>NC_072473.1:94616528-94934528 GCF_027574615.1 Eptesicus fuscus
CCAATGGATAATTTGATCACCTTGTAAATTAGCCCCTAGATATCTTGTGAATGTTACTATTTGTTAAATCCTATTCAGGTTGCTGCTGCTCCATCTGGTGACTCTGACTGAGGTGACAAAGCGGGCTAGAGTGGGACTTGATGGGCTAATAGAATACAGAGAAGGAGCAGTGGGGGTGGGAGAAGTGGAGAAAGTGTGGGTGATGTGCTTTATTATGAACTCACCTCTTCCCTGATTACATTAAAAATGAGCAACAGGGGGCCCTAACTGTTTTGGCTCAGTGGATAGAGCATCGGCCTGCGGACTGAAGAGTCCCAGGTTTGATTCTGGTCAAGAGCATGTACCTTGGTTGTGGGCACATCCCCAGTAGTAGGTGTGCAGGAAGCAGCTGATCAATGTTGCCCTCTCATTGATGTTTCTAACTTTCTATCCTTCTCCCTTCCTGTCTATAAAAAAATCAATAAAATACATTTTTTTAAAAGAATGAGCAACAGGGGAATGCATATGCAGCAAGACCCATCATCAGCTGAGAGTACCTAATGACAGATGGAATTTCAAGTGAAGAGTACTTAATTCAGTCAGCTCTGAATAGCTATTAGCTCACTGTTCATTTATTTGGTCTAATAACTGGTTTCTATACAAGAGTGACCTAAAAATGGGAAGAGGAGCTTCATCTTAAAGGAAAATAAGGTAGGACATCTAGAAAAATTACCCTAAGAAACCAAGAGCCTATCTGGAAATGCCTGGCTGCCTGACCTACAGCCCCTCCCTCCCTGGTCACCCTAGCTGGGAATTGAGGTCACTCTGGCTGCTAGTGCTACTGTCTGCCTAGGCTGTGCAGTCTCTGCTGGCTAGAATCTCCAAGGTCAGACCCCCTTCTGTATACATTCTTCAGGCTTCTTTCCTAGATCCTTAATTCTATTGCTCACACTCAAGCTGTATCCTCTTATTTATCTTTGCCAGCCTCCAGACTCTGACCCCACTCACTTGCCCTTTCCTGCCTGTGCTCTTCTCAGCCTTCTGTCTGCTCTTGGTGCCTGCCTTTTAACCCAAATACCTTACAGCCATGTACCCTTTCTTTTAAAATTTCATTGCAGACATCTGACTCCCTAGGGCTCACAGAATATACACTTCTGTCCTGTCCATATCTTCGTGCCACAACAAAAACCATTCAAGATTAAAGTCTTGATTCTATGAAATCCCTTCTTATTGCACTTCAATTAACTTTAATGGCTATCTCATGTGCAGGCCCATAATCTCTTTTAGTAAAGGATGATACTGTAAAAATACAGATGTGAAACTGAACTGAAGTAAGGCAATTTCTGAACTCTATCACTAGACATCATTAACAAGGCTAACCTGCATGAGCTAAATCCTATATAATAAAAGAGAAACATGTAAATTGACCGTACCTCTGCTACGCTCACCAGCCAATCAGGAGTGGATATGCAAATTAATCCAGCAAAGATGGTGGGTTAATTTGCATACACAGGCACCGGGTGGAGAGCAGAGCGGGAGAGCTGGAGGAGAGTGGAGTGGCTTGGGGAACTTGACTCCCCAAGCCACCAAACGGAGAGCAGAGAGGGAGAGCTGGTGGCTTGTTGGACTTGGCAGAGCTGGAGGCCGTGTGGCTTGGAGGACTTGGCAGAGCGTGGGACAGAGACAGAGCAGGAAGGGAAAACCAAGAGTGCAGGGGAGCACCAGGAATGCTGGGAATTGTAGTTCTGGTGGCAGATGGATATCCTAGACACTAGAGCAAAGTGAGCCTGGAGCAAGTTACTGTTGTGGTGGGGAATGGAGGAAAAGCAAAGGTGAGAGACATAAGTAAAATCAGAGTGTCTAGGAAAAATTAAAAGGGAAGATATCCTAAAACTTCCAGGAAATCTCCACCAATGAAGCAAAGAAAAAAAAAGCCTCTATTATTCTGTGAGCAACAAACCAAATTGGGTTGGGGTCTCAGACAATTCACTCATATGATTGCAAAGACAGACAGAAACTCCAGGATTGGAGAGGGCTCCCCTGAGGGCTCCCAGATTGGAGAGGGTGCAGGTCAGGCTGAGGGACCCACCCCCCATGCATGAATCTTCATGCACCGGGCCCCTAGTGTGTATATATATATACACACACTAGGAAGCAAGTATATATATATATATATATATATATATATATATATATATATATATCAGGAAGCAAGTTCACTTTTGAATTTTGAGAATTAAAGAGTAAATATTAGAGCTTCTAGAGTTTTCAGATGCACCTGACTGCTCCATGGTCATATCAAACTCTCATAGTATGGAGCAACTAAACAATTGCAAAGCAGTAATCTCACTTTCAGATAAATATAATCTAATAAAGTAGTGAAAAGAAAAACATGCCCACAGTTAGGAAACAATAGTTTCCTGTACATGCCCTACTGTGAATTAACTGTGTGGTTTTGGACAAATCACTTCCTCACTCTCCAGTTCATACAACAAAGGCATAGGAATATATTACACATCCCCAGTGTTTGATATTTTACATAATAGTGCAAAAACTATAGGATATCTACATAAGATTATCAACATTTTATTTTGTCATGAAAGCACATTGTAAAAATTACACCCAAAAGGTTGGAAGGACAGTTTTTATTTTTCAAATATGAAAGCAATTTTATGCCAATACACTCACACATACCATTGTTTTAATATTTCCCATTTTGTTACAAAATAACAGTACCTTCATGTTGGACTGGTGGTCAGGCAAGATGATCTCTCAGGTATGTTTTGGATTCTGTGATTTTATTCACCTTCAATTTATTCTATAATATTACATATATTTTATTCTATGTAGTAGTCCATTTCTCAACATTCAATTCTCTCTTAACATTGATTATTTTCATTGTGAATTCTTAATGGTAATTGTCAAATCCCAGGTACTTTTTCTCTTACCTTGCATATGGCTTTTCAATACATGGGAAATGCAAACTAATTTTTGTAATAACCAATCTAATCTAATAATAGACAAATATGCAAATTGACCGCACCTTCGCTACACCTAAGCCACGCCCACCAGCCAAGCCACACCCACCAACCAATCAGGACGAGTATGCAAATTGCCCCAACAAAGATGGCGGCTAATTTGCATATCAAGACAGTGTCGAAAGAAGCCAAGAGCTGCAAAGGGGAGTAAAGCTTCGAAGAAGCAAGCAAGCCAGGGGGGCGGGGGGAGGAGAAGGGAGGAGCGAAGTCAGGGCCGTGGGAAAAGGGAAACGAAGGCGGGCTGGAGGAGAAGGCGGGGCCGGCGGCAAGGGCGGAGCGGAGGCGGGGCCGAGGCCGAAGGGAAACGCAGGCAGGCTGGAGGAGAAGGCGAGGCAGGCGGCAAGGGCGGGAAGGAGGCGGGGCCGGGGGCGAAGGGAAACGCGGGTGGGCCGGAGGAGAAAGCGAGGCGGGCGGCAAGGGAGGAACGGAGGCGGGGTAGAGTGCAGCAGGAAATCCCATTGCAGGAATTTTCCTGCAACGGGAAAGCTAGTACAAACATAATTAAGAAGGCAACCATTACATAAAGTCATATAAAGCATGTAGTATAAATGTACTGTATATAGGCCTCATCTATAAAACTGGTTTCATCCTAAAATGAAGCTGAATTAAAATACTATTTATAGTACCTTTTTCTATGAGTCCACATTCCATACAGCAAAGCATATATACCACGTGTCATGTATTCCAAAGTCAAACATGAATTCTTAGTGTCCAGGAAGGCAGAAGGAAAATCAAGTAAGCATAGTGTCCTAGAAGTCTGGAGAACAAAGTGTTTCAGAGAGAAAGTGGCCATTAAGATAGGGATACAGAGTCAGCCGTTGGGTTTGGTAAAATCTAGGTCATTGATAACCTTGGTAAAAGTTGCTTCAGTGACATGTGGATGCATACTTGCCTGGTGTTTGTTGAAGAGAGAATAAGAGGAGCAAATGGAGAAAGTGCATAAACAATTTCCACTGTGAAAGGGAGCAGAGAAATGGATGATAGGTAGTAGTGATGTGGAGGTTAATATTTTTCCTTTGTTTTTATTTTTTAAGAAGGATGATATTAAGATATATTTTATACCAATGAGTATAAATTAATGGAGAGGGGGAAAATTTTGCAAAACAGAAAGTAGGTGGTGTTAAAAGCAAGTCCTTGAGAAGGAGAGAGTGGATTGAGACACAATTGGAGGGATTAGCCTGAAATAGGAGCATGGGCATTTCTGGATACTACTTCCATTGTAACAGGAAGGAAGCCATAGTACCTAGGTACATAAGCAGATGGGTGTAGAAATTAAAGATGAGAAGATGAGGTGGTACTTGTCTGACTGTATATATTTTTCTCTATAAAGTATATGGCAAGGTCATCTGCTGAGAATGAGGGGGCTGTTATTGGAAATCTGAGGAGAAAGGAAAGGTGAAAAATAGTTGTCTTTGAGAACAGCAACACAAATTTGTTAGGTAAGTATAATAGAACTAGAGGCCCAGTGCACAAAATTCGTGCACAGGGGTTGTGTGTCCCTCAGCCCATCCTACACCCTCTCCAATCTAGGACCCCTACCGGGATCGGGCCTAAACGGGCATTCGGACATCCCTCTCAAAATCCAGGACTGCTGGCTCCCAACTGCTCACCTGCCTGCCTTCCTGATTGCCCCTCACTGCTTCTGCCTGCCAACCTGATCACCCCCTAACCATTGCCCTGCAAGCCTGATTGATGACTAACTGCTCCCCTGCCAGCCTGTTTGCCCATAATTTCCCTCCCCTGCAGGCCTGGTCCCCCCTAACTGCTCTCCCCTGCATGCCTGGGTTCCCCCCAACTGCCCTTCTCTGCAGTCCCTTTCTCCCCCAACTTCCCTCCTCTGCTGGCCTGGAAACCCCTAACTACCCTCCCCTGCAGGCTTGATCGCCCCCAACTGCCCTCCTTTGCAGGCCTGGTTCCTCCCAACTGCCCTCCCCTGCTGGCCATCTTGTGGCCGCCATCTTGTTTCCACATGGGGCAGCGATCTTTGACCACATGGGGGCAGCCATCTTGTGTGTTGTAGTGATGGTCAATTTTCATATTACTCTTTTATTAGGATAGAGGCCTGGTGCACGGGTGGGGGCCAGCTGGTTTGCCCTGAAAGGTGTCCCGGATCAAGGTGGGGATTCCCTTGGGGTGTGGGGTGGCCTGGGCAAGGGGCTTGTGGTGGTTTGCAGGCCAGCCATGCCCCGCCCCCCAGCTACCCAAGCGGAGGCCCTGGTATCTGGGATTTATTTATCTTCTATAATTGAAATTTTGTAGCCTGGAGCGGAGCCAAGCCTCCTGCTTGCTCTGTGGCCACAGCCATTTTTGTTGGAATTTATTTATCTTCTATAATTAAAACATTGTAGCCTTGAGTGGAGACCAAGGCAGGCTAGGGCTGTGGGAGCTTGGCTTCCTCCATCACCAGGGGAAACTCAAGCCTCCTGCTCTCTCCAGCTCCATGACTGCTGGCATTTTTGTTGGGATTTATTTATCTTTTATAATTGAAACTTTGTAGCCTTAAGTGGAGGCTTGGGCTGGCCAGGGTGTGCGGGAAGCTTGGCTTCCTCCATTGCTGGGGGAAACCCAAGCCTCCTCCTCGCTCCGTGGCTGCAGCCATCTTGGTTGGGTTAATTTGCATACTCATTCCTTATTGGCTGGTGGGTGTAGCTTGTGGGTGTAACAGAGTGATGGTTAATATGCATATTACTCTTTTATTAGATAGGATTATCTGGCAATGTTTAAGGGAGAGAGATAAAGAGCTAGCTACAGCATGAAACTAGAGGGAGATGCTCTATAAATTGGGAGTACTAGTATCAAGATAAAAAGGGGAGGAGGGTGGGGAGGTGAGAGTTGAAAGCCAAGTATCTTTGATGATTCAGAAGGAGGTGATGCTCTGCTCCCCAATATTAGTTACAGCTCTTTCCTATAATGATAAGTTAATTAACCAGTTTGCAGTTCTCTGCCTGCTCTAATCTATAAAAGGTTTCATTCTGAATGAAAGAAGAGAGCCTAAGAGTAGGAGTAATTATTTTTTGGAATCCCACAGTGGTAAATATCATAATATTACCCAGAAGGACAGATGAAATTAACCCCAGGGCAAAATATATCCCCAGGACCTGAATATCTCCTCTCTGGAGATGAATTCAACTCTGGTTCTAGGGTAACAGAGAACTCAATTAACCATATTCTCCTGAGAGAGATCATTCCTATATAACATTGGAAGTTTACAAATTGTTAAAAGAAGAGCTATTTTCAATCATATTTACTATGTGATCATTAGTATGAAACATTTTAAAATATGATTATCTTTTATAACACACATTTGAAAAGTTCTTCAAAGCATTTATGGCTTCTAAAGATATAAAGACTTCCTAATGGTGGAGAATGAAGTGGGAGTTCAGGATTTACTGGTAGCTTCTGAAGACATTGCCATAGGTATATTCTGGGGACTTGTTATAACCCCATTTATAGAAGAACTTATTAAATATATATCTTATTTTTTGAAAGTCTTTTAGAAAAAAAAGTTCTATCCTTGACATGAATAATCCCTCAATCTAAAGAAACTACTCCAGTCTTCTTCTCAATACATAGCTAATGATTTAAATGTCTTCTTTAAATCAAGAAATCTGGATTTCAGATTGACTTTTTACTAGCTAAATTTTCCTTAAAGCAGTGTAAGTAAAATAATCTTTATAAATTTTGCCCATATATGCCCTCAATATAATGTGACAACAGAATATACTTGATAGAAAATAGCTCCATTTTCATACTAACCTCTAATGAACATGGCACCTTCTTAATTCTCTAAACCCTGCACTTAGGATTGTCTTAATTGCCAGTGGATGACACTGTGGTTCCACTGAAACAGAATTACAATTGCTCTTCTTTGACAGTGATTATCCTAAAGAACAATCTGTGTGCATAGGAACTGAATCCTGGCCAGCTCCCCTATTATTTATAACTCTAATTAAAACACTTTTATCTATTAATGCCAAGTGACAGTGCTAAATATATTCAGTGAAGTTCACATTTTTTCTATACTTCTTAAATCTCTTGGATCTGCACCCACTTACATGTAGTTTAACTGCTCACTAAAATGAAATGATAGCTAAGAATAACTCACTTCCATTAGATTTATACATCTCATTAATTAATTCTACATCTCCAATGATGTCGAGACCAAACTAAAATGCAAGATCTAATTAAAAAGAAGTAAAAAAAAATGTTAAGAAACAACACTGAGATTGAAATACAGCAGTGAGTATTTAGTCTCAAATTAATGAGGAGCTATGCTAAGTAAGCATGTCCATTAATCTCTAATGAAGATTTTAAACACATAAAAAGTTCCTAATACAAAATGTTTGCCTTCTTTTTATCTAATAACAAATAAGCCAATAATATTTTGGCTCTAAATGACACTCACTATTAACTGTCAAGGAATTTTTTATTTGACAAACTGTCCATTCAAATACTGTAAAACCAATTAATTTGCCTGCTGTGAAATGTGTTTTTGAAATCTTTCACCTGATTTTTTTTCTTCTGAAAGAAATGTAAATAAGATGTCAATGTAGGTGCCTGATTTTGCTTTAAAAAATATGCCACAGTAGCTATAGGTTTTCTACCTTGTTTGAAATTCAAATGAATTGAAAGACAATATCCATTTTCAGGTCACAGTCTCAGATTGGTCTCCTGATAAGCAAACTGTTTCAGAGTAATAGTTTGATTATCATGAGGATGGTCTCATATTTGAGAATGGAAAGTTGCTAAAATTACCACTTTGTTCAATTATAAATAATGATTTACAACCTTGGCCCTTACCCTTCCTGCTTTGTTAAGTGACCTGGCATTGTTACCTATCTCCTGCTACATCCATTCTTTCCTCAAATGCAACTGCATGTCTGGCCAGAAAATCATTCTCTAAAATCAGAGTTTATTCCCAATGCCGTTTTTTGAAAACACCACAATTTGTTACACTTTTTTTTTTGTTGGCAGAAAAATCAATAGAACAAATACAAGAAGTTCCTGTTTGTTAAACTTCCCCTGTACCTTACTTAGCATCTCCAGTTAGCTGGAGAGATAGCCCTAACGACCCATCTGCCCAGCATTTGTGGGACACTCTTAAACATTAGGCTCATGAAAGGGCATGGCACTTTTCCAGAATATCACTCTGCAAACTCAGACTTCTGACACTGTGTCATAAAGAAGGTCTGTGGCATTCATTAAGTGTGGGGCCGCTCTGTGGAGCATATCAAACACACTGCATTATACACTGAATGCCAAAGAAGGAGTGATACATGGTGTAACATGGTTTATGGAGCCTAATGATTTATGCTAATTAACACGGACACCATATGCATGGCACCAATGATCCTAGTTTGTGCTACATCCACATGAAAATCAATGGCTATTTCTTAGCTGTGAAAGTATTCAGGATAAAGAGATACTGGACAAGTGTTTATAATTCCAGGTATAATTATAAGGTAATAATGATAAAAATAAAATAAACTCAGTGAAATAACCACACTTAACCCCTACCAGAATCAATGTGTTGGGGTACTGCCAAACGTGGAACTTGGAAATATTCATGTTAAGAAAATAGGCCCTGGCTGGTGTGGCTCAGTTGATGGGAGCATCGTCCCATGCACTGAAAGCTGGTGGGTTTGATTCCCAGTTAGGGCATATGCCCAGGTTGCAAGTTCCATCCCTGGTCAGGGTGTGTGTGGGGGGCAACCAATCCATGTTTCTCTCTCACATCAGTGTTTATCACTCTCTCTTCTCTCTCTCTCTCTCTCCCTTCCCTGCCCCCATTCTTCTCTCTAAAAATCTATGAAATTTAAGAAGGAAAAAAAATTAAAAAACAGAAAATTGTCCCACATGGAAAATGTATATTGAATCCCCACTATGTACAGTGCACTGTACTGAGAATTATGGAAAATTCAGCAGGTGATCCTATCTAATAAAAGAGTAATATGAAAATTGACTGTACCTCCACTACACCCACAAACCACACCCACCAGCCAATCAGGAGCAAGTATGCAAATTAACCCAACCAAGATGGCTGCGGCCACAGAAAGAGCAGGAGGCTTGGGTTTTCCTAGCAATGGAGGAAGCCAAGCTTTCCACCTGCCCTAGCCAGCCCAGGCCTCTGCTTAAGGCTACAAAGTTTCAATTATAGAAGATAAATAAATCCCATCATAAATGGCTGCAGCCATGGATCAATCAGGAGGCTTGGCTCTGCTGAAGGCTACAAAGTTTCAATTATAGAAGATAAATAAATCCCAGATACCAGGGCCTCCGCTTGGGTCACCAGGGGGCGTGGCCAGACTGCAAACCACTACAGGCCCCTTGCCAAGGCCGCCCCATGCCCCAAGGGAACCCCCACCCTGATTCAGGGCACCCTGCAGGGTGAACCAGCTGGCCCCCACCCATGCACCAGGCCTCTACCCTATCTAATCCTGTCTAATAAAATAATAATATGCAAATTGACCATCACTCTAACACAAGATGGCTGCCCCCATGTGGTCAAAGATGACTGCCCCCATTTGGACACAAGACAGCCACCGCAAGATGGCCAGCAGGGGAGGAGAGTTGAGAGGGAACAGGTCTGCAAGGGATGGCAGTTGTGGGATATCAGGCCAGCAGGGAAGGACAGTTAGGAGGGACCAGGCCTGCAAGGGAGGACAGTTGGGTGTGATCAAGCCTGCAGGGAAGGGCAGTTAGGGGTAACCAGGCTGGCAGAAGAGGGAAGTTGGGGCAACCCGATCTGCACGGAAGGGCAGTTGGGGGGGACCCAGGCCTGGAGGGGAGAGCAGTTGGGGGTGACCAGGGCTGCAGGGGAGGGTAGTTAGGTGCAAATAGGCTGGCAATGGAGCAGTTAGGCATCAATCAAGCTGGCAGGGTAGTGGTTAGGGGGTGATCAGGTTGGCAGGCAGAAGCAGTTAGGGGCAATCAGGAAGGCAGTCAGTTGAGCAGTTGAGAGCCAGCAGTCCTGGATTGTGAGGATCGTGCCTAAATGGGCAGTCAGACATCCCTTGAGGGGTCCCAGATTGGAGAGGGTGCAGACTGGGCTGAGGGACACTCACCCTCGTGCACAAATTTTGTGCACCGGGCCTCTAGTAAAAAAATAAATGTCCACAGGGAATATATACTCTAGATGAGTAAAGAAGACCTACATACCTTCATACATAAAATGACTAAATGACAATACAAGTCAGCATATATTTTCTGATCCTTGAATCAGGCACATGGACAGAAGGATAATTTTTCCTTGAGTGGGTATGGGAACAATTTTGGGTTACATGACTTAGATGGTCAAATATGACAATTTCCAGAATATACAATATGGGGAGAATGAAATTGATTATTTCAAATCAGCACTGTTCTAGAAATTCCAAACTGTGTGGTAATCCTACTTTTAAAAGATAGATGAATGTCTTTGGCAATAACTACACTGAGTGGCCAGATTATTATGATCTCTGAATGCATAATAATCTGGCCACTCAGTGTGTTTGTGTGTGTGTGTGTGTGTGTGTGTGTGTGTGTGTGTGTATTAGAGGCTCAGTGCATGAATTAGTGCATGGGTGGGGTCTGGCCAGCCTGGCCAGGGGGCGGGGACATGGGTGGTTTGCTGGCCTGCCTGCTGGTCGAACTCTTGGTCGAGGGGACAATTTGCATATTAGCCTTTTATTATATAGGATATACAATGAGTAGCCAGATTATTATGTGTTCAGAGATCATAATAATCTGACCACTCGGTGTATAATAGGAAGTTGCAGAAGAGAAAGCTATCCATGAATATGAGATGGTCAGGAAAGGAAGTGAGACTTGGCCTTAACTTTGAATAAGGAGAAAGAGTTAAATAGGTGGTAACTATGGCACTGTATGACTTTGGGAAAGTCACAATTTCTGCAGATATATAACAAAGGGGTGGACCTAGAATCTAATATGTAGTGATTCAAATCTGTTCAAACAAGTCTATCATTCTGTTGTCCAAAGCAAATTAATTTGAAAACTTCAAGTAGTGTTCCCTAGCTGATCTCTAATAGAAGTCATATATATATATATATATATATATATATATATATATATATACTAGAGGCCCGGTGCATGAAATTCGTGCACAGAGGGGGGTTGTCCCTCAGCCCAGCCTGTACCCTCTCCAATCTGGGACCCCTCAAGGGATGTCCGACTGCCCGTTTAGGCCCGATCCCCGGATCGGGCCTAAACGGGCAGTCGGACATCCCTCTCACAATCCAGGACTGCTGGCTCCCAACTGCTTGCCTGCCTGCCTTCCTGATTGCCCCTAACTGCTTCTGCCTGCCTCTCACAATCCAGGACTGCTGGTTCCCAACTGCTTGCCTGCCTGCCTTCCTGATTGCCCCTAACCACTTCTGCCTGCCAGCCTGATCACCCCCTAACCACTCCGCTGCCAGCCTGTTTGCCCCCAACTTCCTCCTCTGCCAGTCTGGTCACCCCTAACTGCCCTCTCCTGCAGGGTTGATCACCTTCAACTGCCCTCCCTTGCAGGCTTGGTCCCTCTCAACTGCCCTCCCTTGCAGGCCAGGTGCCTCCCAACTGCCCTCTCCTGCTGGCCATCTTGTGGTGGCCATCCTGTGTCCACATGGGGGCAGGATCTTTGACCACATGGGGGCAGCTATATTGTGTGTTGCAGTGATGATCAATCTGCATAGTACTCTTTTATTAGATAGGATTGAGGCCTGGTACAGGAGTGGGGGCCAGCTGGTTTTCCCTGAAGGGTGTCCCTGATCAGGGTAGGGTACCCTTGGGGCGTGAGGCGGCCTGAGCGAGAGGCCTGTGGTGGTTTGCAGGCAGGCCATGCCCCCTGGCAACGCAAGCGGAGGCCCTGGTATCTGGAATTTATTTTCCTTCTACAATTGAAACTTTGTAGCCTGGAGCAGAGCCAAGCCTGGGGCTCCCTCCGAGGCCCGAAGCCATTTGTGTTGGGGTTATAATTGAAACTTTGTTGCCTTAAGCTGGTGGGCCTGGCCAGGGTGTGCGGAAAGCTTTGCTTCCCCTGTTGCTGGCAGCAACCCTGGCCTGCACTCTCAAGCTCCATTCTGCCGCCATTTGTTTGAATTTGTTTACCTTCTATAATTGAAACTTTGTAGCTTGAGTGGAGGCTTAGTCCTGCAACAGCTGGTAGAAAGCTTGGCTTCCTCTGTTACCTAGGAAACCTTGCTCTCTGTGGCTGTAGCCATCTTGGTTTGGGTTAATTTGCATTCTCGCTCTGATTGGATGGTGGGCGGGGCTTGTGGGTGGGGCTTGTGGGTGTATCGGAGGTATGGTCAATTTGCATATTTGTCTATTATTAGATAAGATATGCCTAAGCGACTGGCCAACCAACTGGTAGCTATGATGCACACTGACCACCATGAGGCAGATGCTCAATGCATGAGCTGCCGAGCTGTGGTGAATTGGCAATTGTGGTTCTCGGGTGAGGCATCTGGAACCAGAAAGGGGGGAGCCCGAATCTGGGGTACCTCACCTGAGAACCACCCTCTCCCAATCCAGGACTCCTCGGAGGATGTCGGTTTCGGCTAGATCCCCGCAGTCCAGGCCCAGGGACCCCACCATTGTAGAAATCCATGTGCCAGTCCTCTAGCACATTGGCTCCCCACTTTGGGTCTGGCCCTCCACGGGGCCTCCAGCCCAATGCAGAGGTCATGGGTCTGGTCCTTACAGAAACTTTTCGACTAGATTAGCTAAATTATGAATCATGCAGGACCTACTGGCTGCGGCCCCAATGTCTGGCGTCTGCGCAGGCCCATCGACTTAATATTGATTTCCATATGGAGGCAGCAAATTTTCTTGCTACCACTCTCAGCTGGGAAATCGTCCGAGGCTTCCGTCCTTCTGGGCGGGCAGTAGTGCCAGTGGGCAACCTCTAGGGAGGGAAGGAGGTGAAGGGGCAGCTCAGGTGGGAAGAAGGAGGTTCCCGCCGACACAAAACTCCACCTGGGCAGAAGGGCCTGGGTGGGAGCCTTACATTGATCAGGGTACTGCCCTAGGTCTACTAGATTCCAGGCTAAGTAAATCCTGTTTGCTAAATAATTGCATTTTGCAGCTAAATGCCCACAAGTTGTCAGTTACCGCCAAACTTAAGGTAAAGTGAGATGAAGGAAGTGACACAGATACCAAGAGAAAGTGACATAATATTGGGAGAAGAGAGGAAGGAGCCCAATTCTGGGGTGCATCACTTGAGAACCACTCTATGGCAATCCATGACCCCTCAGGGGATGTTGGACAGCCAGTTTCAACCAGATCCCCACAGGCCAGGACCAGGGACCCCACTGGTACATGAATCCGTGCACTGGGCCTCTAGTATAAAAATAAAAAAGCTCTACATTTCACAGGTACAGGGCCCCCATGATATACAGAAGTAAAAATGTTAAGGTATTCTAGCATATAATTTTAAAATGGAAAAGAATATGTTTTAGAAAGTCAATGGAAATGTTAAAATGTGGACAGTTTAATTTTTAATAATTTAATGACAATTAGATATGATTTTAAAAATTAACATGTTGGCCCCAAAGCCATAGTGCCTTAATCATGTGAGAGCTTCTTGCTGAGTTAGTACTTATTGCTGGAGGGGTAGTGAAAATATGATCTATACTTAGCTAAATAAAAAAACTTGAATCCAAAACATGTAGAAATGGTTCTATTAAAAAAGACTATTTTTAAAAATCCCATAATAGTTCCTAAATCTTTCTTTTTTAATGAAGGTTTGGTAATGTACAGAGACCACTAGACATTAAGTGTGCTTGTGACCTTTTCAACTGTAAGACCAGAGAGATTTTTGTCATATGGGTATCAACCCAAAGTCTCAAAGGTGCAGTGTCAGATCATGAATCCATTTCACTAGACAGTCATCAAAATTACATTTCAAAGTTCAACTTAGTTTTGTATTTTCTACTGCAATACTTTTTGCAGCCCAGGGAACAAAGTCAAAACCTTGTTTCCAATGGAGACCACTTCTAGTGGTTTCTAAATGTTGGCAGCAAGAATTCCTTCCTGTCAAAGAGATCAACAGTTGCTGGCCTTCATTAATTTACTTTCAATGACTGCTGTTCACTCTTAGGAAGCTTTTTGTTACCTAAGTATGTGTACCTGCTGTTGGACCCCATCAGAAACAGACATGAAGAGACAATAATATATTATGAGATTGGGAAATTCCCTCCAGTGATCCTCATAGACTCCAAAACTTCAATTTATTTGCTATGAGCACACATACACACACACACACACACACACACACACACACAAAGAAGCTCCCAACTCAAGATAAACAAACTCATCAATATACACTGAGTGGCCAGATTATTATGATCTCTGAACGCATAATAATCTGGCCACTCTGTGTGTGTGTGTGTGTGTGTGTGTGTGTGTGTGTGTGTGTGTGTGTGTGTGTATTAGAGGCCTGGTGCATGAATTTGTGCATGGGTGGGGTCTGGCCAGGGTGGCCAGCGGGAAGGGGACATGGGCAGTTGGCTGGCCTGCCTGCTGGTCGAACTCCTGGTTGAGGGGACAATTTGCATATTAGCCTTTTATTATATAAAATATGCACTGAGTGGCCAGATTATTATGCATTCAGAGATCCTAATAATCTGGCCACCCAGTGTACATTACACTCACTATAAAGTATTATTTGAAGATATTTAGAATCACTTTCAAGGTCTTTATTCATTTAAATGGATTATCATAAAGAACAGGGACTTTAAAAATGTTAAATAATATACAAATTTAAATGATGCAATTACAAATACCTAGTGAACATTTAGTTGGTTACCCCTAAGGCTCTGGGCTGAGGGCATAAGGTAAATGAAATTTTATTATGATCACACTGATCTTGAAACTATCTAACCTAGGACTTAGGTACACTTATAAAATACTTTTCATTAATTTCTAAGTGTTTTTTCTTTGTTTTATAATTTACTAGAGGCCTGGTGCATGAAATATGTGCACTGGGGTGGGGTCCCGTAGCCCAGCCTGCACCCTCTCCATCTCTTGGGGGATGTCCGACTGCCAGTTTAAGATCGGCCCTAAATGGGCAGTCAGACATCCCTCTCACAATCTGGGACTGCTGGCTCCCAACCGCTCACCTGCCTGCCTGCCTGTCTGATTGCCCCAAAACCACTTCTGCCTGCCAGCCTGATCACCCCCTAACCACTCCCCTGCCAGCCTGATTGACGCCTAACTGCTCCCCTGCCAGTCCAGTTACCCCCAACTGCCCTCCTCTGCCGGCCATATTCTGGTGGCCATCTTGTGACCACAAGGGGCAGCCATCTTGTGTGAGGGCATGATAGTCAATTTGCACATTATCTTTATTATATAGGATGCTAAAAAAGAAAACATAACCCATTAGGATGCTACAAGGTTTTTAAGCAACATCCACTACCTTTTTTGTGATAAGCTTTACAATTAATATTTTCAAGGTCCTTAGTTTCTCTTCTCTATAAAATATCATTTAACTTCAAATAAATTTCCTAAATCTTTAATGTGAAGCTATTAACCCCTTAATTCAAAACTCTAAGAATAGCACCCTGGTGACATATGAAAACAAAAGAGAATGAGGGCATTTAAATGAGGGTGATATTAACAATATCTCTATTATTATTGCTTTTGAGACCAATGCTTATACAAATAACTCCTCAGAATTTTAGATTCCTTGTTAGCTTATAGAGTCTTTTTACATCCTTTCCACTCCCTGCTCCTTTTGCCCCCACTCATATCATTTCTTCTTCACAAAAATCCTGTGAAGTAAGCAAAGAAGATAGAATGAGCTTCATTGTAAAGATTTAAAATAAACTGAAGCTTCAAAAGGTTAAATGACTTGTCTGAGTTTTTATGGCTACTTAGTGATGAAGATTAGGCCATGGGTTTTCAGCTACTTAATCCAGTATATCTTCCATTATTTCATGCTGCTGATCTGTAAACATATACTTATTCACAGAGTTCCCACTAAAGCCATAGGAATTCAGGAGCCAAGTTTGTAAACTTCAATGAAGGTTCCCCTCTAAGATGACAGGATAAGTATCTCTGTTATAGAACAACCAATTTTATCACAAATTCCAAACCGACTATAAACTTTATAAAATACAAAAAAAAACACACTGATGGTCTAAAAAGAGACCCACAAAATGGCATCTTAAAAACTTGAGAAAGGAAGATCATCTTGAAGTAACATCACCTGTACAATCATGCCTCAGAGTCTGTGCTTTGAAGAGCACCTGCTATTGTCATTGGTAGACCAACTCTTTCCTCCAGCCAGGCCTCAAAAGCTGTTAAGCTTTGAGGAATCAGGTACCACATCAAGGTCAGCACCTGGTACTCCATTGCTTGTCTCTTCTTTTAGCTTGTTTTTTTCTTGGCCATTTTATATCCAACTAAATTCATAAAGGTCATTAGCATTCCAAATATGCTGGAAAACTGTTTTCTTATGAACATATACAGTCAATATTGATTTTAGAAGTCATGAATTTGTGGTGAAATAAGCTTACTGGTGTCATGCCAAGACTGGGAAAAAGAAAGACACTTGCTCACTCAACACACTCCCCCCCTTTTTTTCTTTATTCAAGGAAAGGGGACACAGCCAACTAGAGCTGGCAGGGGCACCCTTTCACCTTTTAAAATTTGGTTACTTATATAAAATGTGCACTCTATAGAATAACTTCCTCTGATAGCCATTACAAGTGTGGTAGTGGCCTTTGGTCCAAATCATTAAAACTCTGACTGTGGCAGAAACCGGTTTGGCTCAGTGGATAGAGCGTCGGCCTGTGGACTGAAAGGTCCCAAGTTCGATTCCGGTCAAGGGCATGTACCTTGGTTGTAGGCACATCTCCAATAGGGGGTGTGCAGGAGGCAGCTGGTCTATGTTTCTCTCTCATTGATGTTTCTAGCTCTCTATCCCTCTCCCTTCCTCTCTGTAAGAAATCAATACAATATATTTAAAAATAAATAAATAAAACTCTGACTGTGAACTGCTAAATCTGATGGATGGCAAGGAAAAGGACCAGGTAATATATGAAATAACTCTAGTGATAAATGTGCCATCTGTCACGTGCAAAGCTAATGCTATTGGTTTATTATCAATGAAATACTGTTCAGTTGCTTGTCCTATAATGTGTATATTGACCTCATGATATACTTTTTACAGATAAAGGGCTCTGAGGGTTATAAACTCCAACATTATAACATCTGACCCACTTTAAAGATGAGGAAAAATGAATTGCAGAAAGATGAAATAATTTGCCCAAGGTCACACATCCATGTGAATGGAAAAGGCCTGGGAATAAATTCTGGACCATATGACTGAAAAAACCAAGTTTTTGTAGCTATATGATACAACTGCTGCTTACAGAACTCCAATGACAAAGGACTCGTTATTTAATAATGCTATTCAACTAAATTATATTCTATTCAATTCAATCAACTCATGAAGATATAATCAAACTTCTTCTATTAGAAGAGCTAATAGATCTGCCTGCAAAATCTCTTCTGTATTCTATTGGGAAGTGATGGGAGGTGAGCTGTGCCCCATCTTACCCTTGAAATACTAAAAGAAATA
Organism: Eptesicus fuscus; assembly: GCF_027574615.1. Classification (NCBI taxonomy): domain Eukaryota; kingdom Metazoa; phylum Chordata; class Mammalia; order Chiroptera; family Vespertilionidae; genus Eptesicus; species Eptesicus fuscus. The sequence continues at coordinate 94,634,112 of NC_072473.1, forward strand.
TCTCTTAAAACATTAAATAGTGTGATAACATGGTAAGTGTTAAAACTGTAATGAAAAAATGCCTGATAAGGAATTGTGTAAACAAAAACAGAAGACACATTAAAAGGCAGGCAAAGGATGTCATCTTTTTGATAAGCTAGCTCTTCAGTCATGCAGCATTGCAGGTCCCCTACTCCCACAGCATCACCACCAAAGGTTGTATCATGAGGAAGTCAGGATTTAGCTTTGCCTCCAGCTAGGTGTGTGAGGTAGTAGGCTGGAGCTCCTACTTATATTCTTAGGCTGTAGAGTATGGTGTGTCATAGGGGTCATGGTTATTGCCTTGTCTTCCATAGCACTATGTTCAGTCTAAATAGTTGAGTCAATCAAAGTAAAGCAATGAGGAAATGTAATGCTAGCAAATTAGATGTACTGAGAAGAGAAGGTTAGGTGAATAAAACTATTTTGTAAATTATTATTTAAGTACAGAAAATAATAGTACTTGTTAATTTCTAGAGAGACATGTATTGGAACAGTTGGAAATGCTCTATTTCTGTAAATACCTCCTTTATAATGGTGTTCATTTCAAAAGTAAAATTTGTCATACTAAGTGGTGTTTCTGAAAGTTTAGGCAATTTCCTGTCTCCTTCCTTTCTTTTCCTTATTTGCCCAATTTTACTAATGCAGTCCCCAAATCTAGCCCTTAAATTGAAGAGCCACACCAAATGGTCAATGATCAGTTTCAATTGGGTTTCATAATTAGGCATTGTGGTATATATCTATCCTCCAAACCAGCGCCAAACAGCAACCTCTGGGCCTAATGTATCTAAACTCTATAGTGAATACTTGGGACAGCTGTTCCCAAGCCACCATTGGCATTTACATAATTATTTTCACAACTTAACAGTATACTGAGTTAAAGCTAAGATGAAAAAAATACATAAACAAAACCAAGAACGTGTAGACAAAGCCTTTTGGTGTTATACCTTTAGTATTAAAATGGTTATATAAATGTCTATTGTTTATAGAAATGCTTGTTGAACACTTACAATAGGCCAGGACTATCCTTTATCTTAATCTCCATGACAACACTATGATGTAGTCATTATTATCCCCATTTTACAAATGATAAAAGTGAGGTTCAGAGATGTTAAGTAATTTACCCAAGGTCACACAGTTAATATGTGATAAAGCCAAGATACAAAACCATGTTTGTATGACTTAAAACTTGTGTTCCTAACCATTGTATAAAAATACTGATTCTCAATTATATTATCTAAAAGTAAGGTATGGCCCCGCCTGTGTTGCTCAGCGGTTGAGCATTGACTCAGGAACCAAGAGGTCACTGATTTGATTCCATCAGGGCACATGACCAGGTTGTGGGCTCTATCCTCAGAAGAGACATGCAGGAGGTAGCCAATCTTTATAATGTTCCTTTCTCATTGATGTTTCTATTGCTCTATACCTCTACCTTGCTCTTTCTCTAAAAATCAATAAAAAAGTAAAATATGTAGTAGCCTCCATAAAAAAATGATTTGTGGCCCAGCCAGTGTGGCTCAATGGTTGAGCATGGACCTATGAACCAGGAGATCACAATTTGACTACCGGTCAGTGTCTATGCCTGGGTTGCAGGCTCCACCCCCAGTGGGGGGTATGCAGGATACAGTCTATTAACGATTCTTTCTCATCATTGATGTTTCTAACTCTCTCTTCCTCTACCTTACTCTCTGAAATAAAATATATATTTATTTAAAAAATAAGTTGTGTTATATATTATTTCACTTTGCAAAACTCCTTTGTTGTGCCAATATGACATAATGTAGTAAATATGAAAATGAAAGTTGCATTTCAATGGGCTCAGTCTTTCCATTGTTCTGATGAGCATAAAATTATAATAACCTAGCTCCATAGGATAAACAAGATATCATAGTTATTTCTTTGCATTCACAACTACTATGGCCAATCACTTCAAATTAAACTATGCTAAGTATAATGTGTAGTTCAATGGGCTATTTCATAAGATCTCAAAGAGAAACTGATTAAAATGGCCACGAGAGGATATGATGCATTTTATCTTTCTACTAGAGGCCCCGTGCATGAAAATTCATGCACTGGAGGGGGGTTTCCTCAGCCCGGCATGCCCCCTCTCACAGTCTGGGAGCCCTCAGGGGCAGGAGGTGACCCGGCGATCAGGGGAAGGTGACGCCCCCATCACACCTCTGCTGCTGCCACTGCCGGCAGTACAAGCCTCAGCCGGTCCTGGTTACCTGAGCCTTGGGCAGCCCTGGGCGGCTGGGCAGCTGACAGACGAGGCTTGCCTGCACCTCAAGCCAGCCCTGGGTGGCTGGGGGGCTGAGGGGACTGGGGAATCTGGAGGCAGGCACGTGGCAGGGGCAGGCCCAGCCTTGCTATACACATGCCGCACCAGTGAGGCTGAGGGGACTGGGTGCCACCAACTTGTGGCCATCTTTGAGAGCATGGCAGTCAATTAGCATATCCCCTCCTTATTGGCTGTGGGCGCTGCCATCATTGTGATGACATGAAAGTTAATTAGCATATTCCCTCTTTATTAGATAGGATAATAGTACACCCCTCACCCATGGTTTTGCTTTCTATGGTTTTAGTTACCTGCTGTCAACGTGGTCCAAAACTATTAAATGAAAAATTCCAGATATAAACAATTTAAGTTTTAAATTGTACACCATTTTGAGTAGTGTATCAAACATCTCACTCTGTCTAGCCCGGGATGTACATCATCCTTTTGTTTAGCATATCCATGTTATACATGCTACCCACTTGTCAGTCACTTAGTAGCTAGCCATGTTGTTTATCAGCTCATCTGTCACAGTATCAAAGTGCTTGTGTTCAAGTGGCCCTTACTTTACTTACTAATGGCCCTAAAGCACAAGAGTACCCTAAGTCACTCACCTCACTATATCTTATCAAATAGGCATTTGTAGGTATTTTATCACCTGGCATCATTAAAAGAACAAGAAAGGTGAGTATAGTACAATATTTTGAGAGAGAGAGAGAGAGAGAGAGAGAGAGAGAGAGAGAGACAGAGGATACCACAGTCTCATAACTTTTATTACAGTATATTTTTATAATTATTCTATTTTATTATTACTTACTATTGTTAATCTCTTACTGTGCCTACTTTAGAAATTAAACTTGATCTTAGATACATATGTATAAGAAAAAAAATGAACCTTATATAGGGTTTAGTAGTATCCACAGTTTCAGGCAACCACTAGGGGTCTTGGAAAGCATCCCCAGTGGTGGTGGGGGGGTACTACTGTATATAACAAATAAAATCAAAGTAGAAGGTAAGATTATTTTGAGTCTGTTGAATAAAGACAAGTCATTCAGGAGTGAAAGTTTAAAAACATTTAATTGACCAGCTGTGGATTTCTATATGTGAAACTTTAGTGTTTGTCCACAAATTTGAAATATGTATGGAAGAGTACATATATAATAAATGTACATCGGCTCACAATTGATAATCTAATGACAAAATAATTCCTCCTTAAGGGAATGTTAAAGCCAAATGTCTCAAAGACTGCATTTCTCACAAGTTACCTCTAATGGGTTCACTAATAGTTTGTTTATTCTATTAGGGTCTCATCAGAGAAAACCTATTCTTTCTAGTATTATCATCATCCAAAGTTTTCAAAGTGAATATCCCTTATAGCCCAGTCATGATTGAATTGTTTCTTTCACCTTGACCATGGCCAAGCTAACACTTTGGAAACCAGTTCCATGGTCTGGTCAATTTAACCTATCAATAGACTTATATTTATCTTTTTCTGTTTTTGCAGCTCTAGGTCAGACATGAACACATCTCATACTGGGTCTAATTCTACAAACAATAGAGAGGGAATTTTTTAAATTCATGGCTTAGCATGGAAGGAAAGTGGTGGCCAGTGGGAAAGAAGCCTGCAGCTTAGGTCAGAAGACCTATATCTCTATATCTCTTTCTCTCTTTTTTTTTTACCTATTAAATGAAGAAACTGAAATAACAGGTATCTCAGATTTACAGAGCTTCCAAAAATAGGACTGTGACTGGTGATCAAATAAATTGATTGTAGAGATAATCAAAAAGACTGAAAGTAAGTAATTTTCATTTTAGGAAGGTATGTTATGCTTTTGTCCAGAATATTCTATAAAGGTTGAACTATCAAACCTTCAAGATAACGTTTGATAGCCTCAAAATACATAATTTGAACCATTCCTCAATATGTATTCTGGCATTTGGGTGCCATTTTTCATCAAGTTTCTTTTATCTAGCTGTGTGTCTTTGGTAAATCACCTCTGTTCTCTGAACCAAAGTCTCCTCAATATGAAATGAAGGGTTCATATTGCCTATGTGGTATATACTGGCACCTCTATGATACAGAAACCTATATAAGTATGATGCTTTTTTTCATTTATTTTTAGTCAGAGAGGGAGAGTGAAACATAGATGCAAGAGAAACCTCAATAGGTTGCCTTCCATACTCACCCCGACTGGGGATTGAACCCACAACGTAAGAATGGAACCTATAACCTTTTGGTGTATGGCACAACACTCCAACCATGTAAGCCACCCAGCCAGGGCATAACTATGATTCTTAACTCTATGGAGTATTACGGTGAAATAATCACCTTTGGCAATAATCAGTATTCAGGGGATACATATGGCATTCTGTTGGAATAGTGCTATGATTAACTACTGGGAAAATAAATGGAGCCATAGGAAACTCAAAACTACCATCCCTTTACTGCAGCAAGTTCCCACTCGTTTTTTGGGATCTAGCTAGGATTGCAGGATTAGTCTTAACTGTCTGAGAAAAGGCATGTGCACATATTTTTTGACAGACTGCATCTCTGTAGAGTCAACATGTTCTTCGGATACAGTTTAAAACAATTTAAAACCAAATAGAAATCATTTCAGGGAAGACAGAAACTATTATTCTTCAGTAGTTCTGGCGGGAAATACACCATTACAGCTACTAAATTCATAAAGAAATTAATGCCTTCCAGGAATGTCATTTCTCTCTCTAGAACATATTCAAGTGGGCATCACTTAGTTCACTTAGCTCAGCCTCTTTTGTAAATATGCAGTGAGATGTATACATTAATACAATAGTGAGGGCAAATATACACATTCCACACAAGCCAGCCTTGCAAATGATGTTCATACATTGTTTTAACTCATTAAAAAAAGCCCAGTAAATTATGGAAGAAAAGGGGCCACATGTTAACCTGACAAGTTCAGGGAAGGCCTTGCAAACTCAGAACTAAAGTAAGCACAAAGGATGGTCTGAAATTAAAACTTTTTAACTAAAAGCAGTCTTGTCCTAGATTAGATTCTTCCCTGACAAAAGTCAATCTTTTCCTTAACTGAGCTTCTCTATTGTATTTTGCATCTACAATAACATACTTTTTTTAGACCTCTCAGGGCACAACCAGTGCACCAGAGCAAAGACTAAAAACCTTCTCCTTATTATTTTTATTGTGTTAATTGGTCATCATTAAATATCCTGTACCCACCTATGTAAAATATATATCATTTTACTGTTATCCAATCCCAGAGGTTCCCCCCCCCCCGGCTTTGCTTTCTCCTGCCTCCCAATTCTATCACCAATTAATTTCATGTAACCCACTTACATCTTCTCTTTTGATTGTAATGTATAAAATAAGATGAAAAACTGCCATTCTCTGGAGCATTATCTCAATGAATTGTGGACAGTTTGACTCAAACTCACAAAAATTCTTTACACAAAACATAGCAGCTTAAAACCTGAAACTGATGTAAATCAGTTTTTAAAATCCTAACTGAGTAAGAGGTGAGTTGTTTACTCTGAAAAGCCCTCCATGGCTCTGCCATCACAGAACTGGCCCTCAGACTGCAGAAACTGATGGGAATTAGTGAGCAATGCAGCAGCTGAAACAAAGAGGGCCTCTTTACCATGCAAAACACAACATCCTTCAGATGTGATGAGAAACATGACTGCATGACAAATTGGGCCTGGGGAAATTTCAAAATATGACCATCCAAGCATACAGAAGAGGGTGGTGAGAACAGGGGCAGGACAGTGAGAAGTGGGTCAACTCTGCACAGAGAATGCTGTTTTAGGCTCCAATTATAAATAGCAATGGTTCCTTGAACCTGCAATTACATAGATTTTATATTAATATGAATCCACACACACAGTTCTTGATATGTGGCTTTGTGGCACTGCTGAGAACAGAACACCTAATGGAAGGACAGTGTTCATACTTCATTTTTATTGCATTAGGCTGTTTAGTATGCATTTTACACACAATTCTATAACTGCTTTAGAGTGAGTTTGGAACCAATTGCTGCCCGTGAAAAATTCTGATTAAAGATAAACAGTCAACTAAAGACCCTCTCCTCCCACCCAAAGTGGTTTTTCCATGATGTCTAAACCAGTTAAAATGTGCTGCCAAAGGCAGTGAAGCTATGCTTAGTAGGGAGAGATACCTCAACTTGGACTGCTCAATAAGAACAGTAACACTAATGATAATCAAGTTAAAATGAGGTCAATTTTAGATAACATAAATGACAATTTAGTCATCACCTAGAAGACTCACATTAGATCATGGAAGCTGAAAATGAACAAAGTTCCCTTAACTAAAATATGGATATTTTTCTTTTACAAAATGTGCTACTATATCTTCAAAGGTGTCTACATTTGTGAAAGAAAAATATAACATAAATAGTTTTCAAATTCCTCTGCTCAAATCAATAAAATTCCTGAGCTCTAGGAATTTTATTGATGACAATCTCATTTTAGTGGTTAGAGATTCAACATCTTTTTAAAAAAGTTTTATTTATTTATTTTATTGTTGTTGAAAGTATTACATATGTCTCCCTTTTTCCCCCATTGCCCCCCTCCCCCTTGCTCCTGCACCCTACCCAGGCCTTCACTGCATTATTGTCTGTGACCATGGGTTATGCATATATGCATATAAGTTCTTTGGTTAATCTGTTCTTGCCTCCCCCGTACCCCCACCCCCTCACCAGTCCTTCCCTCTGAGATTCAACTTCTTTTAATCACCTTCAAAATGACAACTCCACATATCTATATCTCTGTGGTTTATAGTAATTAAAAGTTAGTGGTCATGAGGTTGGCTTTTTGATCAACCAACTGATTTTCTGATCTACTTCAATTATATAGCAAATAATGAACATCAAGCCATTGTTTCAATGTTTAGAAAAGTAGGCAAAAGGAAATCTGATTTAGATTTTGACACTCCTATGCTAGTGAATTGAAACTATAATTAGGAACTATGTCAATGTGAACTTTTAATTTTCCTAGTCTCAAAACAAGTGTCTATCTTCTGCTTCCTAACTACTAGACCTTGTGGCCAATCTATGACACATTGTTGTTATTAGGAGCTTTTCTGTTTTGTTTTGTTTCACAAAATGATACACATTTATGAAATTTAGTAGACATATTTCATTTTAGAAAGATAATAAAATGACTTTGCTTATCCAAAGATTAAGTATCATATCTCAGGGATGCAACTTGGACTGCTCAAACACACACACACACACACACACACACACACACACACACAACCACAATATTGATTGATGTTCATAAATCTGGTTTAGAAAGTTGATAAACTTTTTATAATATTCCAAATGAATTCACAAATTTCTCTCCATTGCACATGGAGTAGGTATAAAACCACAAAATGCAATGAAAAACAGACCATCTTAACAAAGAAATTAAAAACATATAATTCTGGCCCACAGTTATGAATAGACACTTAGGTTTCAATCACCCCTCCATATGGTTATTCATTCATTTAATAAACATTCATAATAACTACCCTTTACTGAGCATTTATTATATGCATATACTTTGCATATACAAAAAGTATAATTATCTAAAGGCCTAGGAAATAGGAATTAGTACCCCACATTTAGATGGGGAATAGTCTCAGACTAGATAACTGGCCCAATGATAAAGATAAACAACATTAGAACCCAGGCCTGTTGGTCTCTGCCACAACAGGTCCATTGCTTCTTCTGAAGTATATGCAAGGCACTAGACTGTGCTGTAGAATCTTCAAAGACATATAAAACATAGACCATATGATTAGTTGTCATTGTATGGGTTGAATTTTGTCCCCACAAAGATTCATGCTGAAGTTGTAAGCCCCAGTACTTCACAATGTGACCTTATTTGGTGACAGGGTTTTTGCAGATTTAATCAAGTTAAAATGAGGTCAATTATGGTGGGCTGTGATGCAGTATGACTAGTGTCCTTATAAAAGAAAACTTTAGTCAAAGACATGCATAGAGGAACTGAGTATAAAGACATAATGATCAGATAGCCATCTACTAGCCAAGGTGAGGCCTGAAATACATTTTCTCTCACAGCCCTTAGAAGGAACCAACCCTGCCAACACCTTGATCTCAGACTTTCAGCCTCTGGATTATGAGATAATACATTTCTGTTATTTAAGCCACATTGTTTGTGGTACTTTGTTATGGCATCCCAAGAAAATTAATTTGGTTATATAGCCTAGTTGGTGGGATAAAACATATATAAAAATGCCTATGGTACAAGGCAAACTATAGAAAATACCAAAAAGAAGGTATGAATAATATTCAATGGCAGGGTCACAGAATAATGGCTGGCAAAGTGGAAAGAAGGCAACAGCACTATAGGGTTAATTTCTTATATTTACAGATTAAAATGATGACAATAGAAATAAGAACAGTAACACTAATGATAATAACACAAATTATAGCCAAGTACTTAATATGTGCTAAGCACTGTGCTAAATGCCTCATAAGGATTATCTCATTTAATCCTAACAGTAATTCTAGGATATGAGTTCTAGCATTATTTCTCTATGTTCAATTGGGCACCTGCTGGGCCATGAACTTGGGTACAAAGCAGGTTAGTTCTGTTCCCCATGCATCAGTGATGCAGAGTACACCTCTTCTACCAGACCAAGTTCCCCATTCTGTATACAAGTGGATCTAAGGGTGGGTTCCCTTGCCCCTAACCTCAATGATCCCTAAAATGTTTCTCCAGTATTATTAACAGACTGATTTGTTTTATGTGTGATACATTTTCCTTTGGGCATTGGGCTTACAAACCAGTGCTAATTAATTTTTTTTAGAGATGACCCACCTTCCTTATAGCAGGGAATTTATGTAAAGATTCTCATAAGAGAGCCAGTTCCTTAGAGCTACAGAGCACCGAGTCTAAAGAATAAATATATGCTGATTGCTAGAAGGGCCTGTGATGCAATGTACACATTGCATATGCAGCCTTGGAGTTCCCTATTCTGTATACAAGTGGATCTAAGTTTACACAAGTCTGTAAACATCTACCTTGCCCCCCCCTCAACTCATCTTCTTTTCCCTCCCTTCCAGGGTTGCAATCCAGATCAGCAAATGTCTACTTGGCTGTGAATACTTTTTTAAATTTACCAAATGTGTTACAAAACTAACAGATGGTCATGACAATAATAGAAATATATAACTATGCTGATCATACCTTTCCAAACAAAAAAAAATAAAAATAAAAAAAGAGGGGGAGAAGGGAGAGAAAAACTTGAATATACTTGCATTGTAATTCTTACTAACTTCATCTAGTTACTATATACCTGAAATTGGAGTTCCACCTTATAATGTATTTCACACAATCCAAGCTCATCTATGAAATGGGCACTTTGTTAGTTTCTAAAACATGGGGTATTTGTAGGATGGGTTCATAACTGGGATCTATGAATGTGCTTAAGGGAGTTTAAAACCATATGCAAAATTTTGTATGTGTGCCTATGTGTATTTTATAGCAAGGGGTTCCATCATTTTTATCAGACTTTCAAAATACACCGTGATTCATCAAAGGTTAACAACTTTAGGTTTATGGGAATGACTGGGCAGAATATGTGAAATTAGGTTGTCTTGCAAAATCGAGGGTATATCTATAGTCTCCCGCAGTGTGAGATATGCACCCATCCCCTGATCCACAGACACAGAAAACTTCAGCATTTATCAGACTTGTCTCATATCTTGAAAGGCTCTTACCAGTGCCTTGCAACAAGCTACAAGGTGAAATGAGGCTAAAGTAGCTGAAGAGATGAGAAAAAAGGTGAAGCATTAATGTGGCAGCAGTTCCTGTTTAGGTCCCATCCACATAAACCATCAGGATGTCTCAGAAATCACCCAATTTTACCTCCCAAGCTTTATTTTACCCTGGAAGTGGCATAAATATCCTGACATTGGGTTCAGATGAATGGGATTCCAGAAACTATATGGGTGACTGGGAAATATAATAATAAAACCCCTGACTAAAAGCTAATCCCACCAGGCAACAGAACCATCAGTGAAAAGATGAGTAGAGCCTGCAACATGAACTACTTTGTGTGTGACTTTGTGACTTTATCTGACTGTATAACTCATGTGTGTCTGTGTGGGCCCCTTGCCTCACAGTTGGGGTGGCAGAGCGTTCAAGAGAATCAAAAGCATAAAAAACTGAATTCAGTTAAAGATCTGCTTGTTCCCCAAACGTATATGCTGCAGTTCTTAAGTGAAAACTGTGTCAAACTGACCACCCACTGATGGCCTGTGGCTTTGTGTGTGTTACCCACTTGTGTCTGTGTCGTAGAGGGAGGCCCGTGCATGAAGACAGTGGGCTGCTAGAGAGCTGCTTCTGCATATGTAATTAGTCACGGTGCACCTGTACCTAACTGCATTAACAATTAACACAATTAAACACACAATTGTGGAATTGCCCCCACTATTTGAATAATTAGTGAGCTAACAACATGATTTGCAGGTGCAATTGAGCAATTATGTACAGTTCCAAAGTGGAGTGTGCATATTTAGAAGCTTGAATGAGGCGCATTACAAAATCTTGTTCCAAATGGTCACATTAATTTTATTATTAGAAGGAACGGTACTCAAAAGCTATCTAATCCTTTAGCACTCTAGCATTAGGTACCAGGGAACGGGTACATCTCACCAAGGTATTCAGTGAGAGGGTTCAGCAAACACAGGCACCTCTGTCAGAATGCTGCCAGCCTGCACACTCTTCTCCAGCTCTCCTGACTCTGCAGTGTCTTTCCTAAATTATTTTTGCCTCTCCTTTAAAATGTGGCTACAAATTCGTTTACTCCATGCAGCTTTTCTTAACTGAGCTCTTCTCTCTATTGAGTGTTGGGTTTGGCAACACAAGAGTTCAGCACCAGGAACTGAACAAAAACATCACCTCAGCAGCCTCCTTCAAGGAAGAAGCCCGGAAACACAATGGCAGTGACCGGGTGCTACCCATACAAGTAGCCAGGCTCCAGTGCACAGGGCAAAGGGAGTAGTGACAGTGCTGTCAGATGTTGTCAATAGTGGCTGGCACACCTTCCTAGTTGTCTGGTATTAACGAAATGTTCCTTAATCTACTTTGCTTTTTTTGTCTCCCCCAGGCTAAGTCTCTCTTTGGACACTGAAAAAGTCATACACTAAAGGCCCCATTTTCAGATGTTCACCACGGCAAAACCAATTGGAATATGTGCTATTTGCTCCCATTATTGTGGAACACACAAGAGGAGAGGCAGAAGCTAGATTGTGCTGGAAATCCATGAGGATACCCAGGGCTACTGCTGCCACTGCACAATGCCCACCCAGTTTAGAAGGCACAAAGGGTTTCATTCTTCTGTGATCTCACAAATACCTGTAGACAAAACCTGAAATCTCTATCAAATTTGTCTATAGTTTAGCAACTCCATCCAATATTTTTTACTTCAAAAAGGAAGAAGAGAAAAATCCACCTGTGGGAATAATTGAATTTTTATAGATTCCCCCAAAGAATAAGGCAATTCTTCCTTCTAGAGACAAATAAAGTAATATCTGGAGATGGTTGTTATCTTCTGGAATGAGCTTCTGTGATGTTGCTGGATTAATTTAGTCATCTGTGGGAGATGTGTGATGAATGTCATTACTGGCAGAGGAAACAGCTAGCAGGAGTATGGACTGGCAAACCATGCAGCATGGTTACTGCCTGGACCTGTTCTTCCCCCTCTTTTAACCATCATGCACACTGAGAAGGTTTTGATAATGTTTTGTTTTTATGCATATGTTTCCTGAATGTCAATTGTGTTTTCTTTATACCACTGAGAGAGAAATAAAAACTACATACTCCATCTTCTAACCACAAAATTTAAAATAGGAAGACATACAGATCAAAGATGGAAAACAACACCCCCCCCCATGTTATTGTCTCCTTAACATGGTAAATCAAAAATGAAGGCTGGAACAAGGATCCTTTGTAAAGATTCTACTATGCTTCTAAAAGTGTCAATTCCCTTTTCCTCATTAGTTCTTTGGCTATTTGTTAAATAATGGGAAAATGAGTGGAGACAGATGATACACTGTTTGCTAAGCTCTTTCCAACAAGGCACCAGAAAAATTATTTTGGAATATTGCATTTTTCAACTACCTCAATATAATTTTTTACTGTTCAGCTACATGAAAAATTACCTAACTTGTTGGAATAGATTTCTTGAACCACGTATAACTAGCTACATTAAATGGTCTAATGTAATGCAATCTAACTAAATTAGCACCAATTAGACAGGCTAAATTAAAGGGCATTTCAGCAATAAATTTTATGCTAAACATGTTACTGGTAATAAGCTAATTAAAATGCATAATGAAATAAAATATTTTTTAGTCCAAATAATATCCAAATGTCTTTAGTATGAATATACCAAATAAAATCCTTATAGAGAAATGGAAAACATATCCTGCTCTATTAGCCCTGGCTCTGTTTTGTTTTCATGTTTATTGTTATAATTTCTTTTTTTAATTTTTTAATTAAATTTCTTTATTGATTAAGGTATTACATATGTGTACTCATCCCTCCATTAACCCCCCAATCCCCCCACTCATTCCCTCACCCCCCTGGTGTTCATATCCATTGGTTAGGCTTATGTTCATGCATACAAGTCCTTTGGTTGATCTCTCCTCCTTACCCACACCCTCCCCTACCTACCCTCTGAGGTTTGATAGTCTGATTGATCCTTCTCTGTCTCTGGATCTGTCCCTGTTCATCAGTTTATGTTGTTCATTATATTCCATAAATGAATGAGATCATGTGGTATTTATCTTTCTCTGACTGGCTTATTTCACTTAGCATAATGATCTCCAGTTCCATGCATGCTGTTGCAAATGGTAAGAATTCCTTCTTTTTCACAGCAGCATAGTATTCCATTGTGTAGATATACCACAGTTTTTTAATCCACTCATCAGCTGATGGGCACTTAGGCTGTTTCCAAATCTTAGATATTGTAAATTATGCTGCTATGAACATAGGGGTGCATATATCCTTTTTGATTGGTGTTTCTAGTTGCTTGGGATATATTCCTAGAAGTGGGATCACAGGGTCAAATGGGAGTTCCATTTTTAGTTTTATTGAGGAAACTCCATACTGTTCTCCACAGTGGCTGCCCCAGTCTGCATTCCCATCAGCAGTGCAAAAGAGTTCCTTTTTATCCCCATCCTCACCAACACTTGTCGTTTGTTGATTTGTTGATGATAGCCATTCTGACAGGTGTGAGATGATACCACGTTATGGTTTTGATTTGCATCTCTCAGATGATTAGTGACTTTGAGCATGTTTTCATATGTTTCTTGGCCTTCCTTCTGTCCTCCTTTGAAAAGTGTCTATTTAGGTCTGTTGCCCATTTTTTGATTGGATTGTTTATCTTTCTTTTGTTAAGTTATATGAGTTCCCTGTAAATGTTGGAGATTAAACCCTTATCGGTGATGACATTGGCAAATATATTCTCCCATGCAGTGGGCTTTCTTATTGTCTTGTTGATGGTTTCTTTTGCTGTGGAAAAACTTTTTATTTTGATGTAGTCTCATTTGTTTATTTTCTCTTTAGTTTCCATTACCTTAGGAGCAGTATCAGTGAAGAAAATGCTTCGGCATATGTCTGAGATTTCTCTGCGTGTGGATTCCTCTAGTATTTTTATGGTTTCCCGTGTTATGTTTAAGTCCTTTATCCATTTTGAGTTTATTTTTGTTTATGATGTACGTTTGTGGTCTAGTTTCATTTTTTTGCATGTATCTGTCCAATTTTCCCAACACCATTTATTGAAGAAACTGTCTTGACTCCATTTTATATTCATGCCTCCTTTGTCAAATATTAATTGGGCATAGTGGTTTGGGTCGATTTCTGGGTTCTCTATTTGATTCCATTTATCTATATGCCTGTTCTTGTGCCAGTACCAGGCTGTTTGGAGAACAGTGGCTTTGTAATACAGCTTGATATGTGGTATTGAGATCCCGCCTACTTTGTTCTTCTTTCTCAGGATTGCTGCAGTTCTTCAGGGTCTTTTTATATTCCAGATACATTTTTGCAAAGTTCGTTGTAGGTCTGTGAAATATGCCATTGGTATTTTTTTTTTTTTTGCCATTGGTATTTTAATGGGGATTTCATTGAATCTATAGATTGCTTTGAGAAGTATGGACATTTTGATGATGTTGATTCTACCAATCCATGAATATGGTATGTTCTTCCATCTGTTCATGTCATTCTCTATCTCTTTTTTCAGTGTCTTATAATTTTTTTGTGTATAGATCTTTTACCTCCTTAAGTTTATTCCTGCGTATCTTAATTTTTTTGGTGCGATGGTAAATGGGATTGCTTTTTTAGTTTCTCTTCAGTAAGTTCGTTATTGGTGTAAAGAAATGTCACAGATTTCTTGGCATTAATTTTGTATCCTGCTACATTGCCAAATTCATTTATTAAGTCTAATAGTTTTTTGATGTAGTCTTTAAGGTTTTCTACGTACAATATCATGTCATCTGCAAATAAGGACAGATTTACTTCTTCTTTCCAAATTGGATGCCTTTTATTTCTTCTTCTTGTCTGATCACAATGGCTAGTACTTCCAGTACTATGTGGAACAGGAGTGGTAAGAGTGGGCATCCCTGTCTTGTTCTTGTTCTTAGGGGAAATGATTTTAGTTTTTGTCCATTGAGTATGATGTTAGCTGTGGGTTTGTCATATATGGCTTTTATTATGTTGAGGTATGATCCTTCTATTTCGACCTTGCTGAGAGTTTTTATCAGGAAAGTGTGTTGGATTTTGTCAAATGCTTTTTCTGCCTCAATTGATATGATTATATGATTTTTATCTTTCAATTTGTTTATGTGATGTATCATGTTTATTGATTTGCAGATATTGTACCATCCTTGCATCCCTGGGATAAATCCTTCATGGTCATGGTGTATGATCTTTCTGATGTATTGCTGGATCTGATTTGCTAGAATTTTGTTGAGGATTTTGGCATCTATGTTCATGAGGGATATTGGCCTATAATTCTCTTTCATTGTGTTGTCTTTATCTGGTTTTGGTATTAGGGTGATGCTGGCTTCAGAGAATGAGCTTAGAAGTGTTACTTTCTCTTGAATTTTTTTTGAATACTCTGAGGTGGATAAGTTTTAGTTCTTCCTTGAATGTTTGTTTTAACTTCCCTGTGAAGACTTCTGGCCCTGGGCTTTTGTTTGTTGGAAGCTTTTTGATGACTGCTTCGATTTATTCCATAGTTATTGGCCTATTGAGATTTTTAGAATCTTCCTGATTGTGTTTTGGAAGGTTGTATTTTTCTAGGAATATGTCCATTTCCTCCAGGTTGTGTAGTTTGTTGGAGTAGAGTTGTTCATAGTATTTTTTAACAATCCTTTGTATTTCTGTGCCTGTGGATTTTCTGGTCTGTTGTTATTTCGCCTCTCTCATTTCTGATTTTGTTTATTTGAGTCCTCTCTCTTTGCTTTTTGGTGAGCCTGCCTAGAGGTTCATCAATCTTGCTTATCCTTTCAAAGAACCAGCTCTTGGTTTCATTGATCTTTTGTATTGTGTTTTTTTTTTTGTTTGTTTGTTTGTTTGTTTGTTTTTTTGGGTTTTTTTTGGTTTCTATGTCATTCATTTCTGCTCTGATCTTTAGTATCTCCTTCCTTCTGGTCACTCTGGGCTTTTCTTGTTGCTCTCTTTCTAATTCTTTGAGTTGAAGAGTTAGATGATTTACTACCAATTTTTCTTGTTTTTTTGAGGTAGGCCTGTAGAACTATAAACTTCCCTCTCAGGACTGTTTTCATTGTGTCCCATACATTTTGGATTCTTGTGTTTTTCTTGTCATTAGTTTCCAGAATGCTTTTAATTTCTTCTTTGATCTCATTGGTAACCCAATCATTATTTAATAGCATGCTATTCAGCTTCCAAGTGTTTGAGAATTTTTGATTTTTTTATAGTAGTTTATTTCTAATTTTATGGCATTGTGGTCTAAGAAGATGCTTGGTATGATTTCAATCTTATTGAATTTGGGGAGACTTTGCTTGTGAACCAATATGTCATCTATTTTTGAAAATGTCCCATGTGCACTTGAGAAGCAGGTATATTCTGTGGCTTTGGGGTGAAATGTTCTGAAGATGTCAGTTAAGTCCATCTGATCTAATGAGTCACTTAGGATTGCTGTGTCTTTGCTGATTATTTGTCTAGAGTATTTATCCAGTGATGTCAGTGGTGTATTAAACTCCCCTACTATGATTGTATTGTTGTCGATTTCTCCCTTGATATCTTCCAGGAGTTTTTTTATGTATTTGGGTGCTCCTGCATTGGGTGCATATATGTTTATCAGGGTTATATCCTGTTGTTGTTTTGATCCCTTTAGTATTATGAAGTGACCTTCCTTATCTCTTGTTATGGCCTTCACTTTGAGGTCTATTTTGTCAGATACAAGTATTGCTACCCCAGCTTTTTTTTTCATTTCCATTTGCCTGAAAGATATTTTTCCATCCCTTTACTTTCAATCTATGTGAGTCCCTTGTTCTGAGGTGGGTCTCTTGTAGACAGCATATATATGGGTCGTGTTTTTTATCCATTCAGCCATTCGATGTCTTTTGATTGGAGCATTTAGTCTGTTTATGTTTAACATTATTACTGAAAGGTACTTGTTTTTAGTCATATCTATTTTTGTGCCTGTGTTCCTTCTTACCTTTTTTATTTTATTTTATTTTATTTTATTTTATTTTTATAATGTTCCCTTTAGAATTTCTTGCATTGCTGGTTTGGTGGTGATAAACTCCCTTAGCCTTTTTTTGTCTACAAAGTTCCTGATTTCCCCATCAATTTTGATTGATAATCTTGCTGGATAGAGTATTCTCGAATTCAGTCCTTTGCTTTGCAAAACTTTGTATACCTCCTTCCATTCCCTTCTAGCTTGATGTGTTTCTGTTGAGAAATCATTTGATAAACTGATGGGGATCCTTTGTAGGTAACTCTCTGTCTCTCTCTTGCCGCATTTAAGATTCTCTCTTTGTCGTTAATATTTGCCTTTGAAATTATGACGTGTCTTGGTGGGTCTTTTGGGATTGATCTTGTTTGGGACTCTGTACTTGTGTAACTTTTTTCTTCCCCATATCCGGGAAGTTTTCTGTCATTATTTCTTCAAATAGACTTTCTAATCCTTGCTGCTCTCCTTGTCCTTCTGGCAGCCGTATTATATGTATGTTACTTTTTTTCATGTTGTCCCAAAGCTCCCTTAGGCTCTCTTCCTGTTTCCTGTTTTTTTTTTGTTTGTTTGTTTTTTTCCTCTAGTTGCTTTTCAGATTTCGCTTGTTTCTCTACCTTATCTTCTAACTCACTAATTCGGTCCTTTGCTTCTTCTAGTCTACTGTTGAAACTTTCCATGGTGTTTTTGATTGTAGCTATATCACTTTTAATTTCTTCCTGATTCTTGCATAGGTTGTTGATTTTCTCATCCATCCGATGTATGAATTGGACGACCATTACTCTGAATTCTTTTTAGGTCATTTTGCATGCTTCAATTTCACTAATTTCCTTTCTTGGTGATTCCTCATTTTCTTTCCTCTGGGGATTGTGTCGTCTCCCCATTCTGACTATCACCAGAAGGTTCAAACTTTGAGTTGTGTGGACCTGGGCCGTGTGCTGTGGGAGCTTCGCACTACCCAAGTGTCACTGAAGTGCTCCGACACTAAGACGTGTAGCTGCTGTGGTTTGGTGGGAACCAGGCTCACCCAGGGTCAGTGTTACCAGTGTTCAGTGTGGTTTCGTGTGTGCACCTAGAATCAAGGATTCCTCCTGCATCACGCCGTTGGCATGTGCTGCAAATCAGAGTCCCTACCTGCACCGCACTTTTGGTGTGTGCCTCAAATCAGAGTCCCTTAGCGCATGCCAGGAGTCATAGTTCCCCTGTGTCTGCACCAAGAATCGAGTATCAAAGACTCTGTTGCCTCCTTCGGCTTCTCGCTGAATATCAGGGTGTGCATGCACCAAGAATTGGAGTCACTGGCTGTTAGTGTGAATGCGCTGTGAGTCAGGGATCCAAGGCGCAGGTGATAAGAAACAGAGTCAAGTTAGTGGTGCTCAGTGCTGCCTCTCGCTGGGAGAATCTGGGTCCCAGTCATCATGGGGGACTGGGTTGCACTGTAACACTGTGGTGTGCCTGCACTGCAGAAAACAGACTTTTGTGTGCCCTGTGGAAAACAGACTTCCATGTGTGCTTGCCCAGAATCGAAATCAGGTGGCACTGCCGCCCTGCATGGGCTTCTGCTTTGGTCGCCTGATTGTGCTGCAGGGAACAGATTCCCAGTCTCTGTGAGTGCTCAGGCTCAAATTCCAGTAGCAGAGCTGTGGCCTGTGCTCATGCTCTTAACCTCAAATTCCTGTAGGGGCGCTACTGCCCAAGCAAGGGATGGGTCTATCAGTTACTATGGCCCAATCCAAGAGCCTGCAGGGAGTGGGATAGGCTCTTTGACTCACAGAAATCTGCGGCCTGGATGTCTGGATTCTTTTTGTCTGTTGGTCTGAAGCTGTGGTCGCAGTTCTCTGTCCCCAGTGGCTGCAGGGTCCTGGTTTGCATCTGAGATGCAAGTGGGTGGTGCTGAGGCCAGGATCCTAGTCTCAAGCAGCTCTGTTTCTCAAGATGGCATGGTCTTTGTGCCCTCACTGGATGCCCAGAAGTGTCTGCTTTGTGCGTGGGGCTCTGCCATCTAAGACTGCTTGGTTTGGCAGCCCCTTGGATGACCTGCAGAATCTAACTGTTCCTAGCTCATGCACACACACACCACACACATCTACACTCTCCTCTATGGCTCCTTCACTTTCTCACACTGTCTCCCTCCCTACCTTACTGCAGGTCGCCCCCTTCCGGATTCCCTGTTATGACTTCTTAACAATAATTCTAAAACATTTATCCTCGAGAGGACTCAGTTTCCTATCTTCTATAAGATAGAGGTAATATTGAGTAATATTCAAGTGTATTCTACAGCAGAGATAAGGTATAGTTTAAGAAGATTATTACAAAGAACACAGGGTTTGGTATCAAGATACCAGATTCCAGTTGGTTTTAATTCTGTCATTTGTTGGTTCAGTAACCTATGTGGAAGACCCAAAATGGTCTCAAAAAGATATGTCCATAATCAGTCCCTGAAATCCTACATAATAAAGAGGTAATATGCAAATGAACCCTTGCACCCTCACAAGATGGCTGCCTGTAACCAGGCTGGCAGGGGGTTAATGAGGGACAACCAAATGACTGAACAAGCAGGCTGCATGGGGCAACTAGGCCGGCAGGGGGGTTAGTGAGGGATGACCAAACGACCAAACATCAGGCTGCATGGGGTGACCAGGCCTGCGGGGAGGGACGTTAGGCATGACCAGGCAGGCAGGCAGGTAAACGATCAGGCCTAAAAGGGGTCCTGGATTGGAGAGGATACAGGCTGGGCTGAGGGGCCCCTAATCCCCCTGAATGAATTTCATGCACTGGGCCTCTAGTCTGTAAATAAACTTCTTTGGCAAAACATGAGATTAGGTAAAGGATCTTCAGAAGAGGAGTTTATCCTGGATTATTTGGGTGAACTCTTAATACAATCACATGTATCCTTTAAAAAAATTGAAGAAGTTTTAGTAAAGACACAGACAGAAGAGTAGAAGACACATACAATGCTGGAGCTGACCAGCAGACCCTGAGCAGTGGATGAATGATTACTCTGACACACAATTGCTGTAAAAGAGAGGGCTAAGGAACTGGTTGGCTATAAGAACTAAACAGCCCTGTTCACCTACCTCCTCAGGTTTTTATTGTAACAGCAGCTTGAACTAAAATTAACTTAGATACTGTCAGTAGGGTAAGCATCCTTGAGAAGACACATGTGTCTGCAGTGTCCTTTAAGCAAGGGCATCTAAAGACTAAACATAAAGATTCCAGTAAAACACCTGAGGGCTCAGACATGTTTGGAAAAGTCAAGGCAGGGGCAGTTGCCTTCAGCCAACTCATGTCACATGCCTCTCCACATCCCAACAACAGAGAAAACATTGATGTGAAGATAGAAGCAAAGAGTGGGGTGATGGGGCCATAAGCAAAAGACAGCTGGCAGCCACCAAAAGCTGAAAGATACAAGGAACGATTCTTCCCTGGACCCTCCAGAGGGTCTTGCAGACACCTTCATCTTGGACTTTTCAGGCCTCTAGAATGATTGGAGAATAAATGTTTACTGTTTTAAGCCATTGAATTTGTGGTAACTTGTTACAGAATCTATAGGAAACTCATACAACCTTGTACCTCACTTTGCTCGGCTAGCAAATAGGATTAACAATGTGCACCTCACAGATTCAATGTGATAAGCTTGCAAATAAATGCTAATAACAAAAGGTAGTGCTTACATAGCACTTACATGTGCTATTAAGAAAGGCAAAGTGCATTCTAGCCCAAGGCCATTAATATTAGTTTGTTAGTTTCAGTAGTTCTAATTTTATAAGCTATTTTCAGATACCACAATGGAACATTCATTTTATTGGTATAACTTTCAGGAATTTGTAAAACAAAAGAAATGGACAACTCTTTCCTGGCTACATAATCAATTTTTGTAACAAATGTCTTCCCTGACATCAACCATATTTAAATGGACAAAAAGGTCTATACTAACCTATAGAGCTTTTCACTGTAAAGTCAGATCCATTTGCATGAATAATAATTTAAAATAATGATTTATTGATTGTGCATAATTAAAACAAATCAAACCAAAAAAGCTGAACTACCAAATTAATAAAACTTACTGTGTAGATTGCAGTCCAATGTAGTCCAACTCACTCTTTCTGATCACTCAAACGACTTCCAAAGTTCTTTACATGAAATAGTTACTGGCCCTATCTGTTTTGGCTCAGTGTATAGAGCATTGGTCTGTGGACTAAAGGGCCCCAGGGTTCAATTCTGTTCAAGGGCACATGCCCTGGTTGCTGGCTCGATCCCCAGTAGGGGGTGTGCAGGAGGCAGCCAATCAATGATTCCCTCTCATCATTGATGTTTCTATCTCTCTCTTCCTCTCCCTTCCTCTCTGATATCAATAAAATTTTATTTAAAAGAAAAGAAATAGTTACTGATTCCCCCCCCCCCCTGCCATTTGGCCTAAGAACAAGAAACAGCACTTGGGTCTCATTAGTTATGAACTGCACTCCAACCCCACTGGTCTGAGTCCAAAGAAACAAAAATTTCTCCATAAGCAAAACCAATATGTTCCCATAAATATGAGGGAGAAGAGGGTGAAATCTAGAATGGTACAGGTTGTTCTTAGGCAGTCTGATTTCTTTTTTAAATCGGTGGCTGTTAGTATTACACTATAGGTATCCAAGTATATAGTAGCCTGATATAAATCTGGTGGTAAACATAAGAAAGTTTAATGAATAAGGGAGGAACATAGGATTTGAAGTCAGCACAGTGAGAAGGAAGAGAGAAAGGAGAGGAAAATATAAGATTGTTGAAATGCTTTTGATTAAGCATAGGAAAACTGCATGGGTCAAGAAGAAACTCTCTGAAATGGATTTTTTCCCCAAAAAAAATCAAGACACTATGTGAAATAGCGTGCTGGAGCAGAGTCATCACACATCTCTCACATTCTAAACTTGGAAAAATAAAGACTTCTGACTCTGCTTGAGAGAGGCCTAGCTTCCTGCACATTCAGGGACCTCTTCTTCCTTACTTTCTATATTTTTTTCTAATATGGAGGGACTCTGTAGAGACAACATACTTCCCTAGATGATTTTCATTCCACACAAAGACAAAAACTACCGAGAAGGCTAAAAAGAGCTAATTCCAATGTAACCCTGATATTTGGGGCTAGTGATCTGAATCCAAGCCAGCAAGCTCAGTATACATTCCTGATAACCTATAATTAAGTCCCTCTCTCCTTCCCAGATACTGGTCTTGCAGAACCTGTTACTGTGAACAGTGCACTGCCCCGGAGGGAGGGTTATTAATGCTAGCGCCAGGCTAGACCATCAGATATGGCCTGGAGATCCCCAACACCTGGGGGCCTTCTTGCAAGGCCCGCAAAAAGGATCAAAAGCATAATCCATGTTTGTGGGACAAAGACCACAGGGAGGGAGATATCAAGGAAAACCCCATGCGTGTTCCTTCACTCAGATTTGGAAGGCTGTTCCCTGAGTCCACCGGTGTATTAAACAGTGTATCTCCTTTTTCTTAGAAGTGTCTTTGGTTTTCTTTGGTCTTCTGCAACAGCTGGTTCCCTGATCCCGGGAAACCGGGGGACTCCTGGGGCTCCCGGACCTCAGCCTAGGACCCGGCAGGCATCTGGAGAAAGTGGATGGACACTTCTGGACCTGTTGATAGAATCGGTAACGTAAGGGCCCCAGTCAGTCAGGCCCACACCAGTGAGTGGAAGGGGGAGCTTGATCACCTCCCCTGAAGTCATAGGACTTCATCAGTTAAATTGGTCAGGAATCGGGTGGACTGTGTTTTTAAACTCTGAGTGAATGTCTGGTGAAAGTGTGTGAGTGTGGAGGGAGAGGGCATGCCCTCTCTTATCCTTTGTGTGGCTCCACGACCTTGCTTACGGACTCTGAGTGGGCCCCAAAATCGGTTCCACGATTTGTCAAATGGCATAACAGTGACTCACCCCCACGTGGAGGTGACCAGGCTCAGGGTTTATACGGGTGCACCTTAGCTAAGACAAATCTAAGCTCCAAAGGGACACGGCCAGGCAGGCATCTGAGTGAGGATCTGTGAAAACAGGTCACCCCCTCCCTTGTCTGTCTCTCGCCACCGATCATCATGGGGTCGGGACAAAGTAAACCCACTGTTCTCAATTGCATGTTGAAAAATTTTGAAAAGGGTTGCAATGAAGACTATGGTATTACAATGAACCCCAAAATGCTGAGGAAATTCTGTGAAGTAGAATGACCATCCTTCGGGGTTGGCTGGCCCTCAGAAGTCTCCTTAGATAAGGGGCTGGTTGGGGCAGTCTGGAATGTAGTCACGAAAGACCCTGGACACTCAGATCAGTTTCCCTACATAGACAGCTGATTATAAATTGCTCAAACCTTGCCTGCCGCCTTGGGTCCGGTTCTGCGTATGTAACAAGGGACAGAGTAAAGTTTTAATAGCAGGAGTGAAGAGGCAGGCAGGGCAGGAGCAGGCTAAGGAAAAGCAGGCAGGAGAGGAGAAAGCAGAAGAGAAGCAGGCAGGAGAAAAGAAACAGGTCCCTCAGAAGGGAACCCAACCCCCTGTTCTGCCAGGACACCCTGAGGAAGTCCTGCCAGTTTTACCACCTCTATGTGTGCCACAGCAAGTGCTCCCCTCACTGGTCTGGAAGGTCTGGAAAGTCTAGAAACACCACCCCCCTCCGTCTCTCCTCAACCGGGCTCTCCAGAGCCAGTTGGGTGACGTTTGCATTCAGCCGATCAAGGGCCCAAGCCACAACTGGCACATCAGATGCCTCTCAGGGAGATTTGGGGTGCCCAAGTGCTTGGTGAAGATGGGACCTTGCAGGAGGGAAGGCCAGTCTATTATTATCAGCCCTTTACCACAAGTGACATCCTGAATTGGAAACATCACACCCCAGCTTATTCTGAAAAACCTCAGGCCATGGTAGACCTCCTAGGAACGATTTTTCAGACCCAGAAACCCACCTGGGTGGACTGCAAGCAGCTCCTTTTCACATTCTTTAACACTGAGGAGCGCATGAGAGTAGTATCAAAGGCTCGGAAGTGGCTCCAGAACCTGACCCCAGCAGGAATATTAGATACAGACAGATGGGCAAGGGAGGCCTTCCCAGATGAGGAACCTGATTGGAACCCGAACTCAGAAGACAGAAGGGCCAGACTAGAAAGATATCAGCTGGCCTTCCTCCAGGGGGTCTGGGCCGGAGCCAAGAAGCCCACCAATATGGCTAGAATTTCTGAGGTTTTCCAGAAGCCTGACGAAAGTCCAGCAGCTTTCTATGAGAGACTATGTGAGGCATACCGGATCCACATCCCCTTTAGACCTGAGGCCCCAGAAAATCAAACCATGGTAAATGCCGCTTTTGTAGGCCAAGCCCAGCTTGATATCAGGATAAAATTACAGAAGCTGGAAGGGTTTCTAGGAAAGAATGCCACCGAACTGCTGGAGATAGCCAACAAGGTTTTCATCAACCGAGACAGTATGTCAAGGAGGGAGGAAGAAAAGAGAATACAAAGAAGGGCCAATATAGTAGCAACAGCTTTTAGAGGCTCAAGCTCCCAGACAGATCAGAAAAGGAAGCAAGAATACAGATCAGGGGAAAAAGGAAGAGTGAGCCTGAGACCAGACCAGTGTGCCTATTGTAAGAAGACAGGACACTGGAAGAATGAATGTCCCAAAAGACAAAGTAAGAAAACTGGACCCCCCTTTCCACCCAGTCGCTACCACCAGAACTACTTGAAGCAGATCTCATTGGGATAGTAATGGCTGATTCCGACTAGGACAGACCAGGCTCTTTTCAGGTAGGCCCCCACGAGCCCATGGTCAGAATGAAAATTGGGGGCCAGACTGTAGACTTTATGGTTCATAAGGAGCTGCACACTCAGTAGTCACACAGAAAATAGCGCCGCTCTCGGGAAAGGAGGTCACCATTATTGGAGCTACTGGGGATCAGACTTGTAGATCATTCTGCTGCCCTCGCTGATGCCAACTTGGTGGTCATCAAGTAATTCATGAATTCCTGTACTTGCCAGATTACCCAGTGCCTCTAATGGATGGAGACCTTTTAGCCAAAATGGGTACAGATATCACTTTGGCTCCAAATGGCTCAGCACAGCTTCGCCTAAGTGAGGAGACCTCCCCAATTATCCTGTCCCTAGCAGTGCAAAGGGAGGAAGAATGGAGACTTTATACCCCCAGTCAAAGGCCTCACCATTAGAACCTGAATTAGAAAAAGAATCCCCGCTGATCTGGGCTGAACAAAATCCTCCAGGCCTGGCTAAGGACCACGCCCCGGTACTGATTGACTTAAAGCCTGGGGCATAGCTTGTTAAAATCTGCCAATATCCAATTCTGAGAGAAGCACGCCTAGGAATCCAGGTCCACTGAGACTGGCTGCTTCAGTGGGGACTTGTTAAACAATACAGGTCTCCATGGAATATGCCACTCTTGCCTGTCAAAAGGCCTGGAACTAATGACTACCACCCTGTCCAGGATCTACGGGCTGTTAATGAGGCTGTTATAACCCTGCATTCAGCACTGCCGAACCCCTACACTATTCTGGGACTCATCCCATCCGAGGTGGAATGGTTTACATGCTTAGATCTGAAAGATGCCTTTTTCTGCCTTAGATTAGCTCCTTCCAGCCAGCCTCTTTTCGATTTTGAATGGGAAAACCCAACTACAGGGGCCAAGGAGCAGTTCACCTGGACCAGACTGTCACAAGGGTTCAAGAACTCCCCTACTCTTTTTAGTGGAGCACTAGCATCTGATCTAAGTTCCCAGGACAGGACTTGGAGTGTGTTCTACTCCAATATGTAGACGACCTCCTACTGGCTAGCTCCACAGGAGCTCAGTGCTGGGAGGGAACACAAGCCCTTCTGAGACTATTAACTGAAAAAGGTTGTCAGGTGTCTAAGAAAAAAGCACATATTTGTTAGAAAGAAGTCAAGTATCTAAGCTTTCAGATCACCCAAGGGAAACGAAGGCTAGGGACTGAAAAAATGCAGGCAGTATGTGCAATTCCAGTCCTAGCACCCGGCGGCAGATTTGGGAATTCCTGGGAGCAGCAGGGTTCTGTCGAATTTGGATCCCAGGGTTTTCAGACTCGGCTAAACCTCTCTATGAAGCTTTAAAAGGAGAAGAAAAGGCACCCATCAACTGGGGTCCCAAACCGGAGAAAACCTTCATCACCATAAAGGCAAAGCTCACTGAGGCCCCAGCACTAGGGCTACCAGATGTGACACGAGACTTTAATCTTTTTGTTCACGAGAACAGTGGGGTAGCCCTAGGGGTTCTAACCCAGGAGTTTGGACCCTGGCCAAGACCAGTAGCCTATCTCTCCAAGCAGATTGACCCAGTAGCCTCCAGGTGGCTCCCATGTCTCAGGGCCCTTGCAGCCACTGCATTGTTAGTCAAGGAAGCAGATAAGCTTACCTTAGGACAAAACTTAAATGTAAAAGTACCTCATGCTGTGGTCACCCTGATGGAAGCAAGCGGGCAGCACTGGCTGACTCATGCTCGAATGAATCAATATCAAGGCTTGTTAAGTGAGAACCCGCAGGTAAGATTAGAAGCAGTGAGAACTCTTAATCCTGCCACCTTTCTACCCATTGCTGAGGGGGTCCCTGAGCATGATTGCCTGGAAGTCCTAGAGGAGGTTTATTTCAGCCGGCCAGATCCAACGGATAGGCCCCTGCCAAACCCGGACTTGGTATTGTTCACAGATGGCAGCAGCTTCTTAGATGAAGGAAAAAGACGAGCTGGATATGCAGTAGTATCAAACTTTGAGACAACTGAGGCACAGGCCCTGTCTGAAGGATTGTCAGCACAGAGAGCAGAACTTTGGGCCCTTGCCAGAGCCTTAGAACTCAGTAAGGATAAGTGTGCCAACATCTACACTGACTCAAGCTATGCCTTTGCTACCCTGCATATCCTTGGGGCCATATATAAGGAAAGGGGGCTCTTGACGGCCAGAGGAAAAGGAATCAAAAATCAGAATGAGATTTTAAAGTTACTAGAAGCAGTCTCAGAGCCCAAGGAAATAGCCGTCATCCATTGTAAAGGTCACCAGAAAGGGAAAGACTCAGTGTCAGAAGGAAACCAACGTGCTGATGCCGCAGCCAAGCTGACTGCTAAAGAACAAGTGGCACCGTCACGGATCATGTTGGTCCCCGAATTACCTGAACCTCCAAAGTACACACCTCAGGAAGAGGAATAGGCCCAGCAATAAGGGGGCAAGAGAACGAAGGAAGGCTGGTGAATACTCCCAGATCATAGGGTCTATGTCCCAGAACAGTTAGCACATAAGGTAGTCCTCCAGCAGCATGAACTTACTCATTTAGGGAAGACTGCCCTAGTGGCTTTGTTAGGCAGATACTACCTAATGGCCTATCTTCCCTCCTTGTGTTCCTCAGTCTCTCAGCGTTGCCTCCTCTGTGCTCAGAACAATGCCAAACAGGGTCCTGTGGGACCAATAGGAGTTCAGCGCTGTGGGAAAGCTCCTTTTGAGGACTTAGAAGTAGATTTTACAGAAATAGGGCCTAGTAGAGGGAATAAATACCTGCTAGTTTTTGTTTACACCTTTTCAGGCTGGGTCGAGGCATATCCCACTTGCACGGAAAAGGCGAGAGAAGTCACTATGGCATTGCTGAAGGATATAATTCCATGGTATGGAATGCCTCTGACCATAAGGTCCGATAATGACCCAGCCTTTGTAGCAGAAATAGTACAACAGGTAGCTAAGGCTTTAAGAATTAAATGGAACCTACATACAGCCTACAGGCCTCAGAGTTCAGGGAAAGTAGATTGCATTAACCAGACTCTAAAGCAGACTATGATTAAGCTATGCCAAGAGACAACCTTATCCTGGACAGATATCTTGCCTCTTGTACTCCTGTGGGTACGCTGTGCCCCAAGGGCCAGGGTAGGTTTCTCTCCCTTTGAAATTCTATATGGTAGACCCCTTCCCTTAATTCGGCCTCCCCAATGATCCTGTTCCTAGCAGTGTGAAATAGGGAACTTAGAAATCCAGAAACAACTACAAGGACTCAGAAAAACTGTCTTTGAGGTACACAGATGGGTTACTGATCAACTACCCATCTCTCTAGGAACAGCCGTACATCCCTATAAATCTGGAGACCAGGTTTGGGTAAAGGACTGGAAAAGGGAGCCCCTCACGCTTATCTGGAAGGAGCCCTATCCAGTCATATTAACCACTCCCACAGCTCTTAAGGTTGCAGGACTGAATACTTGGATCCACCACTCCCGGGTGAAGGCAGCCCACTAGCAGAATAATGCCCAGCCTGAGTGGAAGGTGACCTCTGACCAGAAACATCCCCTGAGGATCACGCTCAAGAAGACAGTAGATCTGGCCAATCAACCTGCTCCAAGGAATTCAGAAATGCCCTGCTGAATTCTCCCTAACACTAAGAGGATTGAAATCATATCAAGCATCTTCTTAGAACATAATGGCATTAAATTAAAAATCAACTACAGTAAAGACAATCACAAAAATTCAAGCACTTGGAGGCTGATGGGATACTATTAAACAATGAGTGGGTTACCAAAGAGATAAAAGAAGAAATAAAAAACATCCTGGAAGAAAAAATGACAATGAAAACACAAAATCTTTGGGACACAGTGAAAGCAATCCTGAGAGGAAAGATCATAGCATTACAGGCCTACCTAAAAAAAAAAAATAAATAAATAAATAAAAAGAAAAGAAAAACTGGTAATAAACAATCTAATTTTGCAACTTGAAGAATTAGAAACAGAACAACAAGAAAAGTCCAGTGTGATCAGAAGGAAGGAAATAATAAAGATCAGAGTGGAAATAAATGACATAGAGACAAATATATATATATATATATATATATATATATATATATATATATACACAAAAGATCAATGAAACCAAGAGCTGGTTCTTTGAAAGGATAAACAAGATTGATGAACCTCTAGCCAGGCTCACCAAGAAGCAAAGAGAGAGGAGCCAAATAAACAAAATCATAAATGAAAGAGGTGAAATAACAACAGACCCCACAGAAATACGAAGAATCATAAAAAATACTATGAGCAACTCTACTCCAACAAACTGGTCAACATAGAAGAAATTGACATATTCCCAGAAAATATGACCTTCCAAAACTCAACCAGGAGGAATCAACAAATCTGAATAGGCTGATAACTATGGAGGAAATTGAATCAGTCATCAAAAAGCTTCCAACAAACAAAATCCCTGAACCAGATGGCTTCACAGGGGAGTTTTATCAAACATTCAAAGAAGAAATAAAACTTATCTTCCTCAGACTATTCCAAAAAATTCAAGAGGAATAAGCACTTCCAAGCTCTTTCTATGAAACCAGCATTACCCTAACCCCAAAACCAAATAAAGATAATACCAAGAAAGAGAATTACAGGCCAATATCCCTCATTAACATAGATGCCAAAGTCCTCAACAAAATTCTAGCAAATCAAATCCAGCATTACATTAGAAAGATCATACAACATGACCAAATGGGATTTATTCCAGGGATACAAGGATGGTATAATATTCACAAATCAATAAATGTGATACACCACAAAAAACAAACTGAGAGATAAAAACCATATAGTCATATCCATTGATGCAGAAAAAGCATTTAACAAAATCCAACACCCTTTCTTGATAAAAACTCTCAGCAAGGTGGGAATAGAAGTATAATACCTTAACATAATAAAAGCCATATATGACAAACTCACAGCCAACATCATACTCAATGGGCAAAAACTAAAACCATTTCCCCTAAGAACAGGAACAAGACAGGGATGCCCACTCTCATAACTCCTGTTCGCCACAGTACTGGAAATACGAGCCATTATGATCAGAAAAGAAGAATAAATAAAAGGCATCCAAATTGTAAAAGACAAAAACTGTCCTTATTTGCAGATGACATGATATTGTACATGGAAAACCCCAAAGACTCCATCAAAAAAATATTAGCCTTAATAAATGAATTCAGCAATGTAGCAGGATACAAAATTAACACCCAGAAGTCTATGGCTTTTCTATACACCAATAATGAACTCACAGAAAGAGAAATTTAAAAAGCAGTCCTATTTACCATTGCAACAAAAAGTTAAGATACCTAGGAATAAACTTAACCAAGGAGATAAAGGACCTGTATGCAGAAAATTTCAGGATGCTGAAGAAAGAGATAGAGGAAGACATAAACAAATGGAAAAATATACCATAGTCATGGATTGGAAGAATCAAAATCATAATGTCCTTACTACCCAAAGCAAACTATAAATTCTACGCAATACCCATTAAAATACCAACGGCATACTTCAAAGACCTAGAACAAATTCTCCAAAAATTTATCTGGAATGAAAAAAGACCCAGAATAGCTGCAGCAATCTTGAGAAAGAAGAATAATGTTGGAGGAATCACAATCCAGATATCAGGCTATACTACAAAGTCATTGTACTCAAAACTACCTGGTACTGGCACAAGAACAGACATATAGACCAGTGGAACAGAACAGTGCAGCTAATTAATATTGCTCCTATTTGTTTCAGCAGTACCCAGGGCCAACATCCAACAGGTCGCTTCCCAGATGAACTATGCAACTCTACCCTCAAGGCTGAAAACACCACCTGGTGCTCCCCTGCAGGAACATTCTATGTGTGTGGGATGACTGCTTACCTCTGTCTGCCTGCAAACTGGACGGGAATGACTTCAAACTTCAGAATTCCCTACAAACCCCTCACAGGATGCTAAACCCTTGTCATCGCCCCTTTCCAGCTGGAAGCAGCTAAGAGCGTTCGTCATCCATGTTCACCATAACATCCCATAGTCCTTGTACCACAAGGCTAAGAGAAGCTTGTGGGACAAGGGGGGCGGGAATGAGAAAGCTAAAAAGGGCTTATTGCAATGTAACCCTGATATTTGGGGCTAGTGATCTGAATCCAAGCCAGCAAGCTCAGTTTACATTCCTGATAACCTATAATTACGTCCCTCTCACTTTCCCAGATAATGGCCTAGGCTTTGCGGGAAAGATGTCTCTCAAAAGTTGGAACATTATATCGCTTTTTATATTGGACTAGTGACCTGTCATGTGAAATCGTGCGAGACCCAGAACCCCTCGCCCCAGCCATGACATGGGACTGCCCCGAGTCCTGGAGTGCCACACCGATGCCCCAACTCCGCCCCTACTGGGATGGAGTTACGGCATGAGGGTCAATTTGTATATTACCTCTTTATTATATAGGATTCTTGCTGCCCAATACAGGCTCAGATTCTGCTGCCAGGGAAAGAGAATATGTTCTAGGTAGGAAGACCAACAGTCTTAAATTTTCATTGCTAAGCTGGCAGTCCTGGGCACACCAGGACAGTTCCTCAAACTATTTTGTTTGTCATCATAGGAATTGGACTTAAATCCTGGAAATGTCAGACAGAGGCTTGTAATATGAGGGAGTCCTTACAGAATGCTACTCTTATGTGAAAAGTTATTTCCTTTGATTCGCATGATCCTTGAAGATATTTACAAAATTATAAGCCATTCAAATTTTGTAGCTTTGGAAAGTTTTACTACTAGACTTAATTATTTGCATTACTATAGTGGTTCTGGGACATATTTTGTTTCTTTTGAACTATGGAAAACTACATTTTAACCCAAACCAGAAAGAAGTAAGGTTTTGCTTCTCAAGAAACATGAAATGAGTTCAGCAATTATTACTGAGATAAGAAGGTATCAATGCAGCGTGACAATGAGGGCACAATGTATTCAGAGAAGCAAAGTGGTTCTGAAAGTGACATTTTCTGACACAGTTCTCAACCTAAATTATTATAACCAAAGAATGCTCTTTGTATAAACAGTGTTGATTCCAAATCACAGTAGCAGAAATAGAGGATGGAGATATTTTTTGTTATACTTTAAGAATGGAAGGATCATTATGTTATCCAAGCAATAGTTTTGTTAATGGAGATGCCTCTGATCCTCCATACATCCATGATAGTAATTTCAAATAGCTTCAAGAACACTGATCCTGTGTCTCACATCACTTCACCTACGTACTGTGATTATGAGAATGCTTGGATTGTGTCTGAGAAACTCAAGCTATATTTATTCTGGAAGGAGAAATCATTATTTCTCCAAGTGAATTTAGTAATTTCATCAATTTCTTGGGCACATTGTGAAAGAAACTGAAACAACTGACCAATTACATTTGCAAAGCACCCTTGCTCTGAACCACAGGTAAAGAAAGCAGTGTAAAAAAATTCACCTGAAAGAACTTGTTCATTTTCTAACAAATGTATCTGTCCAAAAGCCAATTTAACCTTTTTATAATATTAAAAAAAATCAAAACTAAGTTATTTACTTTCTTTGTTCCAATGTGCTATAGTTGGAATTTTCATCAGATTGGAAAAAAATAACTGACTCTTAAGCTAAGACCTAATATGGCAAGTTTAATAGCCAAATCTTCAAACCTACCCAAACCAGGATTTAGAATGGAAATGGTGGCAAACCTCTTCAAGTCTGTGAAGCAGCATTGAATTGAGCTGCTTAAATAGCCAAAATGGAGTTTTCTATTCCTGCCTTTACTACCTAATTACAGAAAGCAGTCCAGAGGACAAATCAAAGATGTCACATTTCTTCTTTTATTTCTAACAGAATTCACAAAAATTTCCTCAAGCTTCCAACAGTGTCTCTCTCAGAGGTTCCTTGGGAAGAAATAAGGCCTTTAGGCATCTTCAAATATCTACAGGGAGAGAGGTTTAAGAATGTAGTACCAGTTACATACTCAGAACTAGACTGACTCAATGATTACCAGACATGGAAGGGCAACCTGTGAGTGTTATGGAAGGGCAACCTGTGAGTGTTATGCAGAAGAAGTGAAATCACTGAAAGTAAATTGGAAATTTTATATGTGTAAAAGAGTGAAATACTCTGAAATGTAGAATTACATACCTAGAGTTTATAGCCATCATCTCCTTGAACACTTATAGCATTTTCAAAGTGCCTTAAGCAAGGCATTGTTCAATAGTTTGTCAATATAGTAAATAACATATGCAGCTCTTATTAAAGTTTGACGTCATTTCTTCAGAATATAAATTGCAGAATTTTAAAATATGCCTGTATTAACCTGGCATTCAGTACCAAGTCTACAATTTTGGAACCTAAACATTTCTATTTTCTCAAAAATTCAAGTGCAACTCTTCTGCTTTGGGCACTTTTTATGTTATTTCATCCATGTATGTAGCCTTAGAAGAAAAATGTATAGTCTTACATTTTAATAACATTGCCCCTATGTGTCTTATATAAGTTTCCTTATATGAAAAATGAGCTTTATATCTTCCTACCACTTCATGGATTTGTTGTGTAAATGGAGACTGATATTATGTTCACTGGACAAATGTGCAGGGAATTATGGCTCTAACCACACTTGAAATATTTAGCTATTTTAAGACTTGTGGATATTGCAGTATTTTTGTTATTTTAAACTATTTTTTAAATTATTTTTGATATTTTATAATTTGAGGGAAAAGTCATTGTACTTATCGCTTAGTCCTCTGTGTATGGAGTGGAGGTAGGGAGGATATAAAAACACAGCATTATAGAGAAAGTGAATGATCATGATGGCTTTCCACTCAACTGTCTTTTCAAAATCAAATTCCAAAGCCTCTTGCATTATTTATTTCCTCAATTTAAATAATTCACCATCCAGTGTACCTTTATTTCCTGTTAACTTCGAGCCCTGATGTTACATGGTGCACTAGCTCTTTAAACTGCAAACTCATTCATTGATTTATTCAACAAATGTTTACAGAGTCCTAACACTCTGCCAAGCATGGTGCTAGGTGCTGGGAATGTAGCAGTGAGCACAGAAGACACTGCCTCTGTCCTCATGGAGTGTGAAGAAAGCATGTGTCGTTCATTGTGGTTGCCCCAATGCCTAGCATGTGTTTGCTTCATAGTATAACTTAGTGATGTTTGTTAAATAGATGGTAATTAATTTAATTATTATATAACTGATAAAGTGGTTGACACAGTTCTCTGCAAGTTTATACTTTGTTAGCTCCAAACAACTTTCTCTGCCAATTTTGATCCTCACTATACTACTTGTAATATCAGGGTGCTGCTTAGATATAATCCATTATGTCATTTAGCATCTCATCATGAAGATCCAGAAAAGCAAGTTTCCTCAGATACCCATCTGAGAACAAGGCTCTTAGCATCTAGTTGGCTCATTCTCATTTCCTTCACCTTCTACATCTCATAAAGTGTCAGGAGACCCTCTTTGCTATGGGCTGCCAGGAAACAGCTCCTCCTTTTTGACCCACCTGGAGTAAGTATCTAGGCTTGAGTAGCAAACATTTTGGCTACTTAAACTTTGCCTCATTCCATGTCCTTATTCCTTCCATTTTTATATAATGGTACTATGTTTATCTCCACAAGTTGGCTGTCATCCATTTTATGACAGAAGAGGTTTGAACTTGTAAAATAAAGTGCATGTGGAAAAAGTCAATCACCTTCATAACCCAGGGTAATGTGGCTGGTTTTTTTATGGATAACTTACTTCATGAACTCAGTCTGTGTTAATGAATTAAAGTTTCAAATAAATGTAGCATGGCATGACGTTTCTCAAAACAACAAATAATTGATTTTTAAAATATCTTTTAGTACTGAGAATCGCCAAGCTTTTTATAGGCTAGAGACATCTCTACTTGACAGGCATTGTGCTTGGACATACAAATAAATGCTTGCTGAATTTAATTATACTCAATATAATTTTCCAGGGCAGTAAAAACCAAAACCTGCAATCTTGGTCCCTGATATATATGTAGAACATACTTGTTGAGTATTAAACTTCAAGCTGTCACACAGCACTGGATCCTGGAACCAGTATTCATTTTACGGTACCATTTCTGAAATACTTTTTACTTTCAACAAAAAAAGGAGACCTTACTACAGTTCATGGTTAATTTGCTATTTTCCACTTCTTTTCACCTGATTATTCTTTTCATTGAATAGTAAGATAGGAAATTAGTCAGAGAAATTGAGGATGAATGCAGAGATGTATAAGTTCTGGACCTTTAGGTAGACAGCTTTAATTCTCAAATGATTATTTTTTTATTTTTATCACTACCTTTATAGTGGTGCCAGTTGGAAGCATAGCAAGGTGCCACCCAAAAAATAAATTTGCTCAGGGAATAACCCAACAACTATAAGGTTTTCCTGGGAGCATAGGGAGTAATTAGGGCAATAGCTTTTATATACTTAATTTCAAATAATAATTACATTAATCTGTAGATTAGTTGACTGAAATATTAAGTCCTTTGACATAGACTTAATTAAAATTGTCATAATGGTGCCAAAAAGAAATTTTATGGTCAACTTTTAAATACCAAAGAAATTCCTTATTGTTGTGATAAAATACAGATGTTGTTTAGAAAGAAACTTGCATAGTGAGCAGAAATATAATATATAATTAGAACAAAGAGAGCTTAAATCAAATTAATCTTCATCTGACAGGAACAGTTACATTTAAATCATTGAGTGCAAAGTCATAGCCAAAATTGAAATTAAAAACAGATAATTATGATAAGAGAGGACACTTATGCTGACTTTTCTCATGCATAATTGGAAAGAATACAAAATGCAATGCTTGTTCTAATTAGAATTAGCATTAAAAGATTCCAGTTTTGATGAATTCTGTTTTTTGTCTTTAAAAAGTTGTTTAAATAATTGAATGATGGATATGCAAATGTATTTGCTTATTTGTTTAAGATCAAAACAGGAAGCCAGTTTAGGAATATAACTTTAATAGTACCAATGATATGACTTATGTTAATTTCTTATGTCAATGGCATCTCATAATTTTGTTGGCTTTGTTACATGTGTTTTTATTTCCTTTGGTAATCTAATTTTATTCTTAAAATCTGCCTTTCATTTCCTTCTGCAAAGTTTCTTATTGCATGTGTATCTACATATACACATGTCTTATAAAAACAGAGGGTCCGGTTGTTCACTAGACGTATACAAAAGGTGTTTAATGGCAGGTTCAGAAATGCAGATATCAAAAGACCTTGTGATACAGTTCTGTTATTTCATCTTGAAGTTCAAATTTGCTATTTCTGAATGATTGAACTCAAAGGGAAATTTTGCTTCCCATTGACAGATCCTTTTGATATACTGATTCCTGAATTCCTTACTAGAATCAATCTTTGATGATATTTTCAGTAATCCTGGCAGTTGAGAGAGACAGGGTAAGGTCTTAGATAGCATTATGGGGCTTTGAATGGCACTCCAGAGTCATTACTCTATACCCTTTGCTTTTCTTGATCCCTTGTCCTTTTTCTCTTCTCTTTTTTGTTTTTTCTTCTTTTTAAAATTAATTTTGACATATTTTTATTGATTTCAGAGAGGGAGAGAGAGAGAGTTAGAAAATCAATGATGAGAGAGAATCATTGATTGGCTGCCTTCTGCATGCCCCACACTGGGGATCAAGCACACAACCCAGGCATGTGCCCCTGACCGGAATCAAACCCAGGACTCTTCAGTCGCAGGCTGAAGCTTTAGCCACTGAGCCAAACCAGCTAGGGCTGCTTTTTCTTCTTTTTGTTTACTTCTTTTAAAGATGAAGCCCTGGCCTCTTCAGCAGCATCAGTGGTCCTAGCTTCCTAACTAAATATTCAGGGACTCTTGGAGTAATTTTATTCTTTTCCATTACATTTCTTCTATTGCATCTTGATGCACATTATTGTAAATTATGAAACTCTAAATTCCATCTATTTTGGAAATATGAGTTCCTGGCAAGACAGATGGACCTAGACATACCAATGGAGATAAAGTGTACCATAGCTGCTTTCTGAAAATGGGTTTATAGAATCCCTTTTTGCATGCATACAAGATTTATATTTAGAGTAAAATTGAATGCCTTACCAATCAAGGTCCTTTACAATTTGGCAGAGGGTTAATAAGTGAAGTTATAGATTTCCTCCCTAAGAAGGTCTTTATAATCAAGGAGAATTCTGATCTGTCAAAGATTATGTAGGGTGATTTCTCTAATTCTATGATCCTGATCACTGTCATCTTCCTTCTTGGCTTAGTGTTCTCTCAGAATTTCCCAGTGCTCAGAAGTGCCAGAAGAAGTACTAAATTTGTGGATACTCCCTTGATATGGACAGCAATAATGTTCTTTGGCCTTCACATTTTTGTTTGGACTGTGTTTTTATTTGTTTGTTTGTTTGTTTGGTTGGTTTTACTCTTAAGGAAAAGGGCGGTAGAGAAAGTATGTAATGTCTGATGTTATCTTATTTGTTTTAATCCTCACCTGAGGATATTTTTCCATTAATTTTTAGAGAGAGTGAAAAGGACGGGGAGAGACAAACATTGATGTGAGAGAGACACATTTATTGGTTGCCTCCCACACCTGCCCTGACCAGGGCCGGGCATCAAACTGAACCAAGGTATGTGCCCTTGACTGGGAATCGAACCTGGGACTCTCCCGTCCACAAGCTGACACTCTATCCACTGAGCCAAACCATCTAGGTCTGATTTTAAGGACCACAGTAATATGATACACAAAATTCCATTTGAATATGTCTTCTCAGATTTTATTGTATTGCCAGCAACAATTATAGAAATGATCTGTTTATTATACATTGTGTTAAAGAAGGGAAATTGGAAGAGAAAGAGGATTTTCAATGCCAAAATACAAAATTATAATTTACTAGAGGCCTGGTGCACAAAATTCGTGCATGCGGGTGTGTGTCCCTCAGCCCAGCCTGCACCCTCTCCAATCTGGGACCCCTCGAGGGATGTCTGACTGGGATCAGGCCTAAATGGGCAGACATCCCTCTCACAATCCAGGACTGCTGGCTCCCAACTGCTCGCCTGCCTGCCTTCCTGATTGGCCCTAACTGCTTCTGCCTGCCAGCCTGATCACCCCCTAACTACTCCCCTGCCAGCCTGAATGATGCCTAACTGCTCCCCAACCAGCCTGATTGCCCCTAACTGCCCTCCCCTGCAGTCCTGGTCACCCCTAACTGCCCTCCCCTGCAGGCCTGGGTCCCCCCCAACTGCCCTTCCCTGTAGGCCCAGTCACCTCCAACTTCGCTCCTCTGCCAACCTGGTCACCCCTAACTGCCCTCCCCTGCAGGCTTGATCGCCCCCAACTGCCCTCTCTTGCAGGGCTGATCCCTCCCAACTGCCCTCTCCTGCTGGGCATCTTGTGGAAGCCATCTTGTGTCCACATGGGGGCAGCCATCTTTGACCACATGGGGGCAGCCATCTTGTGTGTTGGAGTGACAGTCAATTTGCATATTACTCTTTTTTAGATAGGATAGAGGCCTGGTGCATGGGTGGGGGTCAGCTGGTTTGCCCTGAAAGGTGTCCCAGATAAGGGTGGGGTTCCCTTAGGACATGTGGGGGTGGCCTGGGTGAGGGGCCTGTGGTGGTTTGCAGGCCAGCCATGCCCCCCAGCAACCCAAGCAGAGGCCCTGGTATTTATTTATCTTCTATAATTGAAACTTTGTAGCCTTGAGCGGAGGCCAGGGCATGCCAGGGCTGAGGGAAGCTTGGCTTTCTCCATTGCTGGGGGCAACTCAAGCCTCCTGCTCTCTCCAGCTTCGTGGCTGCTGCCATTTTTATTGGGATTTATTTATCTTCTATAATTGAAACTTTGTAGCCTTGAGCGGAGGCCAGGGCTGGCTACAGCAGGCAGGAAGCTTGGCTTCCTCCATTGCCAGGGAAACCCAAGCCTCCTGCTCACGTCATGGTTACAGCCATCTTGGTTGGGTTAATTTGCATACTTGTTCCTGATTGGCTGGTGGGTGTGGCTTGTGAGCATAGCAGAGGTACGGTCAATTTACATGTTTCTCTTTTATTAGTGTAGATTATAAGGTCCAATGTGCATTATTAATACAGTTGACAATGTAGGTTAAGTAATCATAGTCAATTAAAAGAGTTGTGAAAGCTAAGCATTAATAACTTCTTAAATAAAAAGATGTTATTTGATTAATTGACATCATGGAAGAAAACATGATGTGATGTAACCAATTATAACATTGTGACCATCCCAGGAAGATTTCTGTTGTTAAGAAGCAAACAAACCTCAAGAGTTTTCATTTGAGAGATTTCAACCTACAGGCCTATTAATGGCAAGGTTTGTCAGAGAAGGCTTCCAGAAACCTAAAGATCAATCTTAAGAGAGAAAGGCATTCCAAAGCCTGTGATTTCCTAATACCCTTGCAACCACATGCTGAACAAACTAATTTGCTAAGAACTTAAAAGGGCTGACAAACAAATTACAGCCATCTTGATAGAGGGTGATTATTGGCATTACTGACTCAGTTGGCTATTAATGAAATAAGACAGCTTTATTTTCACAGCTTGGCTTGTAATGTAGGTGAAGGGCATTTAATGTATTTTTTTAGTGATCAATACTATGCAGCTATATAGCATTTTACATTTGGAGTTATCATTGAAGTCAATTGTATTTTGTTTTATTTCTAAGTCTTTTGTGACATAGGTCAGGATAAACATGATTATTATATAGAAAGAATAATTGTAAGGTGTGGCTCCAATA
This sequence comes from Eptesicus fuscus, assembly GCF_027574615.1. Lineage (NCBI taxonomy): Eukaryota > Metazoa > Chordata > Mammalia > Chiroptera > Vespertilionidae > Eptesicus > Eptesicus fuscus. The sequence continues at coordinate 94,673,678 of NC_072473.1, forward strand.
TAATGAGACTTAACAATATAATTTGGACATTTATACACTAAAGTCTAGGGTCACTAGGAGGTTGGCTATAAATGCGATTGGCCAGTGCCTCTATCAGGCCACACACCTCCTCTATGCTATTCCTTCTGCTTGGAATATTGAGCTGCCCCCACTTTCCCTTCCTGGTGAACTCTTATTTATCCCACAATAGCCTGTTCCTGGTCTCTTTTCTGAAGTTTACTCTGATCTCTTCCCAGCCTGTGTCCCAGCCCTACCCCCAGCCCCAGCAGTTTTCCCTGGCTTCCCTAGTTCAAAATGCTTTGTTCCTGCAGCTATTAGAGTGTTCATCACTCTGACTATAGCAATCTTGTCACATATACTTCTTGGACTAAACTTGTGAACCCTTGTAGCCCGTGCATCTGGGACATGTATCCCAGTTACCTGCCACTGTACCTTCTCCTCAAGAACTGAGAGCTGAGATTGAGGCCTTAATTAAATATAATTTACGCCTCCTTAACTGCACTTCCTAGTCTTCATGGGTGCAAGCCTGCTTTTACTTACCCAGCTGCCCATACTGGCAAGTTTATAGAGTATCTTGGTTGGGTGCGGATCTCATTCAAAATGAAACAAAATTCTGCATGCGTGAACACACTCCTGCACACATTTGTAAATCATTGTAGTCTGTAGGCTATAGATAAGCCTTTCCCATAGACATCACATGGAAAATAAATTAAGAAGAAATTTTGCTTTCCAGTGTAGTTATTGGGGTGGGAAAGAACAACATTTGAGCAAACTGACCAAAATGTTTTTGCTTTGACAGAACGTTATGGGAATATGTTTTTGTTTTTATACAACTGATCCTTAAGTGGCATGTGGTTCCTCCCAGACAACATGGACTTAAGAATTAGATCTTGCTACCATCTCACTTATTTTTTATTCCAACATTTCTCATTTATTTCCCATATATAGTCCTTTAAAATAAGTGTCCTCACCCATTTTCAGATGAACAAGTTGAGATTCAGAGAGGCCAAGGAGTTCAGCATATATACAACTAGAGTGTGTACACAGATTGGACTGCACAGAGGCTATCTGTGCCCTGAAAGTGCTACCTCTCATCTTTTACAATGAAATGGAGTGAGGATACTGCTTGAGGAAAAATTGATAAATTAAAATTCATACTATAAAACAGATAAATTAGAACTTTTATTGTTTAAAAGGTTTCCTATAAAATCTTCACAATTTGGACTTCCTTTTTTGGAAAACAAGATGCACTTTCCTTACAAAGGGGCTATTTTGAATACATTGTATAAAAGGCAACTATAGCAGCATGAGTGGTTTTCACAAATGGTAAGTATGTTAACCTATAAGAGAATAAAGCAAAGTTGTAAGGTAGCAGGCAGTGCTAACAGTGATAGATTTTTGCTTCCTATTGAGAAAATGTTAAACTGGTTTTAAATACATTATGTTTTATGCCCAAGTGTGTCACTAGGTGGCTTGGTTAGAAATGTAGAGCCATTTCTTAGTACACTGGAGACAAAGACTTTAGTCCTAGTCTTTCATCCTGGACTTGACTCCTGTTTCCCTCCAGGAACTGTAGTTTCAGTGGGAATCCAGGACAGACATTCTGAACATTTTGGAAGAAAGCCAGAATTGTTGGAGTACTGTGGGAAGTGATGCTCTTTGGACTCAATACTCTTTATATCAAGAGATTCAAAATCCAGACCCATCTGATTTTGCTTTAATGTTAAATTTTTGGCTGATTTCCAGGAAAGGTCCCCAGATTTCCAATTGTCCAAATGGAAATATCATTTAAAGGAAGTATATTTTGCATTCAAGTAAAAGGGGTTCTATAGCATTGTAATTCCTGCTACTGCAGGCAGAGCTTTCCACATCTTTCTTTTTTTTCATTATGTAGAGATTTTTTATTTTTTGCTTTTTTATTTCTTTATTGATTAAGGTGCTACATATGTGTCCTTATTCCCCCATTATCCCCTATCCCTCCACTCATGCCCTCACCCCCCTGTTGTCTGTGTCCATTGGTTAGGCTTACACATCTTCTTTCTAAGTCCAGTTATTGGCACAATTTATTTAGACCAATTCAAATATTATCAGATAATTCAGCCAGCCAGCCATTCAAGATATATTTGCTCAGTGCCTACTTTGTGCAAATATTGTATTAGACATTAGTGGTGTAGAATGGGGTAAAGACAGTAGAGTACAGAAATTTATCATGATTGGACTGTGCCCTGTCTTCATTCAGCTTGCAGAGGGAAAATCATGCATGTGACAAGATGTGCACACACATAACCATAGATTAAGGTAGAATCTCCTATGAAAGGTGCAGATTAACTCTAGCCAGAGTTTTTGGGAACATTTCAGAAGTAGTAAATTATATTTGATCTGAACTTTGAAGTATCAATGGGATTTGTAATTGTAGAGTTGGGGAGATGTGTACTTTCAAGATTGGGAGGTACTACTAGAGGAAATATAATCAAGTTATAAACAAAGTGGTGGAATATCATGCAACTTTCAATTGCATAATAATATTGCAAGGTAACCCATGATCCATTGAGAAATAGAAGAGATGATCTGTAGTCTGGAAAGGCCCCACAGAAGTCTTAGAACATCTGAAGAACCTGAACAGGTAAAGCCTCTCACTCCTTCATGAGGACTGATCACAAAAATATTTTAACACAGAGACTTCTGTGAACTGCTTATGATGACTTTTCAGTTGGACACTGAATTTATTTATACTTTAATATAATGTAAATACATTTCAATGCAAATGCATTTCTGCTGAAAAGGGTTAAATTTGCAATACTGAAACCATAATCTTTAGAAGGACCTGCTTGCAAGGTCAGCCCTTGGCTGGCCTCTGGGAACTTGGCATTGAAGATATTCCTTAACTGAAAAAACTGGCTCACTGTACCTAGACTAGACTGTTTCTATAAACAATGGAATTTATGCTGAACACCTGCTTTCTTTCTAAGAGTGGAATTTTGGTACATGCTAGGCAGACAGTACCCACATGACCAGCCCCAAATGAAAACCTTGAGTGCTATATGCCTAACGGGCTTCCCTGGGCAAAAGCATTGCATTCATGTGACTACATTTTTACCATTGGGGCAGAATCTGCTCTGTTTGGCCCTTAACTGGAAGGATAGAACTTAAGAAAGTCTGTGCATGTATTCTGCTGCTTGTGAATTTTTTTCATTATGATATTGTTATGTAGGCTGTCACTGCTGAAACCTTAGCTGTGACTACCACTAACTATTCAGTCCCCTGAGTTCTCTGAGTGTTTGGGTGATTTTAATGGACACCGCAAAATAGGATTACTGTGTACCTAGGACTAAATAACTTCTCTGTGTCATCCAAGAGAAGGAAATATCAGTTTTCAAGTGAAGCATGTCCTATTACAGAAGAACCTGATGATCTGCCAAGAATAGGTCTAAGACCTGCATTTTCTCCTTATAACTATATTCTTTTTCTCTTTTCCATCTGTAATTGCAAGAAGATGACCCTTAATTTTCATATTGTATTGCCTGGAAATTATCATCTCCACAACCCATTGAATTTCAAGAATATATGTCACCTTTTAGCCACACCACCTTCATGTCTGTGTTGGGACTGGCAATAATCCAAATAAAGAGAGTACTGCAGTAAATATTTGTTATTCTTCCACACTATGAAATCCTCAGTCAATCTGATTGTTGATTTACTTGCTCTCTCCATGTAACAGATGTTGCATTTGGAGATGGCAATCAATGTTACAAAGCATTGACAAGTAGAGAACTTACAGGAAAGTGAACCCAAATGATTCCCTGCTTATTTAATACAGCATGATCTTGGTCTGTTGTTATGCCAGGTTTTGCCAATAGATTTTAAGAGACTTAATTTTTTTATTTTATTTTTATTTTTTTTAAATATTTTTATTGAGGTATTATATGTGTATATAAGAGACTTAATTTTAAGTAGGCAATTAGTTCTTTAAAATGTGTACATACATCTCTGATAGCTGAGAGTGGTGAAGGTAGGAATACAAGACCCCAGTTTGAAATGAAAAGACAGAATGTTTACTTTCAAAAGACACCTGCAGAATTCATGCAAGACTAGATATAAACAAGAGACTGCTGGCCCTGCAAATGTGGTTTTTGACCCATAATAGGTTACAGCCTAATTTAATAGGTCACATTTCACTGCCTTTATGAGGCATCTCTTTTCAGGGTAATTATATCAACACACATTTGATGTGGCAATGTAATTGACACTTGGTTTGGTACAATTTTGGTTAACAAACCATACTGACTTTTTCAGACAAAATCACTCATGTTTTGTTTTTGATATGTAATAAATGTACTGAGAAGGCGATGTTTGGTTTTTGCCCATTGAGTATAATGTTGGCTGTGGGTTTGTCATATATGGATTTTATTATTTTGAGTTATGATCCTTCTATTCCCACCTTGCTGAGAGTTTTTTATCAATAAACGGTGTTGGATTTTGTCAAATGATTGTTCTGCATCAATTGATATGACTATGAAATTTTTATCTCTCAATTTGTTTATGTGAGGTATCACATTTATTGATATGTGGATATTGTACCATCCTTGCATCCCCGGGATAAATCCTACTTGGTCACGGTGTATGATCTTTCTGATGTACTGCTGGATCCGATTTGCTAGAATTTTGTTGAGGATTTTGGCATCTTTTTTCATGAGGGATATTGGCCTGTAATTCTCTTTCAGTGTGTTGTTTTTATCTAGTTTTGGTGTTAGCGTGATTCTGGCTTCATAGAATGAGCTTGGAAGTGTTCCTTCCTCTTGAATTTTTTGGAATAGTCTGAGGAGGATAGGTTTTAGTTCTTCCTTGAATGTTTGGTAAAACTCCCCTGTGAAGACTTCTGGCACCAGGCTTTTGTTTGCTGGAAGCTTTTTGATGACAGCTTCAATTTCCTCCATATTTATCAGCCTATTGAGATGTTTAGAATCTTCCTGATTGAGTTTTGCAAGGTTGTATTTTCCTAGGAATATGTCCATTTCCTCCAGGTTGTCTAGTTTGTTGGAATAGAGTTGTTCATAGTATTTTTTAACAATCCTTTGTATTTCTGTGGGGTCTGTTGTTATTTCACCTCTTTCATTTATGATTTTGTTTATTTAGGTCCTCTCTCTTTGCTTCTTGGTGAGCCCGGCTAGAGGTTCATCAATCTTGTTTATCCTTTCAAAGAACCAGCTCTTGGTTTCATTGATCTTTTGTATTGTTTTTTTTTGTTTTGTTTTGTTTTGTTTTGTTTTGTTTTATTTTGGTCTCTATGTCATTCATTTCTGCTCTGATCTTTATTTCCTTCCTTCTGATCACTCTGGGTTTTTCTTGTTGCTCTCTTCCTAATTCTTTGAGTTGTAGAGTTAGATGATTCATTACCACTTTTTTTTTTCTTGTTGTTTGAGGTAAGCCTGTAGAGCTATAAACTTCCCTCTCAGGACTGCTTTCATTGTGCCATAGATTTTGGATTGTTGTGTTTTTCTTGTCATTAATTTCCAGGATGTTTTTAATTTCTTCTTTGATCTATTTGGTAGCCCAACCATAGTTTAATAGCATGCTATTTAGCTTCCAAGTGTTTGAATTTTTTGGATTGTTTTTATTGTAGTTTATTTCTAATATTATGCCATTGTGATCTGAGAAAATGCTTGATATGATTTCAATCTTATTGAATTTGGGGAGACTTTGCTTGTGAACCAATATGTGGTCTATCTTTGTAAATGTCCCATGTGCACTTGAGAAGAAGGTATATTCTGTGGCTTTGGGGTGAAATGTTCTGAAGATGTCAATTAAATCCATCTGAACTAGTGAGTCATTTAGGATAGCTGTGTCTTTGATGATTTTTTGTTTAGAGGGTTTATCCAGTGATATCAGTGGTGTATTAAAGTCCCCTAGTATGAGTGTATTGTTGTTGATCTCTCACTTGATGTCTTCCAGGAGTTTTTTTTTTTATGTATTCAGGTGCTCCTACATTGGGTACATATATGTTCATCAGGGTTATATCCTCTTGTTGTATTAATCCCTTTAATATTTACCCCTAAGAACAGGAACAAACAGGGATGCCAAGTCTCACCATTCCTATTGGACATAGTAATGGAAGTACTATCCATTGCCATCAGACAAGAAGAAGAAATAAAAGGCATACAAATTGGAAAAGAAGAAATAATACTATTCTTATTTGCAGATGACATAATACTGTACATAGAAAACCCTAAAGACTATATCAAAAAAATATTAGACTTAATAAATGAATTCGGCAATGTAGCAGGATACAAAATTAACGCCAAGAAATATATGGCATTTCTATACACCAATAATGAACTTACAGAAAGAGAGACTAAAAGAGCAATCCCATTTACCATTGCACCAAAAAAAATTAAGATACGTAGGAATAAACTTAACTAAGGAGGTAAAAAACCTGTACGCAAAAAACTATAGGACACTGAAAGAAGAGATAGACAAAGACATAAACAGATGGAAGAACATACCATGCTCATGGATTGGTAGAATCAACATCATCAAAATGTCCATACTACCCAAAGCAATCTATAGATTCAATGCACTCCCCCATTAAAATACCAACAGCATATTTCACAGACATAGAATAAACTTTCCAAAAATTCTGGAATACAAAAAGACCCCAAATAGCTGCAGCAATCCTGGGAAAGAAGAACAAAGCAGGTGGGATCTCAATACCAGATATCAAGCTGTATTACAAAGCCACTGTTCTGAAAACAGCCTGGTACTGGCCCAAGAGCAGACATATAGGTCAATGGAATAGAATAGAGAATGCAGAAATCGACCCAAACCACTCTGTTCAATTAATATTTGACAAAGGAGGCATGAACATACAATGGAGTCAAGACAGCCTTTTCAATAAATAGTGTTGGGAAAATTGGACAGATACATGCAAAAAAATGAAATTAGACCACCAACTTACACCATACACAAAAATAAACTCAAAATGGATAAAAAAACTTAAACATAATACAAGAAACCATAAAAATACTAGAGGAATCCACAGGCAGCAAAATCTCAGACATATGCCAAAGCAATTTCTTCACTGCTCCTAGGGCAATGAAAACTAAATAGAAAATAAACAAATTGGACTACATCAAAATAAAAAGCTTTTGCACAGCAAAAGAAACCATCAACAAAACAAGAAAGCCCACTACACGGGAGAACATATTTGCCAATGTTATCACCGATTAGGGTTTAATCTCCAACATTTACAGGTAAATAATACAACTTAACAAAAAGAAGATAACCCAATCAAAAATGGGCAATGGACCTAAATAGATACTTTTCGAAAGAAGATAGAAGGAATGCCAAAGGACATATGAAAACATGCTCAAAGTCACTAATCATCTGAGAGATGCAAATCAAAACCACAATGCAGTACCATCTCACACCTGTCAGAATGGCTATCATCAACAAATCAACAAAGTACAAGTGCTGGCAAGGATGGGGAGAAAAAGGAACCCTCGTTCACTGCTGGTGGGAATGCAGACTGGTGCAGCCACTGTGGAGAACAGTATGGATTTTCCTCAAAAAAACAAAAATGGAACTCCGATTTGACCCAGTGATCCCACTTTAGGAATATGTCCCAAGAAAATAGATTCACCAGTCAGAAAGGATACATGCACCCCTATGTTCATAGCAGCACAATTCACCATAGCTATGATTTGGAAACAGCCAAAGTGCCCATCAGCAGCAGAGTGGATTAAAAACCTGTGGTGCATCTACACAATGGAATACTATGCTTCGGTAAAAAAGGAGTTCTTACCAATTGCAATAGCATGCATGGAACCTGAGACCATTATGCTAAGTAAAATAAGCCAGTCAGAGAAAGATAAATATCACATGATCTCACTCATTTATGAAATATAATGAACAACACAAACTGATGAACAAAAACAGATCCAGAGACAGAGAAACATATATGAAACCATTAAACCTCAGAGAGAAGGTAGGGGAGGGTGGGGGTAAGGGGAGAGATTAACTAAAGGACTTGTATGCATGCATATAAACCTAACCAATGGACACAGGCAACAAGGGGGTGAGGGCATGCGTGGGGGTTGGTTATTGGGCTAATGGGTGGATGAGGAGAGTATGTAATAACTTTATCAATAAAGAAATTAAAAAAGAAGGTGATATTTGATACCTTAAAAATTCTAAGATAACTGACAACTTTGAATTCTCATTATTTATGCATCACAGTGCGTAGTCATGAAGAAAGGATTATAGAGGCATCCAAAAGCATAAATGTTTGAAATTTAGAATCTAACAGGAAAGAATGGCAAAATGATAACATCAGCTATATAAAAATACTATGTGATTACTGAAGAAAAGTGGTCTACATTGTGAAGGGCTCCACCCTCACTCCCCATGGGAGCATCCTATGAATTTCAGGTATAATATTTGGTTACTTTAAAACTTCCATCAAACACCTGTACAGCCCTAGCCAGTTTGGCTCAGTGTATAGAGTGGCGACCTGCAGACTAACGGTTCCCGGGTTCAATTCTGGCCAAGGGCACATGCCTGGGTTGCGAGCTTGATCCCTTCTAGGGGGTGTGCAGGTGGCAGCTGATCAATGATTCTTTCTCATCATTGATGTTTCTATTTCTCTCTCCCTTTTTCTCTGAAATCAATAAAAATATATGTTGTTTTTTTTTAAAATCTTTCCAAAATATATTTGGAATGCAATCTTTTTATGCTCTAATGATATCTGTATGCTGTATGATGGTTTCTTTATTAGAAATTTCCAAATAATTGAAGGCAATGAAGAAATGAGATATTTAAGCTAGAATTGGAAATGAGAAAACAGATGCCTTTACATTTACTTATTTGTCTCAGAGTTATAGTAGTGTGAAATCAAAACCAATATTAAGATGAGGAGACAAAATAAAGGGATGGGCGAAAGTAGATTTACAGTCCTGAGTTTGCAAAATAGCTTTTCCTTATATTACTAGAGGTCCGGTGCACGAAATTCGTGCACGTGTGTGTGTGTGTGTGTGTGTGTGTGTGTGTGTGTGTGTGTGTGTGTGTATGTGTGTGTGTGTCTCAGCCCAACCTGCACCCTCTCCAATCTGAGACCCCTTGGGCCTAAACAGGCAGTCAGACAACCCTTTCACAATCTAGGACTGATGGCTCCCAACTACTCAACTGCCTGCCTTCCTGATTGCCCCTAACTGCTATGCCTGCCAGCATGATCACCCCCTAACCACTTCCCTGCCAGCCCCTGATACCCCAGTCACCCCCCTTGCATATTCCCTCTTTATTAGATAGGGTTTTTTCTTTAGCATATTGGACAGTCCTAACTGTTTTGGCTCAGCGGATGGATGAAGCATTGGCCTGCAGAATCAAGGGTCCCAGGTTCGATTCTGGTCAAGGGCATGTACCTTGGTTGGGGGCACATACCCAGTGGGGAGTGTGCAGGAGGCAGCTTATCAATGTTTCTCTCTCATAGATGTTTCTAGCTCTCTATCCCTTTCCCTTCCTCTCTGTAAAAAATCAATAAAATATATACTATAAAAAAAAAGAAACATTTAAGATTCCTCCATATCTGCCTGGCTGGTGTGACTAAATGGTTGGGACCCCAGGCTGCCACCGCTGGCAGGGGATGGGGCCCTGGCCAGGCTGAGACCCAAGCCCAGGCTGCTGCCTCAGCCCAGCCAAGCTGAGACCCCTGCCCAGGCTGTCATCTCAGCCTGGCTGTGGATAGCCCGGTGAGGGTGTGCGTCTCTAGCCCAGGCTGCCTTTGCTGGCCTGAAGATAGCTTGGTAGGGGTGCACCACCTTGCCGTTGCTGCTGGCTGGGTGATCATGCCGTTGGGTGCCCGGCCCTGCAGGAATGAGACCCCAGCCCAGGCAGCCGCCTCGGCCAGGGATCATGCGGCTTGGGTGCCAAGCCCTGGCGGTCTGAGACCCCAGCCCAAACCAGCTGGGCTTGAGAGCCATTGCGTAGCTTGGGGGCGAGGCCCTGGCGGCCTGAGACACCCCAGCCCAAGCCAGCTCGGCTTGCCAAGGATCACTCAGGAGTCTCTGCTCCCAGCTCCTCCTGCCAGCGTGATTGGCCACCCCAAGTCCTGCCCCCAGGCCTCTTGCTGGCCCAATTGTGGGCGCAGAGGAGTGATGGTTAATTTGCATACTTCCTTTTTATTATGTAGGATTATATATTAATTATTGTATTATTTCCCATGCAAACAATCACAAACCTACTTTTGCCCGTGCCTATATAATGATAATTAATCACCCATTCATTGATCAAGGAGCAATTGGGATATATCCGGCACAGCTGAAGGGCCTTAAGGTCTTCCAGCACTGAGAAGGCTCAGGTGCAACTTTCTTCCATCTTCCGGAATCCGGGTTCATCGGACACCAACTGCCTCCACCATGCCACCTCCACCATGCTTCCTCCAACATGCAGCCAAGGAAATCAAAGGTGTATACCTGAAATCAAAGTTTGACCCAAACAAAATCAAGTTGTATACCTGAGGTGCCCAGGTAAGGAAGTGGGTGCTATGTCTGTGCTGGCCCCCAAGATTCTAAAAGGTTGGGCCTATCTCCTAAAATGGTTGGTGATGACATCTCCAAAGCAGCCAGTGATTGGAAGGGTCTCAGGGTTATAGAGAAACTGACCATTCAGAAGAGACAGGCCCATTGAGGTAGCAGTGCCTTTTGCCTCTGCCCTGGTCATCAAAGCCCTCAAAGAACTACCAAGGGATAGAGAGAAGCAAAAAACAAAACAAAACAAAACAAAACAAAAACATTAAGCACAGTTTAATTTAATTTTATTGTTTAAAAGTATTACAAATAGTAGTACATATGTCTCCTTTTTTTCCCCACCTCCCCTACCCACCCCCACCCCCCGGCCAGTATGTTGCATCCATTGGTTATCCTTATATGCATGCATACAAGTCCTTTGGTTGATCTCTTACCCCCCCCCCCAACCATCCCCATCCTTCCCACTGTAGTTTGACAGTCTGTTCGATGCTTCTTTGCCTCTGTATCTATTTTTGTTCATCAGTTTATAATGTTCTTTATATTCCACAAATGAGTCAAATCATGTGGTATTTTTCTTTCACTGACTGGCTTATTTCACTTAGCATAATGCTCTCCAGTTCCATGCATGCTGTTGCAAATGGTAAGAACTCCTTCTTTTTTACAGCAGCATAGTATTCCATTGTGTAGATGTACCACAGTTGTCTAATCCACTCATCTGCTGATGGGCATTTATGCTGTTTCCAAATCTAAGCTATTGTAAATTGTGGCGCTATGAACATAGGGGTGCATATATCCTTTCTGATTGGTGTTTCTAGTTTCTTGAGATATATTCCTAGAAGTGGGATCACTGGGTCAAATGGCATGTCCATTTTTAATTTTTTGAGGGAAACACCATACTGTTTTCCACAGTGGCTGCACTAGTCTGCATTCCCACCAGCAGTGAATAAGGGTTCCTTTTTCTACACATCTTCTCCAGCACTTGTTGTTTATTGATTTGTTGATGATAGCCATTCTGGCAGGTGTGAGATGGTACCTCATTGTTGTTTTGATTTGAATCTCTTGGATGATTAGTGACTTTGAACATGTTGTCATATATCTCTTGGCTTTCTGTATGTCCTCTTTTGAAATGTGTCCATTTAGTTCCTCTACCCATTTTCTTAATTGGATTGTTTATCTTCCTTTTGTTAAGTTGTATGAGTTCCCTGTAAATGTTGGAGATTAAACCTTTATCGGAGATAACATTGGCAAATATGTTCTCCCATGCAGAGGGTTTTCTTGTTGTTTTACTGATGGTTTCTTTTGCTGTGCAGAAGCTTTTTATTTAGAGACCCAGAATAGCTGCAGCAATCTTGAGAAAGAAGAACCATCTATATAATAAAAGTCTAAGCAACTGTTACAGCAGAACAACCAGTACGACCAGTCGCTATGATGCGCACTGACCACCAGGGGGCAGATATACAATGCAAGGCAAGCTCATAGCTGGCAAGCGCAGCGGAGGTTGCAGGAGCCTCTCCTGCCTCCGCAGCAGTGCTAAAGAGCAGCAAGCTGTGCAGTAAGGAGCAGCAAGCAGGCAGGTGGTAAGGAGCGAGGGGTCCTGGATTGCAGACATCCCCCAAGGGGTCCCAGACTGTGAGAGGATGCAGGTTGGACTGAGGGACCCCCACCCCCCGTGCATGAATTTCATGCACCAGGCCACTAGTGTTGTCATAATCACAATACCAGATATCAAACTATACCAGGTACTACAAAGCCACTATTCTCAAAACTGCCTGCTACTGGCACAAGAACAGACATATAGATTAGTGGAACAGAACAGAGATCCCAGAAATCAACACAAGTCATAATGCTCAATTAATATTTGACAAAGGAGGTAAGAGCATACAATGGAGTTAAGACAGTCTCTTCAATAAATGGTGTTGGGAAAATTGGCAGATACTTGCAAAAAAATGAATCTACACCATCAACTTAAACCATAAACAAAAATAAACTCAAAATGGATAAAGGACTTAAACATAAGATGGAAAACTATAAAAATCTTAGAAGAAGCCATAGACACCAAAATAGGAGACATTGGTCGTAGCACTATCTTTACCAATACAGCTCCTAGGGCAATGGAAACTAAAGAGAAAATAAACAAATGGGGAAATATCACTTTTGATGAGATTGTCAGCATTGCCTGACAGATTTGGGACCGATCTTTATCTAGAGAACTCTCTGGAACCATTACAGAGATCCTGGGGACTGCCCAGTCTGTGGACTGCAATGTTGATGGCCAAAACACTCATGACACCATAGATGATATCAACAGTGGTGCAGTGGAATGAAGGACTAGTTAAGAACTACAATGGAACATGTTTCAATTAAAGATCATTTAATAACCAAAAAAGTAGCAATTGGTTATATATGGCATAATCATTTTTGTAAACAAACAAACAAACACAAAAAAACACTAGAATATCGTACACCAAGATGTTTATTCTAGTAATTTCCAGTTGTGGGGTTACATAGGGTCTTCTTTTTGTTACCATTATTTTGTTACCTTTAAATTTTATATAAATATGATGCTTTTTTGTCACAAGATAACATGGTGTATCCTTTTTAAAGGAAGCAATTAGAATGGGGAACTATGAAAGTGACAGTTACTATACATTAGTTTTTGGTTACATTTTTTCAAATCTCTGTAAGGAGACAGTAATCCTTCAATGAAGACTGTTTCCAGCTCTTATTAACTAACCTCTTATAAACAAATTTAGGGCCAGGATAATTTCACAAGCACTTATGAAGTGCTTCTGATTAGAAAATGAGGTTCAACCTACAAATATGCAAAACTGGGGAGAGAATTAATCAGAATGAAAAATGCAAATGATGAGTATGCTATAGAGATATAAAACTGCTGTTGGAAAAAAAAAAAAAGGTTTGGTGAAATCAGGTTTCATTCAGGAGCCCTTAAAGCAGGGAGATTTTATGGTGGAAAATAGGACAGAAGGTAATGTTGCAGAAGACCAAAGAAAACCAAAGACACTTCTAAGAAAAAGGAAGGACACTGTTTAATACACTGGCGGACTCAGGGAACAGCCTTCCAAATCTGAGTGAAGGAACACGCATGGGGGCCTCCCTTATATCTCCCTCCCTGTGGTGTTTGTCCCACAAACATGGATTATACTTCTGGTCCTTTTCACGTGCCTTGCAAGAAGGCCCCCAGGTGTTGGGGATCTCCAGGCCATATCTGATGGTCTGGCCTGGCACTAGGATTAATAACCCTCCCTCTGGGGCAGTGCACTGTTCACAGTAACAGGTTCTGTAAGACCAGTAGACTCGGCCTTCTATGTCAGAACATCTTCAACCATATCAACAATAGCCAAAAGAGAGGTAAGGAAAAATATTTATATTTTTTGTAAAAACATTTCAAAATGACACATTTAACCTTTCCAAATAGCAAAACATTCAAAGTGATATTACCTAGTACTGTCATTCAAGGAGGAGTACTTGGTAATATTGGCATTCTCCCATCCTGGTGGAAGATATTCATCAACAAGTAACAACAGCCTTAAAAATGTTCTTACCCTCCAACCCAATAATTCCACTTCTAGGACTTATCCTAAGGGAAAAAAGCAGACATGCATGAAATGATTCATGCATAATGCTGTTTATTAAAGTGCTATTTGTGATGCCAAAAAGTGGAAATAGTCTAAATGTTCAACACAGGAGGAAAGGTTAATAAAATATGATATAATATTTTATATCATATTACATTATGATACCTTAAAAGAAGGTTTTAAATATTAATGGTATGTGAGAATGTTCAAAAAATATAACAGAAAAGTAAAAGTGTATACAAAGTATGATTCTCAAAAGCTGGGGTAGCAATACTTATATGTGACAAAATAGACCTCAAAGTAAAGACCATAACAAGAGACAAGGAAGGCCACTTTGTAATTCTAAAGGGATTGATACAACAAGAGGATATAACTCTGGTAAACATTCATGCACCCAATGCAGGAGCACCCAAATACATAAAAAAAATACTTCTAGAAGATATCAGGGGAGAGATTGACAGCAGCATAATCATAGTAGGAGACTTTAATACCCCATTAACATCACTGGATAAATCCCCTACACAAAAAATTGGCAAAGACCCCTAACCAGTTTGTCTCAGTGGAAAGAGCGTCAGCCTGCAGACTAAAAGGTTCCAGGTTCGATTCCGGTCAAGGGCATATATGTTTGTTGTGGGCACATCCCCAGTAGAAGGTGTACAGGAGGCAGCTGATCGATGTTTCTCTCTCATCGATGTTTCTAACTCTCTATCCCTCTCTATTCTTCATCTCTGTAAAAAAATCAATAAAATATATTTTTTAAAAAATTGGCAAAGAAACATCAATCCTAAATGACTCACTAGATCAGATGGACTTAACATCTTTAGAACACTCCACCCCAAAACTACAGAATATACCTTCTTCTCAAGCGCACATGGGACAGCTTGTCATGCCATCCTTGGCTACATCTGCCTTGCAGGAATAGCCATAATACCGCTCTTTGTCCTAGCAGTTCACTGTTGTGGACCCCCACTGAACAGAAATAGAGGGAATAACATGCTCCCACTAATAATATTAGCTAGTACATACTTGCCTCACATAAGGACCACTGCCACATGTCCTTGCTTAGAAACTCACTACCCAAATATGCTAGACCGGGTAGCCAATGGGAAAGCCCCATCAAGCCAGATGTACGTTAACTATACTTATCAGCCTGCAGAATGTTACGACTCCACTACCAAATGCACATGGCAGGGGTAAATTGTATTGGATGGAAAAAATGATAGGACCTGTCTCGGCCAATGTTCTCAGAACAGAGAACCCAGAAATTGACATAAGCCATTATGCGCAATTAATGTTTGACAAATGAGGCAAGAGCATAGAATGGAGTCAAGACAGTCTCTTCAATAAATGGTGTTGGGAAAACTGGACAGATACTTGCAAAAACTGAAACTAGACCACCAACTTACACCATAAACAAAAATAAACTCAAAATGGATAAAGGACTTAACTATAAAATGGGAAACCATAAAAAGCTTAGAAGAAGCCATAGGAAGCAAAATAGCAGACACTTGTCATAGCAATATCTTTACCGATACAGCACCTAGGGAAATGGAGACTAACGAGCAAATAAACAAATGGGACTACATCAAAACAAAAAGCTTCTGCATAGCGAAAGAAACCATCAACAAAACAACAAGAAAGCCCACTGCATTGGAGAACATATTTGCCAATGTTATCTCCGATAAGGGTTTAGTCTCCAACATTTACAGGGAACTCATACAACTTAAAAAAAGGAAGATAATCAATCCAATCAAATAAATGTACAAAGGACCCAAATAGACACTTTTTGAAAGAGGACATACAGAAAGCCAAGAAACATGAAAATATGCTCAAAGTCATTCATCATCCAAGAGATTCAAATAAAAACAACAATGAGGTATCATCTCACACCTGCCAGAATGGCTATCATCAACAAATCAACAAAGACAAGTGCTTGAGAGGATGCGAAGAAAAAGGAACCCTCCTTCACTGCTGGTGGGAATGCAGACTAGTGCAGCCACTGTGGAAAACAGTATGGTGTTTCCCTCAAAAAATTAAAAATGGACCTGCCATTTGACCCAGTGATCCCACTTCTAGGAATATATTCCAAGAAAACAGAAACACCAATCAGAAAGGATATATGCACCCCTATGTTCATAGCACCACAATTTACAATAGCTAAGATTTGGAAACAGCATAAATGCCTATCAGCAGATGAGTGGATTAGAAAACGGTGGTACATCTACACAATGGAATACTTTGATGCTGTAAAAAAGAAGGAATTCTTACCATTTGCAACAACATGGAACTGGAGAGCATCAGGCTAAATGAAATAAGCCAGTCAGTGAAAGATGAATACCACATGATCTCACTCATTTGTGGAATATAAAGAACATTATAAACTGTTGAACAAAAATAGATACAGATGCAAAGAAGCATTGAACAGACTGTCACACTACAGTGGAAAAGCAGGGGAGGGTTGGAGACGGTAAGAGATCAACCAAAGGATTTGTATGAATGCATATAAGCATAACCAATGGATGCAAGACACTGGGGCGAGGGTGAGGGCAAGTGCTGCAGGTAGCGTAGGGGTGGCCGGGGGGAGGTCAATGGGGGAAAAAAAGGAGACAAACGTACTACTATTTGTAATACCTTAAACAATAAAATTAAATTTTAAAAAAAGAAAGTATGATTCTCTTTGGGGGAGACAAATAATCTGGAAAGATAGGTTTCACTGAGATGCCTACAGTAATCATTATTGGTTGTTGAGATTATGGGTAATTTTTATTCTATTCTTAAGCTTTTCTGAAGTTTTCCAATTTTACACAAACAACGTCTATAATTTTTATTAAAACAAGTTATTGGAAATGTCTGCCAAAGAATAACCATATTTTTTAAAAGCAAAAGCACAAAACAGCTGTCAAATATTTGTGTAGTATCTTTATCTTAAGAATCTACTAATAACTCTCATTTACTGGGCACCTAATGAGGGCCAACTGCCATGCTAGAACCAAGGCATAGATATCTATAATATTTTCTAATTAACATGTATGCATAATGCTCTAGAATTGATATATTTATATACATATAGACATATATGTCTATAATACCTGCACATTATGTACACAAGTCAACAAACTATTCCTGTAAAGAACCATATAGTAAATATTTTCAGCTTTGCAGGATGTATGGTCTTTGTCACAACTATTCAACACTACCCTTATAGCACAAAAGCAATCCTAGACAATAAGTTAAGCAAATGGGCATGGCTGTGTGCTGGTAAAACTTTATTTATTAAAAACAAACAAACAGGTGTGCATAGTTTGCAAACCCCTGCTGTATAACAAATAAAATTTAATATTTTACTGGCCATAACCAGAAAGTTATATCCCAAGGCAAGACATTTATAGAACAAAATTCCTTAAATATATCAGATTGAAATTTAATTGGATAGACTTTTACAGTTCAACCTCCTCATATTATTTTCCCTTTTAGAGGACAACAACTCAGGTCTTTTGATCCTATTGTCGGACTCCATGTACTCATGTCATGTGATTGTTCCCTGATGTTTATGAATACCCAAATCTTATCTAAGGGTCAACAGGTCAAATGTAATGACTTAAGAAATCAAGACTTAGCTGCTTATCATTCACTCCTTATATGTATGCATCTCAGTTTCATATGTGCTAATTGATTTCCAAAACATAACTTCCAAGAACATATTATGCTAAGCTGCTACAAACCCTCAAAATATTCATTCTGAACATCTAAATCTAAACATCCAGAGAGTAAGGAAGATTTCACTGCAAAACATGTTTTCATTTTTTTTAACTCAAAATTATCTTTTTGGTCATTGTGCCTGGGCAGGTTTCAATACTATTCAGATATGGTGAATGAAGACTCAAATTTACTAATACCAAGCTAACAGAAATAAGTCAGTTATTGAATTGTCTATTTTTTATTTAAAATAAGTAAGTTGATTGTTTATGAATTATAAAGGATGTAAATAACCACTATCAAATGGAACATTCAAAGGCAAAATATTCAGAATTACCAAAGCAGAGTTAGCTCTTTCACATGAGATCTTCCAGTTCAAGGTACATAGTACAATAAGGAGAGGCACTGGATTAATCTGTTAACTGTTCTCACTTTCTGCCAACCTTAGCCAGCTCTGATCCTTGCCCAAGACCGCTCCACTGAATGTTAGCTCATATACCACAGAGCTAATCTTTTCTGTTAAGCACTTTACATAGTTTATTTCATGTGACACCTACTGACCCTCTAAAGTAGGCACTATTATTATCCCCATTTTATAGATAATGTAAATGAGACTCAGGGCAGTTAAATATCTTGCCCACACTAGTATGAGGCAGTGACTAAATATAACTGCAGGCAGTGATATTCTAAAGCCTACTATATACTAATCCCCTATACTGATCTTCATTGATACAGGTCCACTCTCTTTAAATATTTTGCTGGTCACGCTCAGTCCATCAGACTTTAAAATAATCACTAATCATAAACAAGAAAACTAGACAATGATTCAAATTCAGTTGTTCTGTTTCACCAACTTAATTTTAAGGAGTGAAAGACTGAGGTGACCAACAGCATGTCTGTTTCTGGGAAGTTACTTAGGAGTTCCAAGCAAAATTTAAGAAACATCTCATATATTTTTTTTTCCATTTTTTATTAAGGTATTACATGTGTACATATCTTACCATTGCCCCCCCCACTCCCATACATGCCCTCACCCCCCAGTGTCTTGCGTCCATTGGTTATGCTTATATGCATGCATACAAGTCCTTCGGTTGATCTCTTATCTCCCCCACCTCTCCCTAACCTTTCCACTGTAATTTGACAGTCTGTTTGATGCTTTACTGCCTCTGTATCTATCTTTTTGTTCATCAGTTTATAATGTTCTTTATTATCCACAAATGAGTGAAATCATGTGGTATTTTTCTTTCATTGACTGGCTTATTTCATTTAGCATAATGTTATCCAGTTCCATCCAGGTTGCTGCAAATGGTAAGAATTCCTTCTTTATTATGGCAGCATCTCATATAAAGTTTAAAAAATATCTTATAAGATGGCTTGTTAAATATAAAAAAACAGATATGTAGATATAATTAAAACATCATATCATTAATAAAATAAGCTATATAATATTTGCACAATATATCCCTATTATATAAATACATACTTGGATATTTTACTATATGATGGTTTTAACAATGTTTGGATATTTGTGTTTTATTGCTAGAAAATTCTATATAAATTCTATGTATTTCCCTCACCTAAAGAATAAAATGCAATGAGATGCTGTCACTGGTGCTGTGATCTCATTTCAGACTATCTGCATTGTGCATTGACCTCCTCTGTCTTTTTTTTTTTCTATTGAAATTTGGCCTATAGAGGAAAAAAATCAATTAAAACGTGATTCCAACTTACTGCAGAACCTGTCACCCCTCATCAGTTTGTGATTTAGTATAACTTGTGCAGGATTCCCTCTGCTATTTTGTTGAGGAGCGAATATAACATGATCCAGACCTAGGAGGTCAGACCAAAGGCTCTGATTAAGGTAGATTGGAAAAAGAAAACCATTTTCTGTAACTAAATATCATAATTAAGCACAGACAAAGCACTGAACTGCTACAGTGTCACAATGATTTGAAAACAAAAGTGACAAAAGAAGTTTCTATCAACATCAAGATAGGACTAAATATATGATGCAAATAATTGACCAAACATGAGACTTTCTGATGTAAGTACACATAAAATGATAAAGAGATGGAAAGCAATTAGGAAGTTTCAAATACTAACCTATCTTCTAACTCCTGAACTTGCTCTGGCAATTGTAAAAGCTTAATCACCACTACAAACAACTTGGAAAAACTCCCCCATCTATGAGATTGAACACAATCAACATGTTCATGCTTTTATCCTATGTATCCACAGCCCATATAGACAATATGGGGGAGAGCCTTGTTATTCATCCTACATAATAAAAGGGTAATATGAAAATTAACCATCACTCCGCTACACCCACAATTGGGCATGTGGGAGGCATGGGGGGGTGGGACTCGGGGTGGCCTGGGTGGCCGATTGGGCTGGCGGGAGGAGCGGAGGACTGGGACTCACGAGTCCCCGCCCCCCGCGTCACCAGTGGCAGTGCGACCTCAGCGTCTGCGCCATGGCTGTGCTGTGGCACAAAAGGGGCCTCTGGGGCAGTGAGCCCACGTCCCTGCCCTGGCTGGCCGTGCGGCGGGAGTGAACCGGCCTCCAGCGCTGTGCGCCCACATCTCTGCCCCAGCTGGCCATGCGGCGAGAGTGAACGGGCCTGTGGGGCCCGGAGCTCAGCATCAGTGCCGCAGGGGAAGAACCAGAAAAATGGATCTTTCCAGTTCCTGATGCTGACAGCCCTATGGGTGCCAGGGTCCTCCACCTGCAGCCCCCAGTCGCAGCCCATCAGCCCCAGTCACAGACTGGAAGCCCCTTCCAGCAGTCCAGACAGGACCAGTGTGGTGCCACAGTGGGTGGTGGGTGTCAGTGGGCATGCTACAGACATTAAATCACTGCCATTGAGGCCACCCCCCTACACACACTCACAAGTAGTATGGTCCAAGGGGGTGACTCCTAAGGCAAGGCTCCCATGGCAGCTGATGCTCACCATACCAGGTGAGGAAGCCAGACCTGAAAGCCCAAGCCCCCAAGTACCCGAACTGCAGGGTGTCGTGGGCCAGGGCCCTGAGGAGGCCCCAGGACAAGCATCTTCCCAGAAGCTGTGAAGAATGAGGGGAGGAACCTCTGGCTAGAGGCCGGGATGAGGGATGCTGGCATCTTTGCAGGCCAAGACAGGGCTGAGGGACACCCCCCCCCGCACCCCCATGCATGAATTTCGTGCACCAGGCCTCTAGTTTCATTATAATTATTTGTATATTTATCTTAGCCCTACTACTAGAGGACAGAAGTTATACATTATCCTTTTTCTATCCATAACAGTACAGTTAAATTGAACAATCTCTTAACAGGAAAGAAGAGCAGAGCCTCTACTCACAAGAAGTTACCACTTTGCAGCTCTTTACACAGACTCCCTCTTTCAAAATGGCTTATTGTGCCTTCAACAATGTATAATCAATACCCACACACTGAATGAATTCTCTAACAGGGTTCTTCTATTCTGTTAATGCTGGAAAAGGAAAATGGACAGGAGGGAGGGTCAAAGCAGGAAGAAAGTCTCAAAGGTGACATCCCATTAGTTGGCATTAAGAAAGGTCAGATGTTTGGACCTATACAGGGAGCCTATAACAGCCCTTGGGTCCTCCAGGCAAACAAATAAATCTTCTTTCTCCTTTTCACACCTGCTTCCACCAACACAATCACTTGACACTTTGTGATTTCTGGTCACTTCAGAGATAAACTTGATTTTTCGAAGGGAGGAGAAACTCAAAACTGAGAAAATAAAAGGACCAAGAAAATTCTAGTCCCCAGACTTTTATCATGAAATTCCTTGTGAGGACTCCAGGGGTTTCAATATTACAATGGCTATTTCTGAAGAGTGGGTAGACAGATAAGAGCAGTTCTACTGTTTATGGGATGATCCTGATAGTCTTTGCTATAGGGAAATTTATTGAAAGGGAAAAAAATAAATATCATCTCACCAGAAAATGACTTTTAAAATTTGTGGAAAACCAAATCAATCCCCAAAAGTTCCTTAAAATTCTAAGAGGCCAAACAGAATTATTGTTAATTAAATATTGAATTAATGTTTATTAGAGTTAGTTTATTAGATTAATAGAGATAAAAGTCTTAATAGCATGGTTGCACATGTGTGTTTCATATCATATTGTGCATAATGAGGTCTCTTGTATGATCCAGGTGTACTGTACATTAGTGCTCTTTGAACAGGATTTGGAACATAATTTTACTAGATTCAGTCATTTTGGAGGCTTATAGTTGTGCTTTCTGCTTTCCTGGTCTACTCTTGATCATAACCCTGATTTATTCGATAAGAAGAAGATCTTGATCAGAAACAAATGGCCCACTATCACATTGTTCCTTCATGTGCCAAAGAAGAGTTTGCTTAAATATAGAGTTCTGGAGTTTGTATTATGTCAATCTTAGCTAGACACATGTAGGAAGATTGGGAGATAATGATTTTCCTAAAAAGAGTGGGAGACATGTTTGGAAGGCTAAGTGGCAGACTAGGTAGCAATAGCTTCCATGGGATTTAGAGATAAACTCAAAGAACATGGACTCCATATGCTTTCTTCTGTCAGTGATCTATGGAGAAATTTTAAGTTCAGAACGCTGGATAGAATCTCACATCTACAAGTTATCCTGGTAATAATCAACAATGACAAGTGGCCTTTCTGCCACTTGGTAAAATGCAGGATATACATCAGAACGCCAAGAGATGAAAACAGAGAAAGCATTATCTCCCCTCAAAAGACACAATGTTGACATTTTGCCAAACAAAGAAATCAGAAAAGCTATTATATGAGAAATGTGTCAGAATCAGTTTGATGAGATAAATAAAAGACAAGATGTATATGTTATGAGATATACTTGGCCATATTCTTGGGAGGTTGCCTCTAAGTCCATTTATGCTATTGCCTCAAAAGTTTCCTCCAGACGGAGAAAATGGCGGCAGAATAGAGACGTGTTCTGAGCCTGGTCCCAGAGCAGAGGGAAAGAGCAGCTGAGGTTCACATGGGGAGTGTTTGTTAGAAAGCTAGGGGACAGCTGAACTCCAGGAGAAGGTGTGGGAGTGCTAGGCAGGGTTCCCCTGACCGTGCAGCACCCACAGCGGCTGGATCCCCTCCCGGAACAGCGGGCTCAGAGGGGGAAACCTCGCCATCTTGCAAGGGAAAGAGGATTTTATCAGAGGCCTGATTTTCCACAACAATGGCGAACACTGAACAGCTGTGAGCACCAGAACACCGGTCCCCAATGGGCCCAAACACACGGATTCAAAGGAACTCTTCACTGCACCAAGGAAAGGTCAGATTTTGCCTGGGATAAGGTGAGGTTTCTCGTCCCGGCAGCGGGAGAGAGAAACGCACGAGCGGCAGGAACTGCAGGACCGGGGAAGTCTGTGCCTAGAAAAGTCCATGGCTGTTGGGGCTGCTGTGATCCGTGGATGTGGAAGGGGGTCCTCTGAGCTGCTAACAGAAGGAATCTCTAAAAAGCAACCCATTTTGATCTGATGAGGAGGGTCGGACTAAGAATTTCAAAGGAATGCAGGATGCTTAGTCTTGCGTGCAGACCCACTGTCCGCACACTTGGGCTTTTTCCGATTCTGATTACTAAGCCCAATACATAGGAAAACCCAGTTGGGGAATACCCTGAGCGACTGCAGGGGGAAGTTGTTTCTCCGGAACCTGGGGAGTGGAGCTGGGAGTGACCATGGGAGAGGCAGCTCTGAGGCGCACACTTCCACAAACCGGTAGTGAGTGCCATAGGGGAAAAAAAAAAGCTAGAGAGGCCCAGAAGTCAATCCAGAAACAATGCTACCCAGGGGCTGAAACACAAATTGTCTCTGGTGTAATCAAAAATAAATATGAGAAATTAAGACACCTCCTGCTTAAAAATCAGGACTGGCTTACAACACTGAGGAGCAGTGGAACGCAGGGAACTGTAATACTGCCTGGACAGGGAAACAGGTGTACCAAACAGAACAATAGAGGAAGTGAATGACCACCAATACTGCACATTTTATTCTTCTTATTTTTTATTTTTTTTATTTTTTATTTTAATTTTTAATTTTTATTTTTTTCATCTTTTACTTAAGAAACTAATTTTTTTTTCTTTTTCCTCATTCGATTTTCACCTTTTTAATTATTACATTTTTATTTTCAATCAGCATTATTATTACTATTATTTTACCCTTTTTTTTAAGTGTCATTTGACTTTCTCTTTGTTTTATTTTGGGATTAGTGTCCTACATTCTATTTGCATCTTTCCTTTAGCATCATTTTACCCTATCTACACGCTAGCTTATGCCAACATTCTCTTCCTAACCTTTCCCCTTTTGGTCTCCTGTTTATCTTAACCCTTTCTGGATTTACATTTTCCCTACTCTTTCTTTTTATCCTCTGCTAAAATTTCACCCTACTTATATATCTAATTTCCAAACCCCTGCTCCAAGTCCATACACACCTATCTCAACTCTATTTTAACAAAAAAAAAAATGTTTTTCTCTCTGTCCTTTTGTGGTTGTATGCTTGAATGTTCAGTAAATTGAATTTTTATGCTTTTTTGTGAGATTATTTTGTTTATTCTTTTTTTTTTGGTTCTTTTGTTTGCTTTGTTTTTGTTTGTTTTTTACTTCTGTTTTCCCTTGCCTCACTTGATATTAGTTGGTGTTGTAGTTTGTATTAATCTCCAGGTTCATGTTGCTGGCATTTGCTGGGATTAGTGGTTCTTCTATTGGAGTTTACTCCCCATATATATAGTTTGTTCCCCTTTTCTCTCTTGGTATCACTCTTGTCTCTCTTACATTTTTTTCTTTTTCTCTTTTCCCCAAGTTCATTTTCACACTCTTTTTTTTTGTTCTTTCTTTTTACTCTCCCTCTTCCACTCCTATCCCCTAATTTGTCTTTCTCTGGTGGTCACCTTTATTGGAATTTATTAATATCATGAATACAATTCTGTTCAATGCCTTGTGTGTTGTACCTGGTTGTGTTGTATTTTGTGCCTTTAAATCAACGCAGGAGAGAGAACTACATAACCAGACATCCGGAGAAGAGAGACCAGGGGGAAACAAAGAAACAGCCCCCATAGGAAAGAAAAGCAGGCATCACCAGAAAAGGAAGTAAACTAATTAGAGGCAAGCAACCTATCAGAGAAAGAATTCAGTGAAATGGTCATAAGGTGGCTGAAAAGAATGGAAGACAAATTCGACAATATGAGTAAGAACCAAGAAGAAATGAAAAACGACAAGGCTGCTGCAAAGAACTCAATAGAAAGCATCAAGAGTAGACTAGAAGATGTGTATGTGGGCAAGCCAATGGACAGCTAAACTCCAGGAGAAGGCGGGGGAGTGCTGGACAGTGTTCCACTGACCGGGCAGCACCCACAGGGGCTGGGTCCCCTCCCGGAGCTGCGGGCTCTCCGGCGCCTCGCCATCTTGCAAGGAAAGGAGGATTTTATTGGAAACCTGACTTTCCGCGACAACTGCAAACACTGAACGGCTGTGAGCACCAGAACACCGGTCCGCTATCGGCGCAAACATTCGGATTCAAAGGAACTCGTCACTGCACCACGGAAAGGTCAGATTTCTCCTGAAATAAGGTGTGGTTTCTAATCCCCGCAGTGGGTGAGGGAAGCACTGGGTGAGGGAAGCACGGCAGCTGCAGGACCGGCAGGAACCGGGAGGTCTGTGCCTAGAAAAATCGGCTGCAGTTGGAACTGCCGTGATCGGTGAATGTGGAGGGGGATCCTCTGAGCTGCTGACAGAAGTGACCTCTTGAAAGCAACTCATTTTAATCTGACGAGGAGGGTCAGACTAAGAATTTTCAAAGGAGTGCAGGATCCTCAGTCTGGCGCACAGACCCACTTTCCGCACACTTGGGCTCTTTCTGACTCTGATTGCTAAGACCAATTCACAGGAAAACCCAGGTGGAAAGGCCCTGAAAGACTGCAGGGGGAAGTTGTTTTTTCAGAATCTGGGGAGTAGAGCTGGGTGTGACCATCGGAGAGGCAGCTCTGAGGCACACACCTCCACAAACCTGTAGTGAGTGCCATAGAGGGGGAAAAAAAAAAAAAAAGCTAGAGAGGCCCGGAAGTCAGTTCAGAAACACTGCCACCCAGGGGCTGAAACGCTAATTGTCTCTGGTGTAATCAAAAATAAATACGATAAATTAAGACACGGCCGGCTTAATAAGCAGGACTGGCTTACAATACTGAGGAGCCATGGAATGAAGCTGAACTGAAATACTGCCCAGACTGGGAAACAGGCGTACCAAACAGAATAATAGAGGAAGTGAATGACAGCCGCTACTGCACATTTTACACTTCCTATTTTTTAATTTTAAATTCTTTTTTCAATTTTTTAAATTTTTTATTCTCATTTTTATTTTCATTTTTTGCATCTTTTACTTAAGAAACTAATTTTTTTCTTTTTCCTCACTATTTTCTCCTTTTTAATTTTTACATTTTTATTTTCAATCAGCATTATTATTACTATTATTTTACTTTATTTTTTTAAATGTCATTTGATTTTCTCTTTCTTTTATTTTGGGATTAGTGTCCTATGTTCTATTTGCATCTTTCCCTTACAATTGTTTTACCCTAACTCAAAGCTAACATTATGCCATCACTCTCCTCCTAACATTTCCCCTTTTGGTCTCCTGTTTATCTTAACCCTTTCTGGCTTTAGATTTTCCCTACTTTTTCAGTTTACTCTCTGCTAAAAGTTCACCCTACTTATATATCTAATTCCCAACCCCCTGCTCCAAATCCATAAAAACCTCTCTACGCTACCTAAAAAAAATTATTTTTCTCTCTGGCCTTTTGTTGTTGTTTGCTTGAATGTTGATTAGATTGAATTTTTATGCTTTTTTATGAGATTGTTTTGATTATATTTTTGTTTGTTTGGTTGGTTCTTTTTTTTTGATTTGTTTTTGTTTGTTTTTTACTTTTGTTTTCCCTTGCCTCATTAGCTGGTGTTGCAGTTTGTATTAATCTCCAGGCTCGTGTAGCTGGAATTTGCTGGGAATAGTGGTTGTTCTAGTGGAGTTTACTCCCCATATATATATAGTTTGTTCCCCTTTTCTCTAGTAGTATCGTTCTTGTTTCTCTTACTTTTTTTCTTTTCTTTTTCTTTTCTTTTCTTTTTTCTTTCTTTCTGCTCTTTCACTAAGTTCAGATTCACACTCTTTTTTTGTTGTTGTTCTTTCTTTTTACTCTCCCTCTTCCACTCCTATTCCCTAATTTGTCTTTCTCTAGTGGTTACCTTTATTGAAGGTTATTAATATCGTGAATACAATTCTGTTCAGTACCTTGTCTGTTGTGCCTGGTTGTGTTGTATTTTGTACCTTTAAATCAATGCCAGGGAGAGAGATCTATATAACCAGACATCCGCAGAAGAGAGACCATGGGGAGACAAAGAAATAGCCCCCACAGAAAAGAAAAGCAGGCATCACCAGAAAAGGAAGTAAACGATTTAGAGGCAAACAACCTATCAGAGAAAGAATTCTGAGAAATGGTCATAAGGTGGCTGAAAAGGATGGAAGACAAATTCGACAATATGAGTAAGAACCAAGAATAAATGAAGAAGAACCAAGAATAAATGAAAAATGACATCGTTGCTGTAAAGAACTCAATAAAAGCATCAAGAGTAAACTAGAAGAAGCAGAGGACCGCATAAGTGAGCTAGAAGACAAGATGGGAAAAAATACCCAATTACAACAGCTTCTAGAAACAAAAATTAGAAAGCATGAGGAGAGCCTAAGGGAACTTCGGGACAACACAAAACAAAACAACATCAGGATAATAGGGGTACCAGAAGGAAAGGAAACTGAGCAAGGAATAGAAAACCTGTTTGAAGAAATAATAACAGAAAACTTCCCTGATATAGGGAAGAAAAAACCCACACAAATCCAAGAAGCTCACAGAGTTCCAAGCAAAATGAACCCCAAAAGACCGACGCCAAGGCACATTATAATTAAGTTGGCAAACACCAACAACAAAGTAAGAATCTAAATAGCGGCCAGAGAGAGAGATACAGTTACATACAAAGGAACCCCCATCAGACTAGCAACTGATTTCTCAACAGAAACTCATCAGGCCAGAAGGGAATGGAATGAAATGTACAAAGTCATGCAAAGGAAGGGTCTAAATCCAAGAATACTGTACTCAGCAAGGCTATCAATCAAAATTGAAGGTGAAATCAGGAGCTACACAGACAAAAAAGGACTAAGGGAGTTTATCACCACCAAACCAGCAATGAAAGAAATGCTAAAGGGTCTGCTGTAAAAAAAAAAAAAAAGAAAGAAATAGGAAGCAAAGAAGGAACACAGGGGTATAGAATAAAAATGGCGACAAATAAGTACCTATAAATAATAACTTTAAATGTAAATGGATTGAATGCCCCAATCAAAAGACAAAGGATAACAGATTGGATAAGAAAACAAAACCCATATATCTGCTGTCTACAGGAAACCCACCTCAAAAAAAAGGACGCATACACACTGAGAGTAAAGGGCTGGAAAAAGGTTTTCCAGGCGAATGGAAATGAAAAAAAAGCTGGGGTAGCAATACTTATATCTTACAAATTATATCTCAAAGTGAAGGACATAACAAGAGATAATGAAGGGCACTTCATAATACTAAAGGGAGAAATCCAACAAGAAATAACTCTGGTAAACATATATGCACCCAATACAGGAGCACCAATATACATTAAAAAACTCCTGGAAGATGTCAAAGGAGAGATTGACAGCAATACAATCATAGTAAGAGACTTCAATACTCCACTATCACCATTGGACAAATCCTCTAAACAAAAAATCAGCAAAGAAACATCAATCCTAAATCACTCACTAGAACAGATGGAATTAATTGATATCTTCAGAACATTTCACCCCAAAGCCACAGAATACACATTCTTCTCAAGTGAACATGGGTCATTTTCAAAGATAGACCATATGTTAGGACATAGGCAAAGTCTCTCCAAATTCAAGAAGATAGAAATCATATCAAGTATCTTCTCAGATCACAGTGACATAAAACTGGAAATCAACTACAATAAAAACAACCCAAAGAAATCAAACACTTGGAGACTAAACAGCATGCTATTAAACCATGACTGGGTTACCAAAGACATCAAGGAAGAAATAAAAAACATCATGGCAACAAATGACAATGAAAACACAACAATCCAAAATCTATGGGACACAGCAAAAGCAGTCCTGTGTGGGAAGTTCATAGCTCTACAAGCCTACTGCAAAAAACAAGAAACAATGGTAATAAATTACCTAACCCAACAACTCAAAGAGTTAGAGAGAGAGCAACAAGATAAGCCCAGTGTAAGCAGAAGGAAAGAAATAATAAAGATCAGAGCGGATATAAACAACATAGAGACCAAAGAAACAATACAAAAGATCAACAAAACCAAGAGCTGGTTCTTTGAAAGGATAAACAAGATTGATGAACCTCTAGCCAGGCTCACCAAGAAGCAAAGAGAGAGGACCCAAATAAACAAAATCAGAAATGAAAGAGGTGGAATAACAACAGACCCCGACGAAATACAAAGGATTGTTCAAAAATACTACGAATAACTCTATTCCAACAAACTGGACAACCTGGAGGAAATGGACATATTCCTAGAAAAATACAACCTTCCAAAACACAATCAGGAAGATTCTAAACAGCTCAACATGCCAGTAACCATGGAAGAAATTGAAGCAGTCATCAAACAGCTTCAAGCAAACAAAAGCCCGGGGCCAAACGGTTTCACAGGAGAGTTTTACCAAACATTCAAGGAAGAACTAAAACCTATCCTCCTCAGACTATTCCAAAAATTCAAGAGGAAGGAACACTTCCAAACTCCTTCTATGAAGCCAGCATCACCCTAATACTAAAACCAGATAAAGACAATACAATGAAAGAGAATTTCAGACCAGTATCCCTCATGAACATAGATTCCAAAATCCTCAACAAAATTCTAGCAAATCAGATCCAGCAGTGCATCAGAAAGATCATACACTATAACCAAGTAGGATTTATCCCAGGAATGCAAGGATGGTACAATATCTGCAAATAAATAAACGTGACACATCACATAAACAAATTGAGAGAAAAATCACATAGTCATATCAATTGATGCAGAAAAAGCATTTGACAAAATCCCATACCATTTCTTGATAAAAACTCTCAACGATGTAGGAATAGAAGGATCATACCTCAACATAATAAAAGCCATATATGACAAACCAACAGCCAACATCATACTCAATGGGCAAAAACTAAAACCATTTCTCCTAAGAACAGGAACAAGACAGTGATGCCAACTCTCACCACTCCTGTTTGACATAGTACTGGAAGTATTAGCTATTGAAGTTAGACAAGAAGAAGAAATAAAAGGAATCCAAATTGGAAAAGAAGAAGTAAAACTGTCCTTATTTGCAGATGACATGATATTGTACATAAAAAACCCGAAAGACTCCATCAAAAAACTAATAGATTTAATAAATTAATTCGGCAATGTAGCAGGATACAAAATTAACACCAAGAAATCTATGGCATTTCTGTCACCAATAGTGAACTTACAGAAAGAGAGACTAAAAAATCAATCCCATTTACCATCACACCAAAAAAATTAAGATACCTAGGAATAAACTTAACTAAGGAAGTAAAACACCTATACATGGAAAACTACAGGACACTGAAAAAAGAGATAGAGGAAGACATAAACAGATGGAAGAACATTCCATGTTCATGGATTGGTAGAATCAACATCATTAAAATGTCCATACTACCCAAAGCAATCTACAGATTCAATGCACTCCCCATCAAAATACCAACAGCATACTTCACAGACCTTGAAAGAACTCTCCAAAAATTCATCTGGAATAAAAAAAGACCCCGAATAGCCACAGCAATCCTGCGAAAGAAGAACAAAGTAGGAGGGATCTCAATACCAGATTTCAAGCTGTATTACAAAGCCACTGTTCTCAAAACAGCATGGTACTGGCACAAGAACAGACATATAGATCAATGGAACAGAATAGAGAATCCAGATATTGACCCAAACCACTATGCTCAATTAATATTTGACAAAGGAGGCATGAACATACACTGGAGTCAAGACAGTCTCTCCAATAAATGGTGTTGGGAAAATTGGACAGATACATGCAAAAAAATGAAGCTAGATCACCAACTTACACCATACACAAAAATAAACTCAAAATGGATACAGGACTTAAACATAAGACGGAAAACCATAAAAATACTAGAGGAATCCACAGGCAACAAAATCTCAGACATATGCCAAAAGAACTTCTTCACTGACACTGCCCCTAGGGCAATGGAAGCTAAAGGGAAAATTAACAAATGGGACTACATCAAAATAAAAAGCTTTTTTACAGCAAAAGAAACCATCAACAAACCAACATGAAAGCCCACTGCATGGGAAAACATATTTGCAAATGCTATCACTGATAAAGAACATTATAAACTGATTAACAAAAAGATAGATACAGAGACAGTAAAGCATCAAACATACTTTCAAATTACAGGGGGAAAGTTAGGGAGAGGTGGGGGAGATAAGAAATCAAACGAAGGACTTGTATGCATGCTATAACACCATAACATCCCCCAAGGTCTTAGAGCTGAAAAAGAAGTGAGATTTACAAATGTCTTCTCAAACTCTTCTTACTTTGGTCTTTGCATTCAGGCAAGGGGATGAAGTGTCCTGGGAAAGGAGGAATACAAGATGCAACATGACATTGGGAGAAAAGAGTAATGTACTATTTTTTTTGTATATGATTAAAAGAAAAACATGAATTTCTGCCAAAGTTCATTAGTGTCTTCACCAGATAACACTGCTTTATTGACATGGTTTCAGCTGCCACAAAGGTTAAATTAAAAAAAAAAAAAAGCAAATAACCCAAGAGGGAAATGTTCTTGCATCACTATTTAAATTTTCACATAACATAATTAAATCAGGGATGTGCTGTGGCTTGTTCAATTCTAATGTTACCATGACATTCTCTTACTTGAAATCCATTTTTTTTATTGGGCTGCTATTCAGGAATGAAACTAGATGTGCAAACACCACAGCTATATTATTAATGAGTTGTTTGATTCTACAGTGATTTGGTTAAATTCCCCCCATTCTGCCTTCTTCTCTTCCTCTCTTTTCCCTCTCTCGTTTATTCTCTTTTTTCCATCTATAAACATTGAGAGAGCTCATCCTAGGTTCAAGACATTGTGCTAAATATTGGACATACGGGGCAGGTAGACAGCCTATCATTGGATAGAAGACAAAGACTCACTACATTCATATAATAACTTGTTGGTTCTGTTTTATTTGGAAGGTGTACATGGCTATGAATTAGCAAAGAAGGAGGATGGTACTCCTAGAATAGGGAATAGCACATGCAAAGGCATGTAAAACAACCAAATAGTTTATGGGAAGGAAAGCAGGAAGAATCAAAGAGGCCCAATTAAAGATTAGTGAGCAGTTTAATACCACAATTCTTTAAACGCCTGCCATTTGACCACCCAATACAACATGGGTTCTGTACTCAGAAGCTCCTGTTATATACTCATACACAGAGGCAGTGATACTCAATGCTGATTTGCCCAGAGCACATGCTCTGTTTCTCAGAATCTGTTTAGAGCCGTCTTATGCTCTAATGTGCTTCCTCCTGTAGGAAATCCAACCCAGCCAAATGTCCTTTGCCACTGTCAGTAGGGCATCTTAGAGTTGTGCAAAACTGCTTTATGAATCTAGGAATCCAAGAATGCTCTGAAAGTACCATATTCCCCTCATTCCCAAGGGAAATCCTGCATTTGGAAACACCATGATGGCATAGAAAGGATGTAGTTCTCACATACATCAGGATGAAGCTAATAAACTATCTAGATAACTTTTTTGGTCCTTTTTCATTGTTCATAGCAGTTCAAATCCAGTATTCCCCAAGGGCTTCCAGACTGAGAGAGGGCACCTCCCCACCAAGTGCATGAATTTCATGCACCAGGCCTCTAGTAATAGTAATAATAGCTACCATTTGCTAGTGCTGAGTGCTTATTATGCTCCAAGTAATATGCTTTGTCTTCTATCTTCATCATCTCACTTTTAATCTTTACAAAAATTGTATTATGGACTATTATTATTCACAGTTTACAAATGAGAAAACTGAGGCTTAGAAATATTAATTGACTTTCCCAAGGTTATACAGAACATGCTTTGCAGAATTCTGACTTAAATCCAAATCTGGCTCAAACAGCAGACAGCTAGAAGTTTGCAAGGGGAGCCTGGGAGAGCTGGCACAGGTAGAAATACCTAGTCAAGAGAATAAAAACTTTGGAAATGAATAAATCTTATGTCTGAATTAGCTAAAGGTTAAAACACTGATACAAATCCTCAGGCTAGGACATGGAAGGAAAATACATCAAATGACAGATGGGGAAGTGGGGTGAAAACCAATAGAATACTATGACATGAAAATAGTTTTCAAAAGAAGAATGGGGAATATTGGCAAATGCTCTTCCTAAAAAAAGTGAAATCAAGAAAGATGAGATCTGAGAAAGGATAACTGCTTACGAGGCTCTGAAAGAACATTGGGAGTAAAGGCATTCAGCATCATGGTAGAGAAAGTGCCTGTAGAGTAAGAAGGGGAGAAGGAAAGGGTGAAGGGATGAAGTGGAAAATCATGGCACAAATTCCAATTAGCCTCTTAATTTCTATGCTCTTAATAACTTAACCTTACTGAGCCTCAGATTCTTTATCTGTAAAATGGACCTAAGGCCAACTATCTTGTAGGAGCTGTGAAAATTTCAGAGAGTAGAGCATGCTGTATTGTGTGTAGGGTTGCAGTGCAAGCTTGGTAATTTCTAGCCATGTAGCCTTGGGCCCTTCCTCAATAACTCTATCACTCACTATAGCTTAAGGTTACCATCATCAATCTAAAGTGACTAGCCTAGCCCAAAGTAGGTGTGCAATAAGTACAGATATAAAGATCATTATTAATGAAATTGAGAATCTTGCAATTAAACTAAAAACTACTCTAAAAAACGGTCAACAAAATATGCAATAAAAACAGACTATCTATGAATCTCAGAGGGAAAATGGGGGAGGGTGGATGGAAAAAGAGCAACCAAAGAACTTGTATGCATATGTGCATAATTAATGGACACATACAATAGGGAGGTGAAGGCTGGGGTTAGGGTTAGAGCAGCAGGCTAGAAGAGATCAATGGGGGAAAAGGGGACATATGTAATATTTTCAACAATAAAAATTTTAAATGAATAAATAAGTGCATAGACTATATAGTCATGCAACATAAATTTCACTAGGTTTGATAATTCTCAAGCAGCAAAATGATTACATCGTGCATAATCTCAATCATGGGAAGCCAATACAGATGCAATTCTATTTAGGGTAATGGGAATGAAGATGTATTTAGATCTGAGCTATGTACTAGGTTTTGCCCATTTTAAAATTCTATGGAACATAGTTTTTATAGTTCTGAAAATTTGAACAAAAATGGCAGAAATGTTTCCCAAGCCTAAAGGATATTATTCTTGGCTATAATAAACCATGAAATCAATGAGCTGTCTACTAAAGATCTACCATTAAAAATGTATATGAGAAAACCAGTCTATGCAAACTCCATTCCCTCAATCTCTAAATGCTATCCTGGGAGTTAACTCAGCACTTTAAAAAGTTCCATTAACTCTTGCAAACCAACACCATTTCAGTCAGTTATGAAAGAGGCATTTGTTCCACCCTTCCACCACCAATGCCCTCCAAAAGGCAGCAGACTTTTTCAGGAATACCCACTCCTGTTCTAAAATAGGGCCCCAAGTTCTCCCATTTGCTAACCAAGGTGCTCTCAGAGTTTCCCAGTCCTGGCATCTCCCTCCCTCCTAGAGACACAGCATCCATCCTTTGAGAAATATGTATAAGGGTCCATTATTAGGCTGCACTAACTGCTTATATTGGAAAATGAGGAAATGCTAATGAAATTGTTTTTATGGACTGACATTCATGGATGGCAGAAAGGGACATTAGGGAATGAATTCAGTATTTGCTCTTCTGGAGTATTTCAGCTCCCAGCCAAAGCTCAGTGGCAAAATGTATACGTAGGCATCCTGCTAATGCAACCGTGCTTGCACACAATCTATAAAGGTCATTGATCACTTGTTAACCTTGAATGGGAAAGAAAAACCTCAGTATTTTCTCCCAACAATACTTTGAGCCTCTTGTAAATCATATTCATACACTTAAGCATTAATTTACATACTTAATTTCTGACAGGCTGACAACCACAGCCCTTCTCCCCTCTCAGTGTAAAGTGAGAAGTCAATTGTTATTCAGTGTATCAGTTACAGTGGTAGTGCCACTAACTGTATTTTATATAATGTGCTATCTGCAGAAAGGCAGATA
The DNA here is from genome assembly GCF_027574615.1 of Eptesicus fuscus. Classification (NCBI taxonomy): domain Eukaryota; kingdom Metazoa; phylum Chordata; class Mammalia; order Chiroptera; family Vespertilionidae; genus Eptesicus; species Eptesicus fuscus. Next base: position 94,708,888 of record NC_072473.1, read on the forward strand.
AGAATTTGATTTAACATCCAATTAAAATCTGTCATTGAAAAATTACTTCAAATAAGCCTTTTATTTTCTTTAATCAGTCTTCAATTCAAGCCTTCCTTAGACCTACTGAACCAAGCATCAGGACTCATGAATTTTGATTAAAAAATTTGAGTCCATTTCTAACTTAGGCAGATTTTTTGTTACACTTTGATAGAAACTTAATAAATCTATGAATCCTAGCCAGCATCATTTATCATCTTTTCCCCCCCACAAGACTGGCCTATTATACCTAGGCAGTAAATTATGAGGGAACCAGCAAACCAAAACTTTTCAGCCCGTTACTGAAGAAGAGATATAATCACTTGCATTGAACCATATAATTATAGTAGAATATGAAGCTCTGAAACATTAGGTCCCGTTTTGAATATGTAATGCCCATGCTTTGAAAGTCTAAAATGTTTCTAGCTGATCTAATATAGCTCAGTGTAGCATTATATTACAGTGTGTGTTGATGAAAATAACAGAAAAGAAAGTAAACCAGTAAACAACAAAATATTTAGAAATATTTGGGAAGTGACCCTGGGCTACGAAAGGCAAATGAAAAACCAAGAAACTTCAACTTGGTACTTAATAGTTAATGTCTTGTGATGAAGGTTCAAGCTGTGTTACTTCCATTCAATGTTGAAACTGAATAAATGTTTGGATTTTTTTTTTTTGCAAAGATGCTCAAGGTTTTACCTGTATGTTTCATATAATTTTAGTGGGCCTAAAGAGTATTTTTATATATTCAAAATCATTTATTAAGCTCTTTCTAGGGACTGAGCACTATGTTGGGGCTTGAGATATAGCAGTGAGCAAGACAGGCAACTTATAAAGGCAACATCCATTTGGTAAGTGCTATGTGAAGGCACCATCAGTCAGGGATCAATAGAGACTTCCTTTCAAAAGTACCATTTCTCCTAGGTCTTGAAGGATGAGTAGGAGTTCATGAGGAATAGTTTAAATTATTACCAACAATAACTTTTACTGATACCTGTGCCTCTGTGTGTGTGAGTCAGGAAGGATTCATGAAGTCAAAGGGTCATATTGAAAGATGTATTTGAAAAATCTGTATTTCTCAAAGAGAAATAATCAAATGTTTAATGCTTCTCTTGTGTCTAGGCTCCTAGTCCCCACCCAGATGGTCCACCTTTCTGCCACCATGCCAATGACTACACAGGATGAATTTCCTTTTTATCAAAGTCAGACAGACCCTTTCACATTTCTATGCCTTGGTACAATCTGTTTCTACATCCTGGGATGCCATTCTCAAACAATTTCTACCAGTCAATTGGCCCACAATCTTCTAGAAGCAAATTCACTCTGAGAAGAAGCCTTTCCTGATGGTAGCCAATCCCTCCTTCCTCCATTTGGCAAAGCATCCTGGCCACTTCTCTATTAGAGTGCATGGCATTAGTACATCTCATTTACTTGTTTGTCTCCTGCATAAGACAGAAAGTAGCAGGTAATACAAAGTGAATGAATGAATGAACGAATGAATGGATAAAATGATTTTAACTTCTTAGTACTCTGATGTGCATGACTGTGGTGATTCCTTTTCAGAAGGGAAAACATAGCCTAAATCCTTTAAGCAGCAGTTTAATGTGCTCGAACAGATAAATGGCATTTATTCCTTTAGAAAAATGAACACTCTGATTGGTATAATTAAAGTAAGAGGAGGAATTCTGCCTGGATTTATAAGTTGTATTCTTATTTGCAGTCTTCCAAATCACTAAATATAAAGGAACGCAAATAATTCTATGAAATACTCATTTTTTTAAAAAAGGCTTGAGAGAGAAAAGATTAGGCCATAGCTAGGAGAAAACTAAATAGCATCTTACAAACAAGAGCTGATATCCAGAAGAGAAAAAGAATTTTTAATACAAAGCCTGTCAGGAATTCAACATTATTTAAGAATAGACATAAGTAGACTATTGTTCCCTGTAGCACCATCAGATAACACTAATAAAGTTTCCATTTCTACTGATATTTCATCATTTAGCTTTGGCTACTATTTTTTTAATTGACAAGCTACGTGGTGCATGCCTTTCCCTCCTTCAATAATACAGTATGATTGTCAGCTTATACTTACTGTTTTTTAGTAGACATATAATTGCATTAGACACTGCAGGCTTTGGGATTTAAAAAAGCACGATCACAGGAAATAAATAAATAAGTAAATAAAGTACTTTAAAAAAAGAGAAAAGCAAAATATATATATATATATATATATATATATATATATATATACACACACACACACACATTTGCCAAAGTCCTTTTTGTTGTTTGTTTTATTTTTTAAACCAATGGACATTTCAAGTTAAATGGAGTCCATATGTTGCTGATCCATTTTAAATTAACTACATGGTTTTGCAAGAAGACAAGAAGCACTTAACTTCTAAAAGATGTCCTGAGGTGAGGGTACATGAGGAAGAGGTTAATGAAAATTATAAAATGTCTTCTACCTACTCATCCCTGCCTATTGAGATGCATTAGAGGTCTCACATTTGGTCAGCCGTTCACTATCCAGATAATGACAGACATATAATAATTTTAGAATTTGTGGGCAGGTGGAGATCACCTAGTCCAACCTTTATAGAATCCAACATTGTAGATATGGACCCACAGAGAAGAAATGACTAGCTTAGTATCATACAGCAACACGTAAACTTAGAAGTTCTGATCACCAGTTGATTGCACAGAAAAAAACTGGACTTTGAATGATCAACACATAATACAATATACTGATGATGTATTATTATGCAATTATACACTTGAAACCCACATAATTTTATCAACCAATGTAACTCAAATAAATTGAATAAAAATAAAATATATTGCCCTAGCTGGTTTTGCTCAGTGGATAGAGCATCAGTCTGCAGACTGAAGGGTCCTGGGTTCAATTCCGGTCAAGGGCACATGTCCAGGTTGCAGGCTCGATCCCTAGTAGGGGGCATGCAGGAGGAAGTCCATCAATGATTCTCTCTCATCATTGATGTTTCTATTTCTCTCTTTCACTCCCTTCCTCTCTGAAATTAATAAAAAGTATATTAAAAAAGAAAATATATTGACAGGGGATATTACAAGATCAATAATTTACCAACAGGTCCAACTAAGGAAAGCAGGGAGCCAGGCACAAAGATTACCATCCGCCATGCCATAGTAGAGACAGCTCAAAAAATCCTAGCTTATACTTCATTTCCTTGACAAGGTTCTACATATTAAGGGATCTTGAATTTTCATTGAATCCTCCCCTTACCAGTGAAGAGTACACTCACTTTATAGATAAGAAATCACAGAGAAATTGTGAGAAGTCTAAGGATAAAAAGGGAATAAAGGTCAGCTTAAAAACCTGTCAGCTAAAGAGGTCTCTTTCTCCATGCCTTGCTTCTTTGAATCTGATGCAAAATAAACAAACAAAACAAAATCTTACTGTGACACTTCCATACAACAATACCATAAATATTGTAAGACTCTTAGAATGTCAGCATTTGTCATGTTTCTATTTTGGACACTGTCACCTTGAAAGGGGAGGCACAAGTCAGGAGAAAGGCACTCAGAATTTAAAATTATAATTCTGAAGACTATTTAATGATGTGGGTAAAAGTTCATGGTATATTAAGAGGAGTAAAACAAGGTGTAAAACTCTGTAATGATAATCTCAATTCTTGTCTTTCATATGCACAGAAATGTATAAATAAAACAACATAGTCAATATTTCTGGGTGATATTATTCCTTAACTGTCTTTTCTTCTTTAAACTTGTGAAAATGAATAAAGGAAACCTCATTTATTTATTTATTTAATCCTCACCCGAGGATATTTTTTTTTTCCCCATTGACCTTAGGGAGAGTGGAAGAGAGAGGGAAAGACAGAGAGAGACATTGGTATGAGAGAAACACATCGATTGGTTGCCTCCTGCAACCAAGGTACATGCCTTAGACTGGAATTGAAACTGGGACCCTTTTGTCTGAAGGTCAATGCTCTATCCACTGAGCTAAACCGGATAGGGCAAGGAAACCTCATTTAAAATGGATAAGGGAGGCCTGAAGGGGGACCTCTCATGGGCTACCACTCACTGCACTTCCCAGGCTCTAACAGGAAAATGTATACCCTTACATTTATCCACTGGAAGAAACTTACAACTCTAGCAGGAGGAACATTTTCCTCTTGCCTACCATCAGACTCAGCCAATGAGAAAATGCTACTACACTTGAAACTCCTGGTTTCCTCCAATGAACATTTTGTTTATAACAGCCCTTCCCAACTCCTTCAATTTTCTCTCTAATGTAATGTTTCTCTACTTTGTTCTCTGGACTTGTCTATGGTTTGCCATGTCTTGAATTGTAATTCCTCTGCCATTTCCAAATAAATTAATTTTCACCAGTAAAATAATTGGGTATTTTAGTTTTACTTTTACATACATGCAAAGTTCTTAACATTATACAATAATAAAATTTTATAAAAAATAGGACACTTGGTTATGAGTCAAGTTTGAGCTCTAGCCCTGCCATTTACTGGCAGTATACTCCACAGCAGTAGTTATCTGGGGATTTAGCAAGGTTAAGTCCCCAGATAACTACCCTCATAGGGGCTCCTCCAAAAGAGGGCTATTTCAAGCACTGATAAAAAAGGAGGCAGAAGGTAGTGAGTTAAGAAGTGTAAGGTAATGTTCTTGGGTTCTTTGCACTATAACTTAAGCCTTGGTTTGGACAAATAAGATGTACTGGTATGCAATTAGGGATGGGGTTTCTTAGGCTGTTTCTATACAGAAACCCCAGCATAGTAAAATGAATAATATAAGCACACATTTACACACATTTCTTTCTATATATTTCTTATATACACATTTACTGATGTTTATATCCTCTTTTAAAAGTTGTTCTAACAAATCCATTCTATAGTTGACAGTTTTCTGCATTCTTTGCCAGAATGTCATGCTCCATAATCACTTAGGAATCTATTTGTGAAGATTCCATAAAGGGCTTCATCTTATATAATAAAAGCCTAATATGCAAATTCTCCCCTTGACCAAGATTCGACCAGGAGTTTGCCCTCGATTTCGACCAGGGGGCGGGGCCAGCCTGCAACTGCCCAAGGACCCTCCCTCCAGTAGGCCTGGCCCGAATCAGCCCTGATGGGGTGGGCCTGCTGAACCCCACCCATGCATGAATTCATGCACCGGGTCACTAGTTTTAAATAAAAAAAGTAACTAGTATTCCCAATTCTGATATTCAAACGGAGTCATTTTTATAGATCACATTAGAGTTCTCATCTGTTCTACTTATGTACACTCTGTCAATGTTCTTTGTTGTTGGTAGAGGAGGCATGGTTAAGGGAATAAAGAATTTAAGAATTCAGAGCCCTTCTTTCTGCAAATAGCAGAAAGGAGAAAATAGAAAATTTATCACATGCACCTCTCCCTATTATGATATATACACATACATACATGTACAAACATCCCAACACCTTACCCAGTGTTAGAAGGTTCATTACTGAATGTTAGCTTGCATTGTTTAATAAGACACAAAGAACAAAATATCCATACACAGGAAAAGTATTTGTGTGTGTGTCTGAGTGTGTACATATCTGTGTTTCCAAAGGAATTCCTTTGCTACATTTGAACACTTGCAACAACTGCTATTCTCAGTAGTCACTAAAAAAACATAAAAACTTTGATAAAAATCTTCACTTTCATCTATTGTTACTATTGAAGGACATCAAATGCTTTCCATTATTCAAAGTGGAGTAACAGTTGCTTGACAAATACTGTTACTCTTGGAAAAATACCTAATTTATGTAACACTTGATTGTATTAGGTCATTATAACAAAATGCCATTTGTTTTTAATCTCAGGTCCATAAGGCAATAATATCACAAAAACTTTGTGGGCAAAATAAATTGTAGACTGAAAAGAAAATGGAAGTTTTGAGGTCAGATTAGAGAGTGAATGTTTGGGCAGGAGAGGTGGAAACTATAAATAAAGTTTGTAAAAAGATGAATTGAAGAAGATTTACCTTTGCCAAGAAACATAAAATAGCACTAAATCACAAAAAAAGATGTGAAAAGTAAGGTTAGAAGAAGAAATAAGGTTTGAATAAGCATATAAATATATGCTATAACAGAATCCAAATAGAAAAAATATCTAAGAGAAGAAATGTAGAGATTGCTTACAGATCTCTTGAGTGATTGAGGGAAGATGTAATGATATGATTTCATGAAGGAAATGTGAAGTCTAGGAACAGAGAAGTTGACCCACTGGTATTTATGAACCAGCCATCCTATTTCTGTTGTAAAATAATACCCAATGAGCATTTTTTACAAAAGTATATTTCTTAATTTTTTTTACCTGCAAAGTAGATTCAAATTTACCAATCACATGATGTTAGAATTTCAGCAACCTTAGAGATAATTTAAGTTCCATACTTTCAAATTTATCTTTATTACAGTTATCCTTTTTTTTTTTCCATTGACTCCCTCCACCTGGCACCCACACCTCCCAGGCCATCACCATACTCTTCTCTTTGTCTATGCGCTATGCATATAAGTTTCCAGGTTAACCTCCCCCCACCCACATTCCCATTCCCACCTTCCCTCTGAAATTCATCAGTCTGTTCCATGCATCTATATCTCTGGGTCTATTTTGTTCATCAGTTTATTTTGTTCATTAGATTCCACAAATGAGTAAGATCGGGCGATATTTATCTTCCACTGCCTGGTTTATTTCACTTAGCATAACACTCTCTAGGTCCATGCATGCTGTTGCAAATGGTAAAAGTTCCTTCTTTTTTACCGCCACATAGTATTCCATGGTGTAAATGTACCAGAGCTTTTTTATCCTCATCTGCTGATGGGCACGTGGGCTGTTTCCAAATCTTAGCTATTGTACATTGCACTGTTATTAACAAAGGGTACACATATTATTTCTGATTGGTGTTTCTGGTTTCTTAGGATATATTCCTAGAAGTGGAATCACTGGGTCAAATGGGAGTTCCATATTTAATTTATTGAGGAAACTCCATACTGTTTTCTACAGTGGCTGCACCAATCTGCATTCCAACCAGAAGTATACTAGGGTTCACTTTTCTCCACATCCTCACCAGCACTTGTCACTTGTTGATTCGTTGATAATAGCCATTTTGGCAGTTGTGAGGTGATATGTCATTGCCATTTTAATTTTCATCTCTCTGACGATTAGTGACTTTTGAGCATTTTTTTTAATATGAGGTGAATGTTGTTACATTTCATGTTGTCCCAAATCTCCCATAAACTCTCTTCCTTCTTTTTAACTATTTTTCCATTTTCTGCTTTGAGTGGGTGCTTTTTTCTACTTTGTCTTCCAATTCAATGATTAGGTCCTCAGCTTCTTATAGTCTACTTCTGAATTCTTCCCAGTGCTCTTGATTTCAGCTACGTCATTCCTCATTTCCAATTGATTCTTAGTCATTGTTTCAACCTCTCTTTTCATGTTGGTATAGCTCTCATTAAGTCCCTTATAATTCGCACTAGAGGCCCAGTGCATGAAATTCATGAATGGAGGGGGTCCCTCAGCCTGGCCTGCACCCTCTCCAATCTGGGACCCCTTGGGTGATGTTCGGCTGCCAGTTTAGGCCCAATTCCTGTTGGATAGGGCCTAAACCAGCAGCCGGACATCCCTCTTGCAATCCAGGATTGTTGGCGCCTAACTGCTCACCTGCCTGCCTGCCTGATTGTCCCTAACCACTCTGCCTGCCTGCCTGATTGCCCCTAACTGCCCTCCCCTACTGGCCTGATCACCCCTAACTGCCTCTTCCTTGGCCCTCACCACCATGGCTTTGTCCAGAAGGACAACTGGAAGATGTCCAGTTGACCAAGTCTAATTAGCATATTACCCTTTTATTAGTATAGATTAGTCAGCTCAGACAGCCATAACAAAATATCATAAATTTGTGTGGCTTAAACAACAGAAATGTATTTTTCTCACAGTTCTGGAGGCTGGAATTTGGGGTCAGGGTACCAGCATAGCATTGTCACATACACCAGAAAGTGGTAGATCGATCGCCAGTCAGGGCACATGCCCAGGTTGCAGATTCAATACCCAGTCCAGTGAGTGCTGGAAACAACAGAACAATGTTTTTTTCTCTCTCCCTTCTTTTCTCTGAGATCAATTAAAATGAATGATAAATAAATAATGTTCTCTAAGTATGGTTTTAAAAGGAAAGACATTAGTGATCTGTCTTTCTCTTCATGAAGTGAAAACTGTTAAAACACATATATATACAGCATGACCCCATTTAAAAATATGTATTTATTTCAGAGGAAGGGAGAAGGAAAGTTAGCTAGAAACATCAATGATGAAAATCATTAATCAGCTGTCTCCTGCACACCCCTACTGAGGATCAAGCCTGAAATTTGACCAGGAATCATATCATGACCTCCTGGTTCATAGATTGATGCTCAACCACTGAGCCCCACGAGCCAGGCCCCGTTTTTATCAATACAAGGCACATGAAGTACATTGGCAAGATCTCATTCCTAGACGAAAGTCTGAAATTGCCCAAACTCCTTTGCAGCTAGGTTTCTGGATATGAATTCATTTATGCTGATTGGATGTGCTTGTACAATATTTTGAAGGCAGAAGTATCTTCCCACAGTTTTGGCTGTTTGCTGCTGGTGATCATGTTTGCAGAGATTTGGAGGTTTTCTACAGCAGAATCCAGGCAGTGCACAGGCAGTTGTGGCAGAGGCAGTGCCCAGTGACCTTTTTGTGGGAGCTGGAGGGCACTTGCGGGGGCAGCAGTTTCCTGATCCCTGGGTCACAGCTGTGCCAGAGTTTCCTACAATTCAGTTGTGGCTGAGGGGGCAGCACCTCACACTGGGCAGGGAGTCTTTCCTGGGGGCCCAGCCTAATACCCACTCCTCCAGCTTTCCAATGATTTCCCAAGCACAAATTCCCTGTGCTAAATTCTTTCCTGCCTAAAATAGCAAAGATCTAAAACCATTTTGGATCCTCTACTTTCAAAGAAAGCAATGCTGCACAGGGTCAGGTCTGAGAAGTGGGTGAGGTGTTGCGGAAGGCTCCCTTCTTTGAGTCTCATCTTCCTCTTCTATAGAACTGAGACCAAAGATTATCTGTTCATAGTTACTGAAGACCATGACAGCTGTGTTTCCCAAAGATGGCCACAACATTTCTAATCCCTCCTGTGGCCTTGCCACTTTTTGCCACGTCCTCTCTCTTGAAGTGGGGCTGACCTCTGAATTCCAAGGCCAAGGCCAAAAAGTCGTGGGGCTGCAGTACCACCTACCCCACGAGGGTTTCCAGCTCCAGCCCCACCCACGCCGCTTGAGGTTCTGTCTGGTATGGGACCTTGCCCTCCTTGCTCACTTCCCCTCCCATCTGTGGTTCAGCACCTTGCTGCACATCATGGCCCACCTGCTAGTGCTGCTGGGCCCAGTGGGCAGGGTAAGAGCCCACGTTGGGCCTCGCACCTCCTAGCTCTATTCCTGCTGCTGTTCTGACCTAGGCCAGATGCCCAGGTGCAGTGCGCGGCCCGCAGAGACTGCTGTGGCCATCAGGAAAACCTCCCCACCCCATCACCAACTCCAGCGCCCTGATCCCGGATCCACTTCTGCCAAAGCAGAGCTTTGCCCACACAGCTGCCCGAGACTGAGACCAAGCAACTCGAAGTTCCCCGGACTCCAAATTTCTGCCAGCCAAGGCAATTGGCCAGCTGGACCCACCCTGATCAGGGTTTTGGAGATGATCCAGCCCAAATCAGGTAGGTTTGCTGGCCACAGTGTGTGTCATAGTGACCAGTCGTTAGGTTGTTATGGTTGTGTTGGCATTATGGTCTCTGGCTTTATATATATAGTAGAGGCCCGGTGCACAAAATTTGTGCATGGGGGTATGTCCCTCAGCCCAGCCTGCACCCTCTCTAATCTGGGACCCCTCGAGGGATATCTGACTGCCTTTTAGGCCCAATCTCGGTAGGACATCCCTCTCACAATCCAGGCCAGTAGGCCATCCCTCTCACAATCCAGGACTGCTAGCTCGCAACGGCTTGCCTGCCTGCCTGCCATCCTGATTGCCCCTAACAGCTTCTGCCTGCCAGCCTGATCAACCCCTAACCACTCCCCTGCCTGCCTGATCACCCCCTAATCACTCCCCTGCCAGCCTGATTGCCCCTAACTGCCCTCCCCTGCAGGCCTGGTCACCCTTAACTGCCCTCCCCTGCAGGCCTGGTCACCCCTAACTGCCCTCCCCTGTAGGCCTGGTCCTCCCCAACTGCTCTCCCCTGAAGGCCTGGGTCCCCCCCAACTTCCCTACCCTGCAGGCCCGGTCGCGCCCAAGTTCCCTCCTCTGCCGACCTGGTCACCCCCAACTGCCCTCCCTGGCAGGCTTGGTCCCTCCCAAATGCCCTTCCCCTGCTGGCCATATTGTGGTGGCCATCTTGTGTCCCCATGGGGCAGCCATCTTTGAACACATATGGGCAGCTATCTTGTGTTGGAGTGATGGTCAATTTACATATTACTCTTTTATTAGATAGGATAGAGGCCTGGTGCATGGGTAGAGGCTGGTTGGTTTGCCCTGAAGGGTGTTCCGGATCAGGGTGGGGGTTCCCTTGGGGCATGGGGTGGCCTGGGCAAGGGGCCCTTGATGGTTTGCAGGCCACTCCCCCCCCAGCAGCAACCCAAGTGGAGGCCCTGGGATCTGAGATTTATTTATCTTCTATAATTGAAACTTTGTAGCCTTGAGTGAAGGCCAGGGCAGGCCAGGAAGCTTGGCTTCCTCCATCGCTGGGGCAACCCAAGCCTCATGCTTGCTCCAGATCTGGGGCCAGCCACCATCTTGGTTGGGATAATTTGCATACTCACTCCTGATTTGCTTGCCTCCAGTTCATATAGTTCCTTTTCTGGTGATTCCTATTTTTCTTTCATTTGGGGGTTGTTTATTTGTCTCCTGAAGTTCCATTGTTATTTTATAGACAGAAAAACAAAAATCCAATGAATTCTGACTCCAATGCAGTAATTAATTCACTATAACATGTGCCTCAGCAAACTGAAAATGAAACGCCTACATTAATATTAGAGATCTTTATTATGTTTTGAACTTGAAATTTATCATTTCTAATGCCTTTTACAGACTCATAGAAAATGGAACTACTGAACCAAAAGTCTTACTTATTCCATCCCAATTTTAACAAGCATAAATTAACTCCAAATTTTGAGGAGATATAGTGAATCAAACATACATTTTAAAAACATTTTTAAAAATTGATTTCAGAGAGGAAAGGAGAGGGAAAGAGATAGATAGAAACATCAATGATGAGAGAGAATCATCAATCACTTGTCTCCTGCATGCCCCACACTGCGGACCGAGCCTGCAACCCAGGCATGTGCTCTTGACCAGAATAAAACCCGTGATCCTTCAGTCTGCAGGCTGACACTCTATCCACTGAGCCAAACTGGCTAGGGCAACCATAGATTTTATCCAGAAATGAATAACAGATTTGTTGCAGAAATCTGTCTAGTAAACATTGCCAAATAATAATTTGTATTTTAAAACACAAAAGATTTATAACAGAAAGCTTGATGTTAATAGATTGAAATGTATGGAGCTATAATCTTGATTTTAACTCATACACATTTCGAGAAATTTACCAGCGCTTCTCACTTATCTTTACAATAAAAGCCTCAATGAATTTTATACATTTCTTTAAAAAGGCAAAAAAAAAAAAAAAAAGGTACAGAGACTGGATAAACAAATTTTAATATTTTTATATATACCAATTCTTTGACATGTTTAAAAATTGTAAACTATGTGGTAGATCCACTCTTCTTTAGCCATATTCTATACCCAATATAGTTTTAGTGTGCCTTAACAAAATGAAAAACAAAATGAAACAAAAAACACAGACTATGTTTAAAATTCTATAGAGCTAAACATAGGATTGAAAAGACAGAATAACTAAAGAAAGGGTGGGTATATACATAAATATATGCAGACCCTCAAATATAATTGTGCATCAGAGAATTTTGGTAATATTTTTGTACCCATTCACACATTAATAATTATTTTATTAGGTCTTTCCTTTTTCTAACATCAAAGATAATGTGTTATTTCTTACTTTAACACTTAAGATATGTGTGATTCCTATGCAAGATATTTGCACATATCTGTCAAACCACTGCAAAAATCAAGTATATTCTTATTTGAACCACTGCCTAATGAGTTTGGGTAATCTAATTTATAGCTATAAGCACACATTGACATTTTCTTCAGGGTCAGGTTCTAGTGCTGCCTCTTGCTTGCTGTGTGACTTTGGAAAAAATAACAGTCTCCTTCTCTGGATTCAAGTTTACTCGTATGTCAAACAGGCTAGATTATCATGGAGGGTTCTTCTAGTTCTCACACTTGTTTCTGTGTATATATTTAAACCAGTTGAAGATACATGAAAAATGCAAAGACACAAACTTATGGAAAACCAGGTTACAATGGACTATTTTGATAGACAGGTTTATTGACCCTATTATTTGGTGAAAGTGGTGGGGAAGGGGGTATCTTAATGGTAAACATTGAGTATGATTTTAAGTCATTCTTAATTCCTAAAATGTTTTTAGTGAGCATATTCAAAATTGTTACATTGGTCAACTTAAGCAAACTAAAAGAATGCCCTGTATTCAGTAGCTACTATAATATATGCCATTTCTGAATTCAACAAGGAAAGATAGAGTCAACATAGTGTAGTGAAGAGGGCACAAGGCATGGAGTCTAAATGAACTGGCTCTATGCTTACTACATGTCTTTGGGAAGACTGACTGATCACTCAGTGAGCATATTATACTAGCTATCCCCTATGGTGTTGGGAGGTTCAAAGATGTCTTGTATAAAGGCATTGCAGAGTGCAAAGCACATAGTAACTTTAGTAACTTTATTCCTTCTCTCTTCCATTGTCAGTTTTTGGGACAAGCTCTTGAGATGAGATTAGATAAGAGCTTAAAATGAAGAGCCAAACCTTCTTATAGGAAATGAATTCTATAAACAACAACGGGGGGGGGGGGGGCTGAGAAAAGTTCAAAGTAAATACTTCACTATTGTCTCTGTGTGAGCTTAATGTGGCCTGAGAAGTCCCCACTGGGTAGAGAGAGGGCTGAAGCATACATTTTCTGTCCCCAGGCTTCTTCTCCCACACCACTATACTTATATAAGGGGATGCCATGTAAGGATATTGATCAGTGTTACTGAGAATGGCACTATTGTTGAAGGCCATAACATGGAAATAGCTGGTTAGGTTTTAGTCTCCTCCATTATGATTACAGACCATATGTGAGTAGTTATGTAACTTGCTACTTTTGTCTTTATGACAGAATTAGCACTTGTTTAGGCCCACTGTCACATTAAGACCGTTTACTGTGCTTGGTGAGACTAAAAACCACAATTATTAAGCATTAATTATATCCACTGGTGGGTTTTGCATCTACTGATATGTTAAACCAATGGCAGCATTCCAAAGGTATAAAAATAAACCTACAGGCAGAAAACACGAATCATAGTTTTATAAGTGTGGGTTTTGTTTTAATAAAATTGTACTTTTACTTATTTTAATTTTTTTCATTTTCATAAAAATCACTTTATAGTGTCTCCTTCATGTCAGGAATCAAAGATAAGACTAATGAGGCCCACCTCCAGAGTACTAGCATAGTTTCTTAGACAGAACAAAGATTCGTTCCAATATTATCAAAGAGTTGAATCAATATGAATATGAAGGCACAACAATGTATATTAAGTTTAACAGATATAACATGTTGGTGTTGTTGTTGTTAATCCTCACCTGAGGATATTTTTCCATTGATATTTTTAGAGATAGTAGAAGGGAAAAGGAGAGACAGAGAGAGAAAAACATCAATGTGAGAGAGACACATTGATTGGTTGCCTTCTGTATGCACCCCGGCAAGGGCAGAGGATCAAGCCTGCAACTGAGGTACATGCTCTTGACAGGAATCTAACCAGGACTCTTCAGTCCAAGGGCTGATGCTCTATCCACTGAGCTGAACCTGCTAGGGCCATAATGTGTGTGTGTGTGTGTGTGTGTGTGTGTGTGTGTGTGTGTGTGTGTTTTTAAATTTTATATTCATTGTGTGTTTTTTTGTGTGTGTGTTTTTGTTTTTTTTTTTGAGAGAGAGATTAATTAGTTTTCCCACTTATTTATGCATTCATTGTTTGATTCTTATATGTGTTCTGACCCCACAACCTTGGCATATTGGGATGATGCATTAACCAACAACCAACTGAGCTACCTAACCAGGGCCAGACATAATGTTTTATGACAGAAATGTTCTACAGCATTTAGTACTTAAGGTGACAGTGCTGGAGACATTTGTGTTGTTTCACAAATATTTTAATGAATAAGGGCATGGCAATTTCATCCATCCATAAGAAATTTCCTAAAGAGATAACACAAAGTATGTGGATAGTATGTTGAATGACTGGTCAAAAATAAAGTAGTATTTGATCACTTTATTCTCATCAGTTCATTAATTGGGGAGGGGGAGAAATAATCAACTCCACCTCCATACAAAACCTTGCAGAGAAAATAATAATTATTATAATTGTTTGAGGTTGACAACAATCATTGATGGAAAGTTAATGGCATCTCTACATCAGAATCAGTGATAACCTCTTGAACAAAGATCAAATCATTTCCAAGTTGCTGCTATTTATATACAATTGGGAAAAGTCACAAACATGGATTCTCCCTGCCTCTAGTGACAGGTAATTACTCTGGACAATCAAGGCCCTTTGTGCATAATGCATTCCTTATTCCTAACAGAAACTTCCAAATATATAACCCTTGATAGTTTTCAAAGAATGAATATATAAAGAATCTTCTTTGGCCCTCCAACCAATGCTGAGAGGCTAGTGGAGCAAGTAGTAGATATTCCCATTTTATATGTGAAGAGACAGAAGATCAGAATGCTGAAGTTGCTTACAGTAATGAAAAAATTTTCCCTTGTGCCCTGGGCCTTAGTTAAAAATATGTTTTTATTGACTTTTTAGAGAGAGAGTAAGGGAGAGGGATAGAAAGATAAAAACATCAATGATGGGAGAGAATCATGCATCCCCTGCCTCCTGCATGCCCCCTACTGGGTATCAAGACCACACTTGGGCATGTGCCCTGACTTGGAATTGAATCAGCAACCTTTTGGTGCATGGGATGATGCTCAACTAACTGAGCCACTCTGTCAAGGGTTTCCTGGGCCTTTTGATTCCATATCCAATGCTTTCTAAACAATTCCTTCCTAAATATTAACAGGGGCTTTTATCCTGTTTAAAAATAAGAGCTATGTTCCAAATGCTTCCTTTCTTCTGTTACTTTTAAGAAAGGTGAAGGTTGCACTCAGAAAGAAAATTCTACTCCTTAGATGCTTGGTGTAGAGTATAAAAACTGAACCAGTAGTCAGATACCAGATCAAGGCTAACCCCACACTCTCACAGATTAAATCTTCCCAATCCTATTGAAGCAACCCATTTAGATGGATTCAAATGATGCCACCCCAGTTTAGCTCTTTTGGGACTGATTCTTCACCAAAACCAGCTGAGAAAAGATACATGCAACTTAACTCAACACTGTCAAATTCTGAATTGTGCGCATGCACAGACAAATCTGGTCAAAGGCACCTGGCAAAGCACAGAGGCAAATCCTTTGGGGTGCTTTTGGGGTGAAGAAGCATCAGGGAAATTTTGACCACTCAAGGAACTGGATGTCATGATTTTAGGTAGTTTTCTCACTATAATGACTTGTCATAAAGAGCTGATTTCTGAGACAGTAGATTTTGGGGTCTTGACCATAAGTGTGAATAGAAGCCATTTGGCTGCAAAACTATTCATCTTGGAGTAAGTTCCTTCAACATCATCTGTGTTGTTAATGGCTCAAATGGAGCTTCTCTCTTCCACAACTTGGCTTCCCGAGGCCACAGCACTATCAGAAAACCACATTCCTGCTGATGAGAATCTCCCACTTGTTTGAATTTCTTGGTAAGCTGGCTTTAAGCCCCAGGAATAGTTTTAGTTGTTTGCTTGTTGATAGTAGAATTGACATGCATGATTGGATTTGGGTGTTGTTGTTGTTTTCTTTAAGCACTGCTAATACTGGCCAGCTAACCCCAGATGTTTTGAAAAACATCTGAAGTCAACATATCACAACACATGTACACCTCATGCATGTGAATTTTTGCTTTGCTTTGGAGAGGTTGAGGAAAGGTGGGCTGGCTTTGTGAAAGAAAATGTCATCTAAATCTTCACTTAATTTAGCCAATGTATTTCCTTATACTATAATAGTCTGAAGTCAGTGAGCAAATGATTTTTTTAAGTTGCCAAAACCACTTTGAAAAATGACAAAGCATCTTTCAGTCACTTGGCTCTTAGGTCACAAAGGATGTTAAAACTCTGAGACACCCCTGAACTTCAACTGTCACCCACAGACAGACAGGCAAACACCATCTAGCACTCTTAGGTGTTTGGAACACCCTATAAGCTTGTGAAAGGCAGCTTCCAATCTGTTGCAAAAACCTAGAAAGATTCTCAAGACAACTTTGGATGTTGCACTTATTTTATAAAATATGAATTAAATGCAAATGGAGAAGAGAGGATTTGCAAATGAAAGGGAAGCCATGAGGGATTGTTGTTTAACTAAATGGTGTCACCCTTTTATTACTTCCCAATATTTCTTCATATTTAAAATATTTATTATTGGGAGTTATTGACTTTTCTGAAGATTTTCAAGCACATTAATAGAGGTATTAGGAATTTTATTAATGATTGCTTTATGCCAAGAATATGCTAGCACTCACACAAATGCATAGTGCATTCCCTTGAAGCAATTGCCATTGGTGGCAAGAATTAGTATCCCTAATTTACAGCTGATGAAAGGGAAACTCAGAGATACTAAGCAATTTGTCCAAGCATACAATGGCTGTGACATAGGCAAAGCAAAGTGGGAGAGTTGAGACAGCTACCTGGCCAAGTCAAGTCAATAAAAACAAGTGATTGAGAGGAAAGTGCATCCCTTCCCTCCATCATGCCTGAATTAGCCAGATCACTCTCTGCATTGATTAAATTCACTGGATAATTATTTTAATGCCCTCTTCAAGCCCTCATCAACCTTCTCTGAATTATTACAATAGCTCCTAACTGATCTGTCTCCACGTTTCCAGTCTCATGCCCTTCCGATCCTTTCTCTACTGACTACCAGAGAGTAAAACAAGGCCTGAACATGCTTGTCCCCTTCTCATAAGCCTATTTTCAACAGAGAGCAAATCCATCCCCCTTCTCACAAACCTCTACAGAAAAGAGACTAACCTATCTAATGTGACATTTAGAACTTCCATCATATGTTCCATCTAGCCTTATCTCCTTTAACAATCTCCCTTATGCACCATGTGCTTCTATGCCTTCATGTATTTATTGTTCCTTCACTGAGAAATGGTCTTTGTCCATATTCCACTTATCAATAGTATTTTATTCCTTCAAGGCCTTGCTCAAATAGTAATTCTTCTATCATGCTTTTCTTTGGTCCCTTCAGTCAGAATATACAGCGGGATCTGCTGGCCCAAGTTATCCCTTACACCTCTATTTTACACGTATATCATTCTGGTTTGTTTACTTTTCTTGCCCCTCTTCTGATTCACCTCATGTGGCTATAAATTCCTGTCAGGCAAAGGTAATATATAATTCATCGTAGTCTTTCATATACATTCTAGTGGCCAGCATGGAATCTAGAATACAGGAAACACTCAATAAGCATGTGTGTGGGCAGAGCCAAAGATACAGAAGGTGTCCCAGTAATTAAACACAAAAGCAAGTATACTCAGAATGACCTAAAGCGTCCCAAGTTATTAGATCCTATTTACTTCTAAAATCTTAAAGCTGCTCAATGAATGAAATCTCAATGAATGAAATCTGAATTAATTTTGTCTGAGTTTCTAAGGAAAAAAATGCTGTAAATGATAAGTTTACAATATTTGCCTACTCCCCAAATAATTTATTAACTCAACCAGTGTATATATTTTTTCCATCTATCAGATTTATAGATTTGTATGGAACTAGGCTTAAAGACATTTTTGGCCGAAACCGGTTTGGCTCAGTGGATAGAGCATCGGTCTACGGACTGAAGGGTCCCGGGTTCGATTCCAGTCAAGGGCATGCACCTTGGTTGCAGGCACATCCCCCATGGGAGGTGTGCAGGAGGCAGCTGATCAATGTTTCTCTCTCATCGATGTTTCTAA
This sequence comes from Eptesicus fuscus, assembly GCF_027574615.1. NCBI lineage: Eukaryota > Metazoa > Chordata > Mammalia > Chiroptera > Vespertilionidae > Eptesicus > Eptesicus fuscus. The sequence continues at coordinate 94,727,172 of NC_072473.1, forward strand.
CTCTCTATCCCTCTCCCTTCTTCTCTGTAAAAAGTCAATAAAATATATTTAAAAAAAGACATTTTTGGAATAAAGTGCTTATAAATTGCTATCAAAAAGGACTTTAGTATTGGATCTGCATTTGTAAGTGCACTCTTAAAATATGCTTTAATGTGACCAAAACATTTTCAAACAGCTGGCATATTCAGCTGAAAAAATAATTAGTTTTCAATAAAAGTTGCTTTTTATTACTCAGGAAAAGTTCTCCAGTGACTTTTAAGGATCTGCCAAGTGAAATTTCAAAGTGAAAATATAGTATTTCTGCTGGCCAGAGGCCAAGTAGAATGAAACACAAACACACTAACTTGTGCCAAGTTCTACAAGCTGCACCCAAGCAAAGTGGGTAAGTGCCCACCTGGGTTTAATGTTTCATAAACCGGCCCATTATCCTATCCAGCCCTGAAGAAAACTGTCCACTTGGGGCCTATGGCCTATGGATTGCACCAGTTTTATCCCCTCTATTCTTGCTCGCAGGAAATGAAAATGGGTTCAAGAGATGACAGAAATTCCTTTAACAAGAAGCCAAGCCCAGGGAAGGCTGGAGTCTACAGATTTGTTGTTAAATAATCTAAGACAAAGAAAAATGAATAGTAAACCTGTTGATACTGTGAGAGCAGCTCTGTCTGGAATGAGGATTGCACACACTTTTCATCCTTAACTATTTATGCACTTTAAGTGATTAAGAGAGGAAATTTGGTACTTTAGCTGCATCCATGTTTACAACCTGCAGTGCCTTAGCAGCAGTTTTTACTGGTAAGGCAAATAAACTCAAGAGACTTTTAGATGACAATCTCTGTTGTCAGGAGTATTCACCAGCAAAAAGTTTCTCCATCTCATCTGTCTTCCAGAGGTTATATCTACAAATAAAACCTGTTACTTACTCTGAATAGTATTTGGTAAGTCTTTCCATGTTTTTGTCTTGCAACTTCTTTTCTGTTCCATTGAATTTTCTATAGCATTCATATGCCAAAAACATCAACACTATCACCTACCAAAAACATACAAAATACAATCTCTTCCTATAGGAACTATGTTTATTCTTGAGTTAAAAAGTGAGGAACATTTGCAACAAAAACATAAGCCTTGAAACATTACCAGGCTATAAACATTGCTAGCAAATTACTACCTAGGTGTGCTCTAATATAAGCTTTTTCCATGTTGAAGTCAGGTCAGAGGCTGAGAGTTCAAAAGCTAACCTTGTGGTAAAAGTGAAAATAATAGAGCTGGGAGTAAGAATATCTGTGTTTGGATCCATACTTGGCTACTTATTTGTTCAGAGTGATTTTTCATCATGTTCAAAGCTTTTTTTTTTTTTTTTTTTTTAAAAAAAAAACAACTATAAAGTGGGAATGAAACTGCCAACCTCAGAGGACAGTTGTGAGAATCAATGGGACAAGGTTTTGTAAACCATAAAGTGCTTTGTCACTATTGACCCCCTTTTCACTCTTTCCATTCATCTTCATTTCCAAATGTTCTAATATAAAAGCCTATTTCCCACTTAAGAGACTAATTTAGCATTCATAGTCATTTGGAGTAGAAACTACCAATTCTCCACAGTGTTATGGCTGGAAATGTCATGTGTGCAACTGGCAGGTAAAAAAAAAATGTAAGGAAGTCACTTTGCTTTCTAAGATACACCATTATGATTTCCTAGATGGATATTAACTTTTGCTAAGTGACAGGGCTGATTTGCCTGCCGAGGGCAATGAATATCCTCAGATTCTGGGAATCTGAAACTCTGTTAGTTGCTAGGCAGAGTGAGGCCAGGTGACCAGACCCTGTAAAAACCTTGGGCACAAGTTTCAAGTTGGTCTCCCTGGGCAGAAATATCTCATATGTGTTGATGCATTTTTGCTGCTAGGAATTGAGCATTTTTGTGGCCCATCATTTGAGAGGGAGAGCACTGAAATTCTGTATCTGGATTCCTCCAAACTCTCCCTAATGTGTCTTTTCCCTTACTGACCTGGATGTGTATACTTTCTCTGTCTTTATAATAAATCTGAGCCATTAGTATGACTATATGTTAAGTCCTATGAGCCCTTCTAATCAAATCAGTGAGCCTGGGTGACCTTGAGAACCCCTGAAACAATCCCCATGTGGCTACTACTGAGGATAACTAGCTTTTTGTCCTTCATACATTGTATTATTTTTATATAAAAGCCCTCCAAAAATATATTTGCTGCTAGTCCTCCAGCATAGTTTAGACTTTAGAGGATACTCTTGGCTACCTTTAAAAGCCAGGAAGGCAAACTAAAGTGGCCCAGATATTCTGTCCACAATGGTTTCGATATTACAAATAAAATGATTCTGAGTTTCTTAAGTTCTTATAACTAATTGCCTTTGGGGGAAATAATCAAAGTAGTCATAGATGTCTAGACTAATTCCATTAAATATCACAAAAATGAAATACAACTTTCAGTAAGTGATAATTTATCACTGTGCCCCATCATGAACTCACCTCAGCCAAATACAACATTCAGTAAGAAATAATTGTAGAGGGCCGCCTGGGAGGCACCTGGGCATTTCTTTTAATTATCATCAGTTGAACTCAGGGTGTAGGCAGAGCCACGCCCTGGGAACTTGCTTCCCCAATAAGGCTGGACATGTTAATCAGTTCTGACCTCATAGCAGCCCAGGTGTCAGCAAGGGCGGGTCTAGATATGTAAATCCAGTAATGCTAGGGCCTAGTTAAGAATGCAAATAAGCTCCTTTGATCCTAAGTTTTGGTGTTACTTCCTGGATTTTGGGGATAGAAAATAAACCTGCTGTGTGGCTCAGGGTCATAGTCATGCTGCCTCTCCAGCAGACAAAATGGCATCCCACCCAGCCCCCAGCTTTGTGAATCTATTTCTGCATCTTGCTCTCTTTATTTCTATTATTTCTCAATCCCTGGCCGCCTCTGTTTAGAACCGGTTCATTCATCTCTCTTTCCGAGTGGGACTCAGAAAAGGGAGATCCCTGCCACATTCAGGCCCCTGTATTTTGGTGCCCAACTTGGGGCACGAAAGAGGCAACAAGAGATATGGGTCAAGGGATCGCTCCCAAGAATTGCGTGCGCCACAGATTTAAGAAAGTGTAAGGTACAGAGAGTGTATTGTTGTGAATTGGTATGAATTAGCTGGGTGTAAAACATGGGTAATCCTCAAAAATTCTTTAAACTATGCTCTGTTAAGCAGAGTCAGATTCTTGATTTCTTTTTTAAGTTTTGTTGATGAAACCTGGGAAAAGGTTAGAAAGCAGGTGTGTAACCAATACTCACAGCAAAAGTCCAGAGAAAATTCCTATTTTAATTGGTGATGGCCTTGATTCAGCACAGGAGAGTTTAAGAATGTCTAAGTGGGGTACAGCCATGGCCTTACAGCCTGCAGTGGAAGGGTGCAAGTCTCTAAGAATACCATATGCACCTCCTCTGCCTCCACGTGTAAGCTACTTGTAACCAAGTAGCAAAAAATTAAAGGAATTTCTCAGCAATTGCCAATAATTCTTTATCTTAAAAAAATATTTTTCTTTCCTTAAAAATAAAAATAAATAAAAATTGAAAAAAAAATAAAATAAAAATAGTAGATGCCAGATCATCACTGAATCTTTCCCCCAGAGCAAGCAGGATGTGGGGGAAGGGACACACATGGCAATCCAATATGAAAACCCACTCTCCTAGTGTGCTAGTTTAAGGTCTCTTTTCTCTCCATAAAAAAGTTTTTAAAATTTAGAAATGTCTGGGATTTCTGTGCACATGTAAAGGGAAAAGGCCAGTTTAAAAAAAGAGTGTGCATAGTTTCTTGAGCTGGACTTAATTCTTTGCTGTGTACAGAATAAAAACCCGAGACTGTTTTTTTTTTCCTAAGAAAAATGGTGAATTTGACCAAAAGGAAAAAAACACAGGCTAGTTCCAGTAGCAGATTGGCATTTCCATAATAAAGAGTAGTTTTAAAATGCTAATGAAAGGTGTTAAAAATTTAACTTTAAGGTCTTCAAGACAGAATTTATCCAAAGTAAATGCCTTAAAATAATTGAAATTGGATTTGAAACTCAAAAATTATTGAAAAACATATTATAAAGATAAAGTACCCCAGATAAAGACTGACTATGCCCCTTGTTAATGCAGGAAGGAGTAGTCACCCTTCCTCCAGCATTCAGGTAGGCAAGTTCCCGCCAGCAGCCATCTTTAAAGAAGAATGTAGCAATTTACATTTGAATAGACCAAACCTGTTTTGCCATCTTTAAATAGGTTTGGCTTTGGCAGCTTAAAAATCTTAAAAGTTTGCTTAATTATATAAATAATAAAAGTTTATTAAATATCTAAATATTTTAAATTGAAAAAATGCTAAAATATTAATCTAAATTTGCCTCATGAAAATTTTAGAGGACAAAATTGAATCTATTTGATTATGTCTTGTGGTTTAGAAATTTATTATTAAAAATACAAAAAAGTTGTTAATCAAAGAACTGCTAAGTATTTGACTTGCAAGCTCTGAAAGTTTAAAGTGCAAATTTAATTTGGAGAAATTAATTAAATATCTAAAGTAAAACGTGTTTTTGAGAACATAAAATAATAATATATAAAATAATTAGGAATTCAAAATATGTTACTTCTTGGCCTGATTTAAAAAAAAAGGGATTAATTCTATGATCCAGTTTAAATGTAATTGATATTCTTTAAGATAATTTAAGTATATAATCTTTAAATCATATATATATGTACAAATTATATATATATATATATATATATATATATATATATATATATATATACATATTTGATCTTTCCAAGTTATTTCAAGGTTTTTAGAGTGACCTTTGAACATTTCACAGGCCCTGAAATGTATTTCAAATGTCTATTCTCTCTTAAAATAATTTTTTAATTAAACCAATTGATACTTGGAATCACATGGAAAGCTTTATCAAATAAAAATTAATTAATATAGTTTACTTATATACATATATATTAAATGTTATGAAAGTTTTCGCCTGTAAGAAGGGCAAAAACAATATATTTCTTAAATATAGCCAAAATTTTCAACAGCATTAGAATTTCAAGAAAGACACAAGCCTCAAGCAGCCTGCATTTTTGAATAGGCTGGAGGTGGGACACTGTTTATGCTTTTAGATCAGACCAATAAAGTATCTAACCTACAACTTTTACTGAATAAGTTTCTTTGCTTTTTTAATTAAAGATACCTACTTAAGTTACTTTATGAATTAGCTTTTTAAAATATAATCAAGGTCTCATATAAATTAAGTTACATGAAAATCCAATGTTTAAATAATTGAATTCAAGTAAAATTTAATAACATATTAGAAGCCACCATTTACTTCCTGACATGGTAGCCTCCTGCATTCTTTTTTTTTTTTTAATTTCTTTATTGATTAAGGTGTCACATATTTGTCCTCATCCCCCCATTCCCATCCCACCCCTCTCCCCACGCATGCCCCAATCCCCTGTTGAACTTAACCGTTGGATAGGCTTATATGCATGCATACAGGTCCTTTGGTTGAACTCTCCCCCTCCCCCCACCCTCCCCCTACCCTCCCGTATCCTCCCTCTGAGGCCCGATAGTCCGATCGATGCCTCCTTGCTTCTGGTTCTGTTCTTGTTCCTCAGTCTATGTTGTTCATCATTTCCTCTAGATGAACGAGATCAAATGTCACTAGATATATACTAATAAGAACTGAATGTGAGACGAGCAATAATATTTATGCTGACAGGCAAATGAATCAATCTGTAGCGAGCTTCCCCCTGGACCAACAGTTCTTTTGAGACCCAATTTCGATGTCCAGTAGTTCCTTATGTGTACATGTCAGCACTGACCCCTCAGCTCTGGGTGGTGGACAAATGGTGGTAATGGAGGTCTGACTCCCTCTGGTTTGGTCTCGGCCGATCCCAGGGGCACGGCGTCACCTGGACTAAGGGGCACGTGGCCTCACCCATACCCAAGGGGCGCGTGGTCTCACCCGGGCCTGGGACCCAGCCTCACCCGGATGGATCCAGGGGCGCACGGCCTCACCCGGACCCAGGATCTGGCTTCACCCGTACCCAAGGACACTTGGCCTCTCCCAGACCCAGGGGCACGTGGCCTCACCCGGGCTTAGTTGCACAAGGCCTCACCTGGATCCAGGGACACATGGTCTCTCCCGGACCCAGGGAGGCTTGGCCTCTCCCAGACCCAGGGCCACTTGGGCTCACCCGGGCCTAGGTGCACGAGGCCTCATCCGGATCCAGGGACGCATGGTCTCACCCGGACCCAGGGACGCTTGGCCTCTCCCAGACCCAGGGGCACGTGGCCTCACCCGGTCCTAGGTTCACGAGGCCTCACTCGGATCCAGGGACACATGGTCACACCCAGACCCAGGAACGTTTGGCCACTCCCAGACCCAGGGCCACTTGGGCTCACCCGGGCCTAGGTGCACGAGGCCTCATCCGGATCCAGGGACACATGGTCTCACCCGGACCCAGGGACGCTTGGCCTCTCCCAGACCCAGGGCCTCTTGGGCTCACCCGGGCCTAGGTGCACGAGGCCTCATCCGGATCCAGGGACACATGGTCTCACCCGGACCCAGGGACGCTTGGCCTCTCCCAGACCCAGGGCCTCTTGGGCTCACCCGGGCCTAGGTGCACGAGGCCTCATCCGGATCCAGGGACACATGGTCTCACCCGGACCCAGGGACGCTTGGCCTCTCCCCGACCCAGGGCCACTTGGGCTCACCCGGGCCTAGGTGCATGAGGCCTCACCCAGATCCTGGGACACATGGTCTCACCCGGACCCAGGGACGCTTGGCCTCTCCCCGACCCAGGGCCACTTGGGCTCACCTGGGCCTAGGTGCACAAGGCATCACCCGGATCCAGGGACACATGGTCTCACCCGGACCCAGGGACGCTTGGCCTCTCCCAGACCCAGGGCCACTTGGGCTCACCCGGGCCTAGGTGCACGAGGCCTCACCCGGATCCAGGGACACATGGTCTCGCCCGGACCCAGGGACGCTTGGCCTCTCCCAGACCCAGGGGCACGTGGCCTCACCCGGGCCTAGGTGCACGAGGCCTCACCCGGATCCAGGGACACATGGTCTCACCCGGACCCAGGGACGCTTGGCCTCTCCCAGACCCAGGGCCACTTGGGCTCACCCGGGCCTAGGTGCACGCAGCCTCACCCGGATCCAGGGACACATGGTCTCGCCTGGACCCAGGGGTGTGTGGGCTCTCCCAGACCCAGGGGCGCTTGGCCTCGCCCGGGCATGGGGTCCAGCGTCATCTGGGTCCAGGGGCACTTGGCCTCACCCGGACCCGGAGTCCGGCCTCACCTGGACCCAGGGGCATGTGGCCTCACCTAGACCCAGGGACGTGAGGCCTCACTTATACCCAGAGGCGTGTGACCACACCCGAGTCCAGAGGCGCGCAACCCCGCCCGCACCCGGGTCTCAGCGGGGCCCCGTCTTCCCGATCCCAATTCCTGCCGGTCAATCCCCCCTCAGCAATTCCCCTGGCCATCCTTCCAGAGCTCCAGTATGGCTGCTGCAGAACTCGTCGGGCGGCGGCTCGGCGAAGTTCCGGTGCACCCGGTGCATGGCGGTGGGCCAGTCTGGCGTCGCTGTGTCGGCCCTTGGGTCTGCATAGGTGGCCGGTCGCCGAGCATGCGCACCTGGCCGCTTCCGGGGCGTTGAGATTCTTGACGGACTCAGAGGTCAGCAAGCGCGGAGTCTCCCACCCCATGTCTCATAGGGGCTCGTCTGTCCATGCTTGGCTGCCAGTGGAGCCGTCCCCTCAGCCGGAGACCGCCGGGGGAACTGCGCCGAGCACGTTCCAGGCCGCTGTTGTATCGCCTGAGCCATAGTTCTTTTGTGTCGCCTGAGCTGTAGTTCTTAAAGTGTGGTCTTTGGGTCGCCGGCATCAGCATCATCCCACATACCCCTCTTTTATTCTAGTTGTAGAGCATCTACTCAGCCAGCCCTATGGTGGTCTTGGATGGTGTCTGCTCTGCTCTCTTGTCGTAGTCTCAAAGTTGTTGTGGAAGGCAACAATCAGGCTTCCGCCCTATGCCTCCATCTTGGTCCTCCTTTGTATAGTTAAGTCTTGATTGTTGTTGGTGTCACTGGGGGGGCTCTCTTTGTCTATAAAGGAAGAGTTGCTGTGCAGGAGACACGTTTATGGGCCGGGTCTTGGTGCAGCAAAGCTTTGGCGCTCATTGAATATTCCCGTTGAATGTGTCCCTTATGCACGTGGTTGAAATCTGGTGTCATCTCCCACAGACCACTAGATGCCCTCGTTTCTGGGTCTCCAATGGGGTGTAGATCAGCTACTGCCTTAGGCACTCAGCAAGGATTACAGCAAAAACTGTAGTTTCTTCCTCCTGTCTGAGTGGCCCTGGAGCAGTCCGACTAGAACAGCAGATCATCTGGTCCGCTGCCAGAGGGCAGGCCACCCACATGCATAAGCCGTTGCTTGGGGCGCAGGTGTGCCTGCAAGACTTGCGGGGCAGGTCTTCAAAACATGCGGGGCGGGTCCCAGGGCGGGGCGGGGTCTCAGGGCGCCAACAGGCCATGGTGCGGCGAGCCTCGATGGCTGTGAGTGTGGTCCTTCTGCCTTCCATGTATCTAAGTCCCCTCGTTCCGAACTCCAGCGCAGCAAACACTGATTGCTGGGCGCACCTCCGCAAGAGTCCCGCCTCTCCCCGCAGGCATCTGGGTCTCCCGGGGTTCGCCAGAAGATGGGTTTCAGGGTGATGGAGAGCTAATCTCCCTTAGGTTTGGAACAAAAGCCCCTTTCCCCCGCCACCAGCCAGACCCACGCACCTCCACACCTCATCCCCTCCGATTTCACTGGGTGCGAGGCAACAGAACAGCCTTTAACCTCCGCCGCCATCTTTTTCAAACTTCTCAATTTATACTTCTTAATCCCTTCATTTCAGTCAACTCTACTGAAGTCTAGCGCCGCCGGGAGGTGCACGGAAAGGGCGCCCGGGCCTCCGTCCGGTGCGCGGTGCGCGCGTCCCGCGGAACCAGGCGCGCGAGGGCTGCGCGGCTGGGACGGGCGCTGGGCGGCCGCCGAGCTCCAGGCACCGCCATCACCGTGTTCCGGACGTCGCCGCCGCGGCGTCCCCCCAATTTATACTTTTTAATCCCTTGAATTCAGTCAACTCTACTGAAGTCTAGCGCCGCCGGGAGGTGCACGGAGAGGGCGCCCGGGCCTCCGTCCGGTGCGCGGTGCGCGCGTCCCGCGGAACCAGGCGCGCGAGGGCTGCGCGGCGGGGACGGGTGCTGGGAGGCCGCCGGGCTCCGGGCGCCGCCGCTGCGGCGGTGTCCCCAGCGTCCCGGGCCGGGCGGCCTGCGGGGGCGGCGGAGTTGCGAAAGTGAGTGAGTTTCCCAGGGTTTCGCCCGGAGTGGGGTTCAGTGCAATCGGAGCCGGTGCTCAGCGCACTCCGGAGCCTTTATCTCCTTCCTGCCAGTGAACTCCGGCCAGGTCATCAGCCGCCCCCTCCTCTCCGGTTCCATCCTCCCCGCAGGCGCGTGTGCTCGTGTCTCCGCCCGTTTCTCCATACCTCAGGCTTTTACGGCTTCCCCGACTGTCCCCGTGGCCTTCTCCTTCCCCCCAGCTGTGGGCATTTCAGTCTGCCAGCTCTCCTGTGGTTCTGGACGATATCCGTTCTGACCTCTAGTTGTATTTTTGAAATTGTTGTGCCCGGCTGCAGGTTAGGTGTTTAACCTATGCCGCCATCTTGGTTTCTCTCAGCCTCCTGCATTCTTAATCAAGCCAGAGGTGGGGCAACATTTGCAGCTTGTGAGACTGCCACCACCTTGCCTGCCCCTCTGGCCACGTGGCTTAATGCCTGCCATCTTGAAATAACAAAGTCCAACCCCCTTCCTTTAAATAAGCCAATGTCTTTGTAAACAATTTAAGTAAGTCTTCTAAAAGAGTTACTGAAGCCTTCCCATGATCCCTCTGTATATGCAAATTAGCTAACAGGAATACTTTAAAAAAATAAATTTCTAGTTTAATAAAAAGGAGAAATTTGAACATTTTGAAATTGCTTTCACTGGTATTACAGGATAAACTGAGGATTGTTATTAAAATATTAAATCTAATCCATACTAGTGGTCACCATAACCTAAAGAGAAATTGTTTCATGTGACAAAGATTTTTAAATGAAACTCTCTGTAGCCTGAAAATTATTTTGGGAGGATATAAAGAGAGGTTTCTTCAAATATTATAGAGATTGTAATTGTTAACCAATGCATTAGGCTTCAGAAGGTAGAGATAAGAAAAGATTGTCTTAAAACTTTAAATGACTTTCAGAAATTATTAGGGGACATTAACTGGTTAATACCTTGTCTATACAAAAAGAAATTGACAGCCAGTTCGAAATTGAATTGCCATGGCCTACAGCAAGGACTATCCTTACATGTTATTATTCTACAATTTCATTATAATTTTTGATATTTTACAACAGCATATTGTACATTTATCCCAAACAAACTTACAAACTAATTCTTTGAATATTTGGCAGCAATTTAAAAGGACATGAAAATATTTAATCCCTTCCACTGTGTGTAAGGCCCCCTGGGAAGGCACTTGAGCATTCTATATTGGCCTCTCTTGCCCTTTTTGCCAAGAGGGACCCTCCCACAGCTGTTGCCTGAGTTTTCTGTTCATGCTGAGGTTGAAGCCTCATGGTGGCTGGTACCATGGATCTGTCTCTCGCCCAATGGCGTGAGCTGGGTCCTCCCTGGAGAAGAAATCTGGGTTCCCCAAGATATGTGATCAATGCCAGGGCTCCGCCAGCAGGTGAGGGGATCCCAAGGCAGGTGCTGGGCGAGAAGGCCATAGGGGCATAGGCTACCAAGGAGACAGAACTGAACCTCACATCATCCTGCTTGGCCCCGGAGGATGGCTGGTTAGCCAGAGACGGGTAAGATTCCTCCGGGAAGGAACAACCTAAGACAGGCACAGTCACAGGGGAGTCATCAGGAGAGAACTTGGGGGTAAACAGAGGTGGGCCACAGACCCTCACCCCCCCAACATTGCAGGGGCTTGAACACTCGCCCCTTCTGTGGGTGGTCTTCTGCCCCATGGCTACTTCACGCTTCCCATGCCCAGCTCAGATTGGGACCCAGGCAACAAACATAGACTTGGCCCAGCTCAGATCAGGATCCAGATAACAAAAAGAAATTTGGCCCAGCTCAGACCGGGACCCAGGCAACAGAGATGTGGCTGACAACAGCTGCCCTATATCTAAATCCAGAAATGCTCAGGGCTTTCTCAAGGATGCAAATAATCCTTTCCATTAATATTTACTGGGTAAACTAAAATTGTTGTTAGAGTATTAAATTTGACAGTAAAATAGTCGTTTTTAGATTAATTTAAATTGGCTAATTGAAAAAAAGTGAATATTCAAGAAAATCTAATTGTACAAAAGGCTGTTCCTAAAGTATTAAACAAAATTTCTATTGGTAGTTCATTTCATGGTAAAATTGCTTAACACCCAATGAATCCAAAGCAGTCATATTTTTGTGCAAAAATTAAAAATAAAAGTCACCAAGACTGCATTAAAATTATTTTTTACAATAGCCTCATAATAATTAATAAAAAAGGATAGTAGAATAATATCCTGTAATAAATATCATGTAACTAAATTACATCAAGCCTTAATTGCTTTAAAATTTTACTTTAAAAATTATTTTTCATTTATAATGCTGATAAGGAACCCATGAAAAATCTTATAGTATAAAAATAAGCCAAGGGAAAATCATTTAGACAAAAATCAAAAGGATCCCAAGTCTAATTTATAGAAAAGAGTTCTTTATTAACCTTTGGTCAAGAATATGTCTATATTTCCAGAAAACTCCAAGACCATATGGATTCCAGTAACAACAGATCCCAGAGAGGACCTGATAGAACTACTATAGCCACAGAAAATGTAGTGGCCCACAAGTACAGAGGAGAAGTAGTCCAGACATAAAAATAGTGAAGATGCCTTGCCATGCTAGCAGTTAGCACCTGTGCATTACTGCATGTTGCCCAGGACCAAGGGTAAGGAAGGTCAGTGTGTATGTGCTTCTAGACCATGCGTGCACACCCTTCTGCATAGAAGTCAATGTTTGATGTTTTGTGTTCTACCAGGACCCCTGACTTGGGGGGGTCTTGCCTTATATCTAACACAGGGAATAGTATTAGCTGCCACATTAAAAGAAATATTATACCTCAGGCATTAACAATTTTTACAGATGGATCCAGTTCCAGAAAGGCTAGATCTACTGCAACAGGAAAACAAAGATCCTTCAAACTTCTTATATGTTTCAGTAGAAATACACTTTCTTATTTATGCCTTAACAGATTTTGCTATGGAGCCCACCAACCTATCATAATAGTGCTTATGTGGTAAGTATGGCAAAAATTATTGAAACAGCTACTATAGGGCACACTAATTCAGAGGAACTTTTCAATTAATTTTCAGTCTTTAAAATGTTACTAGAGAAGGACAATGTCCATGTTTTATTGGAAACAATGTCCTCAGTGTGATATCCACCTCCCTGTGCCAACTTTAGGGGTAAATCCCCAAGGACTTAAACCTAATCAAATTGACAAAATAGATGTTACTCAATTATAGAAAGAGCCAATCATACTCTTAAAATCATTTATTAAAACAAAAAGGGGGATACGGAGGTAATGTGTCACCTCAAAAGAGGCTCAGTCATGCTTTTTATACTTTAAAATTTTTTGAATTATGATGCAAAGGATCGTACAGCAGGTGAAAGGCATCAGGCCTCCTGTACAATAGCCTCCACCAGAGTCAGCTAGGTGGAAGGAAGCATAAAGCAGACAAGAGTTTTATCAGATTCAGTAATACTGTGGGGAAGAGGTTGTGTTTTATATCTTTCCAGAAGGAGCAATGCAGCCAATTCGGGTGCCAGAGCATTACATCCATCACCACAATGGACTCAGACAAGCTCCTGTGTCCCTTCACTCAAAAGGACTGAGAGTTACCCTGATGACAGCAAAGGGGAAGAAGAAGAAAACTGAAAGCTACCCAAGGGACTGATGTGCCAACATGGAGTCATCTGAAGAAGTTAACGACTGAAGCGCAGCAGATTGTGGAAAAGCAAGAAGTGGAAGCTACTTCTTCAACCATGTTCCTGCTCATGCTAGCATCTGTTAGCTGCCAGTCTTCTGCAAAGTCTTGCACAGCCAAGTCCAAGGACTCTGAGTAAATATACACCAGCAGCAAAAGAGACTTTCTTTTATTTAGTAGCTAAAAATGTTAACATGTCCATAGTTCTGATTTCTCTTATTGTTGTTTTGCATTGGCATTGTTTTGTTATTATTTAATAGCCAGAGATTTACTCTTGACATTCAAGTTTTGAAAATGATAACATGTATATAGTTTAGTTTTTGCATTGGCACTGTTTGCAATTGTTTTAATTTAGAGTTTTATTATTAATGTTTAAATTTTACTTTTATTCTAGTAGCTTAAAAACAAAAGAAAGGGTGAGATGTAGAGGGCCGTCTGGGAGGCACCTGGGCATTTCTTTTAATTATCATCAGCTGAACTCAGGGTGTAGGCAGAGCCACGCCCTGGGAACATGCTTCCCCAATAAGGCTGGACATGTTAATCAGTTCTGACTTCATAGCAGCCCAGGTGTCAGCAGGGGCGGGTCTAGATATGTAAATCCAGTAATGCTAGGGCCTACTTAAGAATGCAAATAGGCTCCTTTGATCCTAAGTTTTGGTGTTACTTCCTGGATTTGGGGGATATAAAATAAACCTGCTGTGTGGCTCAGGGTCATAGTCATGCTGCCTCTCCAGCAGACAAAATGGCATCCCACCCAGCCCCCAGCTTTGTGAATCTATTTCTGCATCTTGCTCTCTTTATTTCTATTATTTCTCAATGCCTGGCTGCCTCCATTTAGAACCGGTTCATTCATCTCTCTTTCTGCATGGGACTCGGAAAAGGGAGATACCCGCCACATTCAGGCTGCTGCAGATAATTTATGTTAAACATGGATAAATGTATAAAACTAGAAAAAGGTAGAAATGTACTGAACATTTATCAAAGATGAGCATTAAGTCAGAAAAGTAAAAATGTCTTAAAGACACTAGCCATTTCTTAGTGAGTCAAGTTTTCTTAGGTCTCGGGTTTCATCCTGCTTGCCCACAAAGTTGGAGGAAACACCTTTAAATATGCTGTCTTAAGTTTTTGAGGCTTTGCCAGAAGTCAATAGAGCCTAATTTTGCTTTTTGTTTTATTAAGAAGGTGTGTATGGGGGTGGGAATGGTCTTCCAATAGAATACTGGATCATCCAGACTCAGAACCTGTACCTACAAATCCTGAGGAAAGGATCCCAGAAGACACCCATAGTCAAATATATTTTCAAGGAAGCAATATTGAATGGAGGATAGCATCTGAGTAGACAGACTGGAGCTGGTGTGGCAAAAAAGCCAGGCCATGTGAGGGTGACACAGCTCCCAGGACCTTGGAGTTGCCACCCCAAGGCTCAGCAACTCAAGTAAGCTGGCACCTCCTCTTGACTCAAGCTATGTGGTGTAAGCTTACTCCTCCTCTGCTTCAAGTAAACCACCCCTGTGCCTAACCACTATCTAGGGCCAGAACCATAACATTTAGTGGCAATCCATTGGAAAAAAAACCTGGCTAAAAATAATAATAAGAAAAATTTAAATGATGTGTTACTGCCACTATTGTTGCCCCTCTGCCTCCCATTGCTATTCCACCACTAATAAGCCTGGCATTAATACCTTTATTGCTCCATTCAAAATTTATTGAGCACCTTGAACTATGTGGCATAGAAATTAATAGTCTTCTTTTCTGTTCTTGGCCACACTTGTTCTTAAGTTTTGGAGAATTGTGTTAAAATGTAGGTGACATTAATCAGTAATTTTGTAACCTTGGACAGGTTATTCAACCTCTCTGTTACTCAGTCCCTTTATTTTAAATGGGGTAATAAGATATCTCAGACAAGGTTGTTGGGAAGATTAAGGATAACATGAGGATAAAGTGCATCAAAATATCTTAATAAATGAGAGTGTCTGCATATACTATTGCTGTCAATGTTATTCTTATTTAAAAAAAATTATTATTGTTCCTCTTATAATGATGATGCAGATTATGCCAAAGTTTCATTTTTGGTCATTGCCTCCAAAGTCTGAGCACAAGCTACTCTCACAGAGGAGAAGCAAACTAGGAGGCCTGTGGGCATTAGACTCCCAAATCTGTACCATGGTCTCATTTATTACCAAGATCTAAACATGGGAAGAGCCTAGCTCTGAAGTCTGTCACAGGACAGAAGCACAGTAATCCTTCTAGCAAGGATACCCTAATCAAACAATGCACAAGATACTGCTGGTATGTACAAAGCCCCATGGAAATCATAAGTATGTGGAATGTTTTCATTTTCCTTTGTCCATATTTCAGGATGACTTAGTTTGCTGGAAATTGGGTGGGAAAACGTTGCTAAGTTTGGTAGTGATTTGCCCCACACTCCTTAGGCATATATTTGGCATTTAGCATGGTTGTGTAATTAACATGTCCCCCTCCCCATGCTCAATGCCATCCCCATCACCAAAACAAACAAAAAAAGATGTTCACACCTAAATACATTTTTTGTTACAGAAAAATAAAAGATAGGTGATAGACCCAGATGGAAGGCCTCTCTTCTATTTTTCTATGGCCAAAAATCAGACATCTGGGCAAACAGCAGGACAGACTCTACTGGCAGTAATTGGCACCATCTGTAGCTGTCAGAGTACTGGCTGGCATTCCACCATTCCATCTTTCCAGTTAAGACATTCATCACTCCTCCAAAACTCAGCTGACACTGAAAGATTAATTTGCATTGATTTGCTTGGCTAAACTTGCCTGAGCTTCAGTTGGTGCTGAGCATTCCTGTTTAATAACCATCCTCATCACAAAATGTTTACAAGGTGATTCTCTACTGAAGCTTTTTTCCTCCACTTCCCATATCCTGCCTAATATAGTCTCAGTAATTAGACTTAGGGAAATGGTGAATTAAAACAGAAAAGTGAGCCCTACATATGATCCCTGCCAAATGCCAGGGCCCATTGGCTATAAAATTAGAAATTTTCTTGCTTTATCTCTCAGTTGTATTAAATTTCTCCCTTGCCACAGTATTTGTAGGTGATATAGAAGATGTTTCTACATGAAGTTTTGTCAGAAGACATTAGGGGGTCAGTCATCTCAGGGGTAACTCATAGGCCATGAGGTTGGCCTGCCTCCACCATTGCACTCCCCAGCCTACTATGCATGGAAACTACAGAGAGGCTTGAGCTACAGGCTCCTCTCAGGCACTCACTGTGTGGTTGAGTAGAAAACCAAGTTAATCAGTGCTGCTGTGGGACAGTGTGCTGTGTGACAACATAAAATTCACAACAGCTCTATACTCATTAAGCATTAGAAGAATAAGCACCGAAAATAGATCCAATATGGCTGCAGAAGGGACGGCAGGCTGCAAGATAGTGTGAGAGTGAGAGAAAGAAAGGGGAGTGCTTGGATGTGTAGGGAGTGTCAGTATTTGTGAATGAGGGACAGCTATATTCCAAGGGACTGTTGGGAACTGGCAGACTGGAACCCCCTGGCTGGGCAGCCTTTACTGCAGCTGACATCTCTCCCAGAGTGGCCGGCTCTACTGCAGAGTCCACGCCATCTTGAAGTGGAGATGGCTGTGATCAGGAGACTGTGATAAGAACCCCAGCCTTACCTTCAACTGGGGAGATCTCGGATACCTCCTGGGACCTTACAACCACAATGCCCAGGGACCAATTACCTCAGATGCAATTCCATGAATGCCGGAACTCCAAAATCCCTGACCACTGGCACCTGGGAGGTCTGTTCATGGGGTGACAAAGTGGCATGAATTTGCAGACAGGCCCTGCACCTCCTCACAGAGCAGAAGGAACATCTAAATCAAAGAGCACCAACCCAGAACTAGTGAATTAAACATAGCTGGCAATCCATGGATGGTAAGGTCAGATATTTCCTAGAGAAAGTCAATGCAGGAGAGAGAGGGCTACATAACCAGAAACCCTGAAAGGAGCGATCATGGGGAGACATAGAAACAGCCCACATTTGAAAAGATAAGGAGGAAGCACCAGAAAAGGAAGTAAATTAAATGGAGAAAAGCAACATGTCAAAGAATTCAGACCAATGGTCATAAGATTGCTGAAAAGGATGGAAGACAAATTCAACAATATGTGTAAGAACCAAGAGGAAATGAAGAAGAACCAAGAAGAAATGAAAAATGACATTGTTGCAATAAAGAACTCAATAGAAATCATCAACAGTAGACTAAAAGAAGCTGAGGACCACATCAGTGAACTAGAAGAAAAGGTAGGAAAACATACCCAAGCAAAGCAGCATCTACAAAAACAAACAAACAAACAAACAAACAAACAAAAAATCTTAAAAAACAGGAGGAGAGCTTAAGGGAACCTTGGGACAACACAAAATGAAACAACATCCGCATATTAGAGGTGCCAGAAAGAGAAGAAACTGAGAAAGGAATAGAAAACCTGTTTGAAGAAATGACAGAAAACTTCCCTGATATCAGAAAGAAAAAACTCACACAAGTCCAAGAAGCTCACAGAGTCCCAAACAAGATGAACTCCAAAAGATCGACACAAAGACACATTATAATTAAATTAGCAAACACCAACAACAAAGTAAGAATCTTAAAGGCTGCCAGAGAGAGACAGAAAGTTACCTACAAAGGTCTCCCATCAGACTATTGACTGATTTCTCAACAGAAACACATCAAGCCAGAAGGGAATGGAATGAAATATACAAAGTCATGAAAGCAAGGGTCTGAATCCAAGAAAACTGTACCCAGCAAGGCTATCAATCAAAATTGAGTGTGAAATCAGGAGCTTCACAGACAAAAAAGGACTAAGGGAGTTTATGACAACCAAACCAGCAATGCAAGAAATGCTAAAGGATCTGCTGTAAAAAGAAGAAATAGGAAGCAAAGAAGGAACACAGGCTTAAAGAAAAAAATGGTGACAAATAAGTACCTACCAATAATAACTTTAAATGTAAATGAATTAAATGTCCAAATCAAAAGACATAGGGTAGCTGAGTGGATAAGAAAACATGATCCATATATCTGCTGTCTACAGGAAACCCACATTAGAACAAAGGACTCACACAGACTGATGGTGAAGGGATGGAAAAGGACTTTTCAGGCTAATGGAAAAGAAAAAACAAAAACAAAAAACGGAGGTAGCAATATTTATACCCGACAAATGAGACCTCAAAGTGAAGGCCATAATGAGAGATAAGGAAGGCCACTTTTTAATACAAAAGGGAGAAATTCAACAAGAAGTTATAACTCTGATAAATATACAATATATACAATGTACCCAATACAGGAGCACCCAAATACATTAAAAAATATCAACAAACAAACAAACAAACAAAACTTCTGGAACATATCAAGGGAGAGATTGACAGCAATACAGTCATAGTAGCAGACTTTAATATCCCACTAATACCACTGGACAAATCCTCTAAACCAGTGGTCGGCAAACTCATTAGTCAACAGAGCCAAATATCAACAGTACAACGACTGAAATTTCTTTTTGAGAGCCAAATTTTTTAAACTTAAACTTCTTCTAACGCTACTTCTTCAAAATAGATTCGCCCAGGCCATGGTATTTTATGGAAGGGCCACACTCAAGAGGCCAAAGAGCTGCATGTGGCTCGCGAGCCGCAGTTTGCCGTCCATGGCTCTAAACAAAAAATCAGCAAACAAACATCAACCCTAAATAACTCACTAGATCAGATGGAATTAATTGACATTTTCAGAACATTCCATTCCAAAGCCACAGAATATACATTCTTCTCAAGTGCACATGGGTCATTTTCAAAAATAGACCACATATAGGGGCAGAGTCAAAATGTCTTCAAATTCAAAAAGATAGAAATCATATCAAGCATCTTCTCAGATCACAATTGCATAAAACTAGAAATTAACTACAATAAAAAAATCAAACACCTGGAGGCTAAATAGCATGCTATTAAACAATGATTGGGCCCTACTGGTTTGGCTCAGTGGATAGAGCGTTGGCCTGCAGACTCAAGGGTCCCAGGTTGGATTCTGGTCAAGTGCATGTACCTTGGTTGTGGGCATATCCCCAGGGGTGGGGTGTGTGTGCAGGAGGCAGCTGATGGATGTTTCTCTCTCATCTATGTTTCTAACTCTCTCTCCCTCTCCCTTCTTCTCTGTAAAAAAATCAATAAAATATATTAAAAAAAAAGCATCATGGCAACAAATGACAATGAAAACACAACAATCCAAAATCTATGGGACACAGTGAAAGCACTCTTGAGAGGGAAGTTCATAGCTCTGCAGGCCTATCTAAAAAAAACAATAAAATATGTTAATAAATTACCTAACATTACAACTCAAAGAGTTAGAAAGAGAGCAACAAGAAAAGCCCAGAGTGGGCAGAAGGAAGGAAATAATAAAGATCAGAGTGGAGATAAATGGCATAGAGACCACAACAAAACCAAGAGTTGTTATTTGAAAGGATAAACAAGATTGATGAAACTCTAGCCAGGCTCACCAAGAAGCAAAGAGAGAGGACCCAAATAAACAAAATAAGAAGTGAAAGAGGCGAAGTAACAACCAATCCCACAGAAATACAAACGATTATGAAAAAATACTATGAACAACTTTACAAAATGGACAACCTAGATGAAATGGACATATTCTTATGAAAATACAAGCTCCCAAACTCAACCAAGAATAAAAAAAACCTGAACAGGCTGATAACTACCAAAGAAATTGAAACAGCGATAAAAAATCTTCCAGCAAACAAAAGACCTGGTCCGGTCAGCTTTACAAGGGAGTTCTCCTAAGCATTCAAAGAAGAACTAAAACCTATTTTCCACAGTCTATTCCAAAAAAATTCAAGAGGAAGGCACAGTTTTGAGCTCTTTCTATGAAGCCAGCATTACCCTAATTCCAAAACCAGATAAAGACACCACAAAAAAGGAGAACAACAAGCCAATATCCATGATGAACATAGATGCCAAAATCCTCAACAAAAGTCTAGCAAATCAAATCCAGCATTACTTTAGAAAGATCATACACCATGACCAAGTGGGATTTATTCCAGGGATGCAAGGATGGTACAATATCTGCAAATCAATAAATGTGATACATCACATAAAAAAACTGAGAGACAAAAATCACATAATCATATCAATTGATGCAGAAAAAAAGCATTTGACAAAAATCCAACACCCTTTCTTGATAAAAACTCTCAGGAAAGTGAGAATAGAGGGATCATACCTCAACATAATTAAAAGCCTTATATGGCAAACCCACAGCCAGCATCATACTCAAAGGGCACAATCTAAACTCATTTCCCCTAAGAATGGGAACAAGACAGGGATGCCCACTTTCACCACTCCTGTTCAATATAGTACTGGAAGTCCTAGCTTTAGCTATCAGACAAGAAGAATAAATAAAAGGCATCCAAATTGGAAAAGAAGATGTAAAACTGTCCTTATTCACAGATGGCATGATACTATACATAGAAAACCCCAAAGACTTCATCAAAAAACTACTTGACCTAATAAATGAATTTGGCAATGTAGCTTGATACAAAATTAATACCCAGAAATCTATGGCCTTTTTATACACTAATAATGAACTCACAGAAAGAGAAGCGGAAAAAAAAATCCCATTTACCATGGCACCAAAAAACAAACAAATAAATAAGATACCTAGGAATAAACTTAACTAAGGACATAAAGACCTGTACTTGAAAAACTACAGGACATTGAAAAAAGAGATATATAAAGACATAAGCAAATGGAGGAACATACCATGTTCACGGATTGGCAGAATCAACATCATTAAATTGCCCATACTACCTAAAGCAATATACGTATAGATTCTATGCAATTCCCATTAAAATACCAATGGCATATTTCAAAGATTTAGAACAAACTCTACAAAAATTCATCTGGAATAAAAAAGACCCTGAATAACTACAGCAATCCTGAAAAAGAAGAACAAAGTTAGAGGGATCACAATACCAGATATCAAGCTATATTACCAAGCCACAGTTCTCAAAACTGCATTGTACTGTTACAAGAACAGACATATAGACCAATGGAATGGAACAGAGAACCCAGAAATATATCTTTATTGATTTCAGAGAGAAAGGGAAAGGGAGAGAAAGAAAGAAACATCAATGATGAAAAAGAACCATTGATAGGCTGCTTTCTGCATGCCTCCCATTGTGGATTGAACCTGCAACTTGGGCATGTGCCCTTGACTGGAATTGAACCTGGGACTCTTCAGTCTGCAGGCTGACACTCTCTCCACTGAGCCAAATCAGCTAGGCTTCACAAGTGATTTTTAATGCATTCCTTTCATTTCAGCCTAACAATGACACTATAAGACAGGATCTATTATCATCATTTTACTGTATAGCAAACACTGGCCAAGAGAAGGACTTTTCCCAATGAACACACAGAAAATAAGTGGTAGAGCCAGTTATGACCCACTCCAAAGCATGTGCCCTTTTACTATCATGATCAAGTTTCCATTTATCCACATGTAGCCATGCCCAATTTTGTTCGGTTTCATATTACTTTTCTGTGTAAAAGTTACCTTCATATTGTGGAACATCTTGCGAAATATACGCTCAAAAGTAAGTTGTCCTCCACCAAGGGTGATTAATTCTTCATGCAAACATTTTAAGCCTATAACATTAAGAGGCAATTAGGCGTGTTGCAACCCTGGCTGATTGGAGTCAACTCAGTTTCCTGAGGCTGGAAATACATCCCAGGTTGCAGAGCTTGGTTAGATAAATATTGATATAAAGATAAGTTTGCAGATATATATTTACCCCAATGAGCATACAGTTTAAAAGAATGATTATAGATCCATTTCAGGAAAAAACAAAAACAAAATAACGCCAACTCCCAGAACTTGCCTTGGAAAGTGAAGCAAGTGATAAATTGCAAATTTCACTTAAATTGCCACCCTCATACTTGACACTGTAAATAAAATGTTCTTCTGTGAATGAAGATATAGGAGTCAGAATAGCATGACAAATATCTGTTTATATAGTTATTATAAAAATATTACTAACAAATATGCTTCCACCATCTTTTGGGGAGTAATTGTTGGCAACATTAATGTTTAATTTGGTACATGAGGTAAAAAGCACTGAGGAACAGTTCATATGTTGCTCTTTCTGGCACTATTATCACTGTTACTCATAATAAACATTTATGGAGTTTCAACCATAGATACATATTAAGCCCAAAGGGGAAAAGCAAGAAAGAATTGAGATTTACATGAAAGAATGTATATATAGGATTGATTGATGAAAAGAAGCAAGAGAGCCTCAGTCAGATGGCTTAGTTGGTTGGAACATGGTCCCATACACCAAGAAGGTTAAAAGGTTACAGTTTTGACCCTGGCCAGGGCATATACCTTGGTTGCAGGTTCAATGCCTAGTCTGGACATGAACTGGAAGGCAACCAATTGATGTTTCTATCTCTCTTTCTCTCCCTTCCTCTCTCTCTAAACCAATAAACACATCCTCAGGTGAGTATTAAAAAAAAGAAGATGAATCAATAAGGGAGGGTGAGAAAGAGAAAGGGGACAATACACATGGGACATGGGTGGGTGGCCAATCTAAAACTTCCAAGAAAACTAGAGCTACATTTCCATAAGATGTCTGGCAACAAATAAATAGATACATTTCCTTCAAAACAAAACTTAGCAGCCATATTAGCCAGAAGTAATATTGTGGTTGGTTATTTTGTGTTCATAGCTCTTACTGGGGAAGCCAAAAATGAAGGAAAGAAAAAGTGGAGTTGAAGAGAACCATTAGAGAAAAAGACTCCAGAGAATACTGAAAGAGCAAGAGGGATAGTGTGAGGGGAAGAGAAGAGGCAGGGAGAGCATATGAAAGCAATGCACTAAGTTGTCTAACTGGGGCAAAATGATGTTTTGTAACATCTTACATGCCTACTGCCAAGCATTCCTCCTTGTGGTTAGCCTGTATTTCTTACTGATGAGCATCTATTATTTTCAATGTCAGGAACTCAGCTAGATACTTTTTCAATTACAGTTTATTTACATTCAATATTATTCTGTATTTCTTTAAGGTGTATAGCTAGGTACTTTCATAACACTTGTTTCATTCTACCTTTGCTATTGCTATTTTAAAGCAACAAATTTAGGTGATATTAAAGAAGCTAATTATGACCTCAACCTCAATCCTGTGATGCTAGCTTGCTCCTTTCATTCTCAGATGTGTGAGTACTTAGAGAGTAGATAAATGAGTTGTTTGGTTTTGATTCCCACAACCACTTAATGAGGTAGAGAATCTTATCTCTATGTGACAGATAAGAAAACAGACATGATCCTGCAGTTAAGTCTCAAAATGACATTCAATTTATTTCCTTCCACTGTTACAACTTGAGGATTCAGATGCAATCCTTTAAGCCTTGGTTTTCTTTAGTTCTATAAGAGACAGATAGTCAAGCATTTTTACCATCCCAAGGCCCTTAACTGGTATATTTTTCTAAGTTTCATTGCTTAGTGATCAGGGTATCCACAAAATTCTACCTACAAGGAAGTGAATTTAAGCCATGTTCTTCATTATAGGTGATAATGAAGAAATTAGTTATGATATAATCTCAATCTCAGTCTGAGGATGTCAGCATGCTCTATCCATTACTGAATTTCTCAGTGCTCTTGGTCAATCCTAGAATACTGTATATAATTACACAATGAGCATTATTTAAAATATAGTTGGTTCACTTATCCATTTACTCAACCATGCTTAACTGCACTCCTAAAGTGCTCACAGACTGTTATTAGGTACTGGGGGAACAAGGATAAATAAGATATGCTTTTCTGTTCTCAAGGGGTCTCCACACTTACGCTATCATAATATAGAAACATATTTATAAACTAGAGGCCCTTTGCAAGAAGTTTCATGCAAGTATAGGCCCTCCTTCCCCTGGCTTTGTTCCTGGCCGCCCAGGAGCCTGCAAGTCCTCGCTCCTGGCCAGAGCGCTGCTCCTGTAGCTCCCTCCATCCCCCACCTTCCCCCTCATAGCAGGAATCCTGCTCCACCCAGCCGTGCTGCCTGAATATGCAAATTAATCCACCATTTTTGTTGGGTTAATTTGCATACTCACTCCTGGTTGACTGATGGCCATCACGGAGGTACTGTCAATTTGCATCTCTCCCTTTTATTAGTGTAGCTGGGTTAACACCCATAGTTCTATATAGAGAAAGGAAAATTTTCGGTTTTCTGAATAATAGCTTTTATAAATTTGACAAATAATAATAATACTTTCCATTTATGTAAACAAATAGTATACTTTCAATGCATTTTCACATCTTTGATTCATATGAACCCTATGGTGGCCTTGGAGATAATTAGGGATGGCATCTTCACCTGTAGATTGTACATATAAAATCTAAAGCTCTGGATTTAAGTGTTTTACCAATGATAAACACAAGGACTAGGCCTCAAACCCATACTTTCTTTCCCTAGGTCCACTGCTCTTCCAAGGTCACTTAATTTGAATTACTTCCAAAAGAAACCCTGTAGCTTTTAAGTAATCATTCCTCATTCTCTTATCCCCCCAGTCACTGGCATCTACTAATCTGTTTTCTATCTCAACAGTCTTGACTATTCTGGACATTTCATATAAATGCAATCATACAATATGTAAGCTTTTGTGTTTAGCTCCTTTCACTCAGCATAGTGTTGTCAAGATTCATCCACATTGTAGCATGGATCAGAACTTCATTCCTTTTTATGGCTTAATAATATTCCATTGTATGTATAAAGTACATTTTGTTTATACACTTATCCATAGGTGGACATTTGGGCTGTTTCCAGTATTTGGCTAATAAAAATAATGCCATTATGAGCATTCATGTACAAGTTTCTGTGTGGACATATGTTTTCAATTATCTTGGAATTGCTAGGTCATATGGTAAGTTTATGATTAACTTTTTGCAGAACTGCCAAATTTTTTACATCTTCTTTAATTTTTGTTTTACACTTAGTATATTCCAATATATTATATACTTTTCTTTTTAATTATGCAGTAACAAAGTGTTTGATTTTTTAATCAAATGATACATGCTACAAAAGACTTTTGCAGTTTAGGCACTACTTTAAAATACATATAAAATGTCTAAGATGAAAGTTGTCCACAGACAACAAGGGGATATATCTAGAAGCTGAGCATGTGAAGAGGTGATATAGCCATATTTTGAATCTTGATTCATATGGAGCTAATTAAACAATTTCATGGCTAGGCTATATACTAGTGAATTAATACATCTATATTCAAAAGCCTATATGTGGACAGAACACATTGAAATCTCACAGACTTTCCTTGGATACATATATTCTCATAACCCAGGTTACCTTCAACTACATACAGACTCTGTGCATAAGCTTGTGGGGAGGGGAATGCACATACATGTTCTGACCTTGGGCTTTCATGGTGGGATACTCACTGAACTTGTTTCTCTTTGTGTGTATGGCTAAACAGAAACTGAATTCAGTGATATAAAAGGTACTAGAAGAACATGGCAACTGAAATTCATGTTTACACTTGCTTGATAAGTAACCTAGATTCCTGTTATTCTGCAAACATAACATGCCCTTTTCATCTTGGAGTTTCTATCAGTGCCATTCTCCCAGCCTAGACTGCCCTCTCCCACCCTCTATCACTCAAGATCACTGAAGTAACTTTTGGAGGCCACCACCACAGTGAAGGCATTCATGGTTTCTGCTAGCAGACATCTTTATTCTTTTACTCTGCACTCACACTACTCTTTCCCTTTACCTTTGTTTCCTTAATTCTTGTCTCTATCTCCAGAATCCTTCCTCAGTTCACCGAGTGAGTGTCTACTTCATGGCAGGAACTATGACTTGCTTGCTTCAGTTCCCGGAACACAGGTATTCAGTAAATATTTGTTGCTTGCAATTTTTTCATTATTTCAAGCACTTATTGAGTGTCAAACACCATGATGATTAATCCTATGCATCAAATTGGCTGGGGATATGGAGGTGAATAAGACAGAAGTACCAGAACACATATGTCCAAAGAAAGTTTGAGATTTCAATCTTGGGAAGTACCTGTCCACATCTAGACTTTGGAATATAGAAGGTGAGATTCTAAGAGGGAAAGATATTATAAACAGCTCACTGACATAGTGATATTATAAACAGCTCACTGACAAAATACATTGAATTTTGGTTCTCAGTAACCTTTTGCATCACCCCTGTGGTATATACCAGTTCATTTTGAAGATGTTGCATTAAGATGGCCCATAAAAACTGTATTGCATGGAGTAGGCTCTCCACAGTCACTGAATCCATCCAAAAGAACTAAACTTGCTAATGTCTTGGCTTTCTTTTAAAATCAAATTCAGTTGTGTGAAAGCAACAAAAATACTAGTAAACAGGATGATCACATGTCAGTTCAGAGTTGAGTTTCAGAGTTTTCTATCTGAAAACCATGCATCAAAAATAAATTCACAAAGTAGAAATGCATATATTAGACTAAGAAGGAAGGCTAAGTCTAAAGGAGCATGTTTTTAAATAGTTACAGAGTAATTATATATAAAGGCACATACCCTGAATCTTACTTTAAAAATTAGTGGTCCATATGTTTTATCTCCCTAATACCACAGCAATAACTCAGTAGCTTACATATTTCTCAAATCCAGAAACAACATGTCAATAACTGCAGTTAAATGCATCATAGAAGTGGAATTATCTTGCAGATTTCATTAAGTCTAACATGATTTACAGGACTTAAGACACATCACTGAGAGATTTTTATATCATTGCAGCAAGTACTCTAGGGATGTCTTGACCCATTTGAAATTGTTTTAGCTCCACTATTACCTGTGTCACAACTGATAGCAGCATATATCAATTGCATTGTAGTCATTTAAAACATGCTTCCATGCATCTGGCCATCCAAAGATTCACTTCTTTGCATTTCACACTCTGAACAAAACATTATAAAAGAACTTTTGAACATACTGAGGTTAACTCATTTACCTAAATAAGGCTTCAATAAGACAGCTACTAGGAATTATGTCCCCCTTAAGATGGCAAATGTCCTCTACCTGCATTTCTGAAGAGGCTAATTTTTCAATCCTTTCCTTCATTCTTAGCCTCTTCTACTTGAGGATTGACTACCTCCAATTTATTTTTGGACACAGAGTCAATAACTGGGCTGCCTTTTCAAGTTTATTGCTGCCAGTGGATAGATGTGATTGTTTATATGCCTATAATTAGACTGACTGCTAGTGGTTTTAGGAAGCCGTGGAAATTCTATACTGGAGACATTTCCTGTAAATTCTATTGCTAATTATTTAAGATCAGAGCAAACTGTGCATCTTTTTCTGTACCAATGAAGATGATACCTCTAGGACATATGGGCTTATACAATCTTCTTACCAAAGTTTACATTGTCATTTCAAGGGGAAGGACTAAATTTTATGTATTCCTTTATTCACCAAAATGCCACACAAGGGTGCTTAGCTCACACTTCTCAAAAACCTCCAGGTCACTTAGAATAAAATTCAGGGCCCTTATAATTGACCAACAAGATGCTCCATGACCTTCTATCTACCTATCCCAAACCTAACCTCCACCTCCCTGACTCATCTCCTGCCTCCACCCCAACCCCCTCACTCACATGCTCTGCTCCAGCCTCAGTAGCCTGCTTCATATTTTCAGACATAATTTTAAATTTTATTTTTCAATTATAGTTCATATTTAATATTATTTTATATTAGTTTCAAGGGTATTTTCAGGTATACTTTTGCACTTGCTATCCCTCTTATCTGGAAGGCTCTTTCACCAGAGATTCCAATGGCTTGTTTCCTCACCTCCTCCTAGTCCCTGCTCAAATGTTTTCTGATTGAGGCTGCTCCTAACTGCTCTTTTAAATATTGAGCCCTGAGTCAGGCCTCAACCACTTTCCTGTTTTACTGTTTCCATTGCACTTATCACCATCCTGCATATTCTATATTTTGCATACTTATTTTGTTTATTTTCTGTTTCTCATCCCCTCTCCTCTATGAAACAAAAGGTTAATGAGATCAGGGACTAGGCTTGTTTTTTATATTATTATAACTGTAGTGCCTAGAAAAGTGACTGGCACATAGTAGGTACACAATGCATATTGTTGAATGGATGAATATGAATGAATAAAAATCCCTCTTCAAAATAGAACAATAATTATACATTGAATTTATAAATATACTCATTAAAATCTATATCTAATTGCCAATCTTCCATTTATTTTTTAAAGTGAGGAGGTGATCATCCATTTCATTCTGACTATCGCTGATTTTTCAGGGAGGGACTCCAAGCCAAAGAAGCTGTCTAGACAGAGGAACAGTGAGACTTTTTGAAGACTCGCATTGACCTTGTCCTTTATTGTTTTGAGGAGCGTAAACTCAAGATTTTTAAAAATATGGAATTCTACTTAAAAACTTTTCAAGTGCAATCTAATGTTATACATTCAAAAGCAGTTTTGTGAATTTAATATTGAAATGTAAGTCCATAAATTTAGCATGCAGCAACATTCCCACATCACAAATATTCCTGATCTTAATGATAAGCATAGATTTTATTTTTCCAAATACTATGATTACCTCTTACATCTCCAAGTTGAAAAATACTGGAATAAAATCCCTGGTGAAGTAATATGAGCCCATTATCCCAAGTGAGGATAGAGGAAGGTGTGACTGAGTACTTGAAATCATTACTTTAATTCATGATTGTGTATTGTATGTGAATCATAGTAAGTAGATGCCCATAGAGTCTAGCTCAATGTAGATGGGACAGTGAGGAAATGAGAGGAGAAGGGCAGGTACCAAACCAAATGGCAGAGAGCTCTTAAACCAGTACCACACAAAACATTCAAAAGGCAATATTAAAAGCATTTCTCTAGCAAGAGGCAGGTGTTCAATGGGATAAAATGGGTCTAACACTTGTTATGCTTTTAATAGTAGTAGTGGTTAAGTATAATTGAGGAAGTGCTTCCATTTAAAGTTATTAATTGCAATAATAGCTTGAACTCAATAAAAGAGATATATTGGATAAAATGAAAGCCGAACAATATTGTCTTTATTAGCATAAAATCTTCCAGGTTCCCCACTAAACTTTCTGAGAGGAATGAAGAGATGGCTCAATTTTAACCAAAATTTTATGGTTTTATAACAGCTGTGGTTATTCATGAATTTCAGAATACATTTACTTGAAAATTCATTATATGAAACATTTATTCCATGAATAAATTACAGACTGAAATGCAGTGCAGTAAAACTTTTGCTGCTATAAGAATTTTTATGGGTGAAATAATGTAAAAATTAGTAACATCAAATGTGATTCCCCTTAACCCAGAGTAGTCAAACATACAATTATTTTGGCATGGTCTGTCATACATAATAATGTAGATTTTCAAATAATGCTATAGAAAAGACTTGTAACAATCTTTATCAGCCATTAAAAATACATGATGAACCATTGGGTAAGAAATGGCATTTTATCCATTTTATGGATTTTTTCTCAGAGCTAAATTGAAGACTTTATCTTATTTAGAAAACTTTTTTTAAAAAAAAAACTATGATATATTCAAACAAGGAAAAAACTATTCTACATGGCACTAAAGCCTTCATTCCTTGTTTACTCATTTGCTCTTGACTTTGCTGACTAAATTGGGCATATTAATCATCTCAATGACTATAGCAGACTATGGTTGACACATTTAAATACATGTTAATGTTAGTAACTTTCACTGTTACTGAAAAGTGAGATTTCTAAATAATTAAATAACATGTAAAAACAGCATTCAGATTGAAGAAGCACTGTCATTATTTTTAAGTAGATAATAATTATAAATCACCCAGCTAATTGAACTAAAACCAGTGCCTCATCCCATCCTATAGAACTGTTAAGATTTCACAGATGCAAAAATTCGGAAATTGCCTATGAAGAATATGGCATATACTTAGAATATAAAACCAATTATTTAAATAGAATTTAGCAGAAAAAAAAACATAAAATAAATCCACTGTGAAAATGATTTATGTGGAGGTAATGAACTATCCCAACACACTTTTCCAAATATCAAGTAATTATCTTATTTTCCAAAATGCTATATTTCAGCATTTATCTTTTGGATAATAATGTTTTTGGAAATAGATAGTGGTGTTGGTTTTACAACATTGCAAATGTACTTAATGCCATGTAACTGTACATTAAAATGGTTAAAATGGAACCAAGATGGCAGCATAGGTAAACACCTGAACTTGCTGCCAAGCACAACTATGTCAAAATTATAACTAAAAGACAAAACAATTATCATCCAGAACCACAGAAAGGCTGGCTGAGTGGAAATTCTAAAACTAGAAGGAAAGAGAAAAGCGCATTGAGTCTGGTAGGAGGTGCGGAAGTGAAGTGTGGAGGTATGGAGGCGCGTACGAAAGGGGCTGACAACTGAGTACACTGTTGTCTTTTTCAATTGGGAGAGAGATACAAGCTCCTGACTGCTCTGAACTCCAGTTCGGGCAAGACTCTGGGGACCCAGACTCATATGGGGAGAAACTGGACTGTCTGGCATTGGGCCAGAAAGCGAGGGCAGTTTTCTCTCAGAGGTGCCTGCAGCAATCATTGTTCCAGCATGGTGCTCCAGGACACAGAAACCTAGGGGCATCTTTGGGGCAGGGCTGATGGTCAGCCATTGCTGTTTGCTCCACCCTAGTGAGTCTGTGAGACCTTGCCCCACCCAAATTACAACCCCACCCAAGCTGTGTGCAGAGGCTTTTGCATATGAATGGCTTGGCCTTTTGCAATTTAAACCTAAAAAACTGCAGCTGGGTCAGAGAGCCCCAGAGCCTCCAAAAGAAAGCCCAAGGCTGGACAGCAGCTTGCATTGCTTCACAGCTGGGCATCATCTGGGCACCTACAACCCCAAACAAAGTAGATGAATCTGCAGATCTCTCTGTAGCTCCTGCTGGGTGGCTTCAGGCAGTGGCTGACTTTGCACTTCCTTGGAGAGCCAAGAGCCAGTGTACCGAGTGGTCAGAGTGAGACAATCCAGATTACAATTCTTCACATTCATAAGAGACACACTCAGGGGGCAGACTCAGTGAGCGCCAAAGCCCCCTGAAGCAAGTCTTGTCTCATAAGGGTGACAACAGCACAGAAGTCCTCTCATCATAGACTCAGCTGATCCTCACAGCCAATTGGCCTGGAGGTCAATTCCTCCCAGTGATACCAACAACAATCAAGGCTTAACTACAACAAGACTGTGCACACAGCCCACAAAGGGGCGCATCAAGAGTGCCCACCTCAGGTAATTAGGGAGGCTAAGCCACTGGGCGCTATAGGAAACCTAGCACACAAAGCCACTCTATCAACACAGGGAAGCAACCACAATGCAGAGAAAAAAAAAACAGGTCACAAATGAAAGAAATGGAGGAAAGCAAACTACTGGATATAGAGTTCAAAACCACGATTATAAGGTTACTCAAGAGTCTCCTAGAAACCCCAGAGAAATATAGTGAGACCCTCAAGGATATTAAAAAGGACCAATTAGAAATTAAGCATACATTGATTGAAATAAAGAATAATATACAGAGATCCAACAGCAGACTAGAGGACCTCAAGTATCAAGTCAAAGATTTGAAATACAAAGATGCAAAAAACACCCAACTGGAAAAGAAAAAAGAAAGAATCCAAAAATATGAAGATAGTGTAAGGAGCCTCTGGGACAACTTCAAGCGTACCAACATCCGAATTATAGGGGTACCAGAAGAAGAGAGAGAGCAAGATATTGAAAACCTATTTGAAGAAATAATTACAGAAAATTTCTCCTACCTGGGGAAAGAAATAGACTTACAAGTCCAGGAAGCGCAGAGAACCCCAAACAAAAGGAATCCAAAGAGGACCACACCAAGACACATCATAATTAAAATGCTAAGGGCAAAAGACAAAGAGATAATATTAAAAGCAGCAAGAGAAAAACAGTTAGTTACCTGCAAGGGAGTACCCATACCACTGTCAGCTGATTTCTCAACAGAAACTATGCAGGCCAGAGGGAGTGGCAAGAAATATTCAAAGTGATGAATAGCAAGAACCTACAACCAAGATTACACTACCCAGCAAAACTATCATTTAGAATTGAAGGTCAGATAAAGAGCTTCACAGATAAGAAAAAGCTAAAAGAGTTCATCACCACTAAACCAGTATTATATGAAATGCTGAAGGGTATTCTTTAAGAAGAGGAGGAAGAAGAAAAAGGTAAAGATAAAAATTATCAATAACAAAGTGACAACAAATACATATCTATCAACAAGTGAAACTAAAAATCAAATAAATAAAAAAAATCTAATGAAAGAATAAACTGGTTAATATAATAGAATCAGGGGCATAGAAAGGGAGTGGAGTGACAATTCTCGGGGGGAAGGAGGTGCTGGGGGTGCGGGAAGAGTCTGAACAAAAATTATATACCTATGGACGAGGACAGTGGGGGGTGGCAGTAAGGGCAGGTGTGGGGTGGGAACCAGGTGGAGGGGAGGTATGGGGGAAAAAACAGTAATAACTGTAATAATCTGAACAAAAAGATTTATTTTTTAAAAATGGTTAAAATGGTAAATTTAATGCTATACATAGTCTACCACAATAATAATAATAAAATTTGCCTGGCCAGTGTGGCTCTGTGGTTGAGCATCGACTCATGAACTAAGAGGTCACCAGTTCGATTCCTGGTTGGGTAACACGCCCAGGTTGAGTTGTACAGGAGGCAGTATGAGTTGTACAGGAGGCAGCCAATTAATGTTTCTCTCTCACTGGTATTTATATCCCTCTCTCTTCCTCTCTCTCTAAAATAAATAAAAATATTAAAAAATAAATTTTATGTTACATATAAAATAATAAGAATTAAATGTTTATATTTTTCTAAGCAGAAAGATAGAACAGAACTCTAGAAAAATTATAAATGTGGCTCTCAGATCTATATTGCCTATATGATGGATGAAAACTGCTATTGAGGGAGGCAGAGAGGAAGAGTACAGGGAATCATCCATTTTCAAAGGGATCTATTTCCATTTTCAAAGAGCCTTATTTGTCTTCAGTTCTGTTGTGACATTTTTTCATCTAAGTCAATGATGAAATAAAAATAACTTGATCAAACTCATCACCAGTTACAAGCCTAATTTGAATCTTCCCCTTAGAAATCGTGATTGGCTTTAGGGAATTTACTTTATTCAACTGGGACTACATATCCAAATTTCTTATGTGAGGAAACCTTCCAATTCAAATAATCTATGACTGTTCTAGAGTCTCCGATCATGAACACAATGAAAAATTTTAGATTAAGTGTTTATGGATCATAAATTTGTTCTCATATCGGGCTCCATGCCTTATATTAAACTTATCATTGACTCATGGCATTTAAGAATTTTAGAAAAGTCCTCTAGAGAGGGTTTGCCTTAAAACCTTGTCTTTGCCCTGGCTGATGTGGCTCAGTTGTTCAGAGTGTCGTCAGGTACACCTAAAGGTCACAGGTTTAATTCCATGTCAGAGAAAATACCAATGTTGCTGGTTTGTGGGTTCAATCCCCAGTGGGGGAAACGTATGGGAGGCAACCAATCAATCTCTCTCTGTCTCTCACAAAATTAATGAACATGTCCTCTGATGAGAATTAAAAAATAAACCTTGCCTTCAAGAAATTCAAGAATTATAATTCCCATTTTCCATGTGAGACCATTTAAGCTAGTTAGAAAGTTAACAATGATTTCCTGAGGTCAAAGAACATACAAACTGTGGAATGAGTATCAGAATCCAGTTCTCTTGGCTGTTAGTATGTTTCCCTTTCTACTATGCAACACTACCTTGTGTGTGTATGTCACAGTTAGTTCCAACAGCAGTCATTGTAAAAAAACAACATTACTGTACTCTAATTTATACTCACTTATTGAGTAATTACCATATGCTACATACTATCCAAGTGATGTTACATGATTACATAACTTTAGCATTACACCAATTCTATGAAATAGATACAATTATAATTTTTCAAATGATGTACATAATATATTGTTTTACCCTAGGCGAGTGCTCACATTAAAGACACTAATTAAAACATTCAAAGAATAGGTATTTGCTCTGGCTGGGTGGTTCAGTTGGTTGGAGCATCGTCCCATACACCAAAAGGCTATGGGTTTGATTCCCAGTCAGGCACATAGAGGAGGCAACCAATCAATGCTTCTCTCTCACATCAATGTTTCTCTCTATATTCCCCTTCCCTCTCTCTAAAATCAATAAAAACATATCCTCAAGTGAGGATTAAAAATAAACAAATAAAAGAAGAGACATTTATTGAGTACCTACCCTTTACTGAGTGCCAGCCACACCACTAAGTGCCTAGGATATATGGAATACATGTTGTCAAGATAGTCATAGTACTCATCCTCATCATATCTTTTCACAGTCAAATTATTAGTAGTCAGGAAGTTACATGATCCCAGCACATTTGGCTAAGGCATCTAACTTAATCCAAAATTTGATTAGCCTAAAATTTAACTGTAAATGTTGACTAATGAAATATTGGTCTGAAAGAGTTCATTTTGCATCACATTACCCTATTTCTAGACTTCCCTTCCAAATCAAAGTAGCTACAATATTTTCATTTAGATTAGAAGACAGGCAAAGAGCTAACCTGCTGAAGATTTTTTCATTGCTTCTGAGTTTCCAACTGAGTTCAGTTGATCAAATAATGTAAGAAGAAAGTTATTACTTGTAAATCTTACTTTTCACTTAGACTACAATGGCACATATGAGCAGTTGTCTCTCTTAGATTGATATAGGACAACTTAAATATTTAATTGAACTCATTTTTCTCCCATGGCATAATTTTTGAAGATGTTGTAAATATATCTTTGTGTTGGTTAAAATACATAATTCAGCTTTTAATCCATGCAAGTTTAGATAAATTCATCTATAATATCCTGAAGATTTTTTAAAAGCTCAAATTACCAAAGCATTTTGGAACATATGAGTGGGCATATAATATCAAAATAATTGAAATACATGAATGGTAACAATAATCAGCCAACAAACATAGCTATAAGTTAACAGAACTTAGAAGATTTAGAGGGCTGTTGAGTAATTCTTACAACATGATTTGTCTTTTATATTTTAGGAGCTTGTTTATTTTAGATTTTAATTATTTAAAATCCTAGACCCTTGATACTATCACCATTAAAATTTGAGAAACTATATTTTCTGAATCTCTTTATATCATACATATGCTTGGAAGAAATAACAGGTATTGCAAAAGGCTATGGGTTTGATTCCCAGTCAGGCACATAGAGGAGGCAACCAATCAATGCTTCTCTCTCACATCAATGTTTCTCTCTATATTCCCCTTCCCTCTCTCTAAAATCAATAAAAACATATCCTCAAGTGAGGATTAAAAATAAACAAATAAAAGAAGAGACATTTATTGAGTACCTACCATTTACTGAGTGCCAGTTTACAGGGCAAACCAGCTGGCCCCCACCCGTGCACCAGTAAATATCTTGTTTTAAAAGATATTTTATTTATTTTTTACAGAGAGGAAGGAAGAGGGAGAGAGAGTTAGAAACATCAATGAGAGAGAAACATCGATCAGCTTCCTCCTGCACACTCCCTACTGGGAATGTGCCTGCAATCAAGGTACATGCTCTTGACCGGAATTGAACCTGGGACCCTTGAGTCTGCAGGCCGATGCTCTATCTACTGAGCAAAACCGGTTAGGGCAAGTATTGCAAAGTTCTAATGGTGACATTGGGTTAAGACTAAAAAGCTAGTATAAAACACCATGCCATAGGCCATAAGTCTGATTGAATGGATATATTATAGTATAAAGAAACATTGGTTTGACACTAGACAGATTTGGGTTTAACTACATTATTCTGTGACCTTGGTCCAGATACATAAATCCTTTGCAGCCTCAGTTTTGACATTAATAAAATTGAATAATTATAGAAACTGCTTTAAAGAATCACAAAACTTAAATGAAATTATGTATACAAAAACCTACTACATTTTTGGTACATACTAGATGATCAATGTAACTTCCATTCCCTTCTTCAAATGACCAAAAAGAAAAAATGTATTATTTTAATTTCTATAATGGTATCCTCTCTAATAAAATGGTAATATGCAAATTAACCATCACTCCGCTACATAAGCCACACCCACCAGCCAATCAGGGCGAGTATGCAAATTAACCCCAATACAAGATGGCTACAGCCACAGAGAGCAAGGTTTCCCAGGTAACAGAGTAAGCCAAGCTTTCCATAGCCATTGCAGGCCTAAGCCTCCACTCAAGCTACAAAGTTTCAATTATAGAAGGTAAACAAATTCAAACAAATGGCGGCAGAATGGAGCTTGAGAGAGCAGGCCAGGGTTGCCGGCGGCAACAGGGGAAGCAAAGCTTTCCGCACACCCTGGCCAGGCTCACCCACTTAACGCTACAAGGTTTCAATTGTAGAAGGTGAATTAACTGCCACAGAAATGGCTGCTGCCTCAGAGGGAGCAGCAGGCTTGGCTCCGCTCCAGGCTACAAAGTTTCAATTGTAGAAGGAAAATAAATTCCAGATACCAGGGCCTCCCCTTGGGTTGCCAGGGGGCGTGGCCAGCCTGCAAACCACCACAGGCCCCTCGCTCAGGCCACCCCACGCCCCAAGGGAACCCCACCCTGATCAGGGACAC
Source organism: Eptesicus fuscus (assembly GCF_027574615.1). Taxonomy (NCBI): domain Eukaryota; kingdom Metazoa; phylum Chordata; class Mammalia; order Chiroptera; family Vespertilionidae; genus Eptesicus; species Eptesicus fuscus. The sequence continues at coordinate 94,764,025 of NC_072473.1, forward strand.
CCTTCAGGGCAAACCAGCTGGCCCCCACCCGTGCACCAGGCCTCTATCCTATCTAATAAAAGAGTAATATGCAGATTGATCATCACTGCAACACACAATATAGCTGCCCCAATGTGGTCAAAGATCCTGCCCCCATGTGGACACAAAATGTCCACTAAAAGATGGCCAGCAGGAGAGGGCAGTTGGGAGGCACCCTGCCTGCAAGGGAGGGCAGTTGAGAGGGACCAGGCTTGCAAGGGAGGGCAGTTGGAGGTGATCAACCCTGCAGGAGAGGGCAGTTAGGGGTGACCAGGCTGGCAGAGGAGGGAAGTTGGGGGCAAATAGGCTGGCAGGGGAGCAGTTAAGCATCAACCAGGCCGGCAGCGGAGTGGTTAGGGGGTGATCAGGCTGACAGGCAGAAGTGGTTAGGGGCAATCAGGAAGGCAGGCAGGCAAGCAGTTGGGAGCCAGCAGTCCTGGATTGTGAGAGGGATGTCCGACTGCCCGTTTAGGCCCGATCCCACCAGGTGTCCCAGATTGGAGAGGGTACAGGCTGGGCTGAGGGACAACCCCCCACCGTGCATGAATTTCATGCACCGGGCTTCTAGTATATTTTATAAAGTGATAAATATCACTGGTTATGTGACAAACACAAAAGTGTAAGAGATTCTATTTTAGAAAACTAAAACAGATTAATGTTAATGATTACAACATAGAGTTTAGTGTCTACAATGAATAGATAAAAATTTTTAATAAGATATCTCTTTATATAAAAACAGCAATCTCAGTCATTTCAAACCCTCAAAGGAATGTACTGAGAGTAATGTCAGAGATCACCTTCATATTATCCATAGAAATAAGAATTAGATTGTATCTCTATATATTCATATTACATGTTTTTAAATTTCTTTATTGATTAAGGTGTTACATATGTGTCCTTATTCCCCCATTACCCCCCATCCCCCCCACTCATGCCCTCACATATGCATACATACAAGTCCTTTGGTTGATCTCTCCCCCTTACCCCCACCCTCCTCTACCTTCCCTCTGAGGTTTGAGGGTCTAATCAATGTTTCTCTGTTTCTGATTCTGTTTTTGTTCATCAGTTTATGTTGTTCATTATATTCCATAAATGAGTGAGATCAAGTGATATTTATATTTCTCTGACTGGTTTATTTCACTTAGCATAATGCTCTCCAGTTCTATCCATGCTGTTGCAAATGGTAACAACTCCTTCTTTTTTAACACGGCGTAGTATTCCATTGTGTAGATGTACCACAGTATTTTAATCCATTCATCTACTGATGGGCACTTAGGTTGTTTCCAAATCTTAGTTATGGTGAATTGTGCTGCTATGAACGTAGGGGTGCATAGATCCTTTCTGACTAATGTTTCTAGCATCTTGGGATATATTCCTAGAAGTGGGATCACTGGGTCAAATGGGAGTTCCATTTTTAGTTTTTTGAGGAAACTCCATACTGTTCTCCACAGTGGTTGCACCAGTCTGCATTCCCACCAGCTGTGCAGGAGGGTTCCTTTTTCTCCACATCTTCACCAGCACTTGTTGTTTGTCGATTTGTTGATGATAGCCCTTCTGACAAGTGTGAGATAGTATCTCATTGTCATTTTGATTTGCATCTCTTGGATGATTAGTGACTTTGAGCATGTTTTCATATGCCTCTTGGCCTTCCTTATGTCTTCTTTCGAAAGACACTGGGGGATGTTGGGATGAGGGCATGCAACAGAGGATAGAGGAGGCTGGGGAAGGTCAATGGGGAGAAAAGGAGATATATATACTACTACATGTAATACTTTAAACAATAAAAAATATTTGTTTAAAAAATTATCTATTTAGGTCCGTTGCCCATTTTTTTATTGGACCATTTATCTTCCTTTTGTTAAGTTGTATGAGTTCCCTGTAAATTTTGGAGATTAAACCCTTATCAGTGATAACATTGGCAAATATGTTCTCCCATCCAGTGGGCTTTCTTGTTGTTTTGTTGATGGTTTCTTTTGCTGTGAAAAAGCTTTTTATTTTGATGTAGTCCCATTTGTTTATTTTCTTTTTAGTTTCTATTGCCCTAGGAGCAGTATCAATGAAGAAAATGATTCGGCATATGTCTTAGATTTTGCTGCCTGTGGATTCCTCTAGTATTTTTATGCTTTCCCATCTTATGTTTAAGTCCTTTATCCATTTTGAGTTTATTTTTGTGTATGGTGTATGTTGGTGGTCTACTTTCATTTTTTTACATGTATCTGTCCAATTTTCCCAACACCATTCATTGAAGAGACTGTCTTGACTCCATTGTACGTTCATGCCTTCTTTGTCGACTATTAATTGAGCATAGTGGCTTGGGTCAATTTCTGGGTTCTCTATTTTATTCTATTGGTCTATATGTCTGTTCTTGTGCCAGTACCAGGCTGTTTTGAGAACAGTAGTTTTGTAATACAGCTTGATATCTGGTATTAAGATCCCACCTACTTTGTTCTATTCTTCTAACATCCTAGGTTCTTCTAATTTGCAAATGAGACCTATTGTTAGGAAACTAAAACTGAATTAAAATCTAGAACACATAAAAAATTTCAAATTAAATTAGAACAATACACTTCAGCAAACAACTCCAAAGCCATTACTCTGGGTATAAGTGGTTCTCATAGGTTCTGTGGACACAAGGAAAGACAAGACATAATCTCTGCTCTCAAGGAGCTGACAGACTACTAAGAGAGGCAGCTTGGCTCTCAAGCCAGACAGATGAAAGAATGTTATCTATCCTAAAATAAGAATTTTAGGTTTATACATAAATCAGACGACACAATTTTGTACAGTTACTCTTTACATTGGATGATGAATTTCCCCCACTACACTCATAAGTTTCATTCATCTATAGTGAAGATGAAATGGAAACACAGAAAGTCATATTCTTTTCAAATAAGCTTTCCATTTTATTCTTTCTGTAAATTAAAAAAGAGTAGCATTGGGTTCCAAGCTAGATATGACATCAATACAAATCCATGGTCCTAACTTGGACATTTTTGGTCAGGAAAACAAAGCATAGAAGTATTTATTCATATCTAGGACAAATGAGTTAAAAGTGCAGGCATTACAGTAATGGAAGTTCTCATCTTGTGTGTGCCATTAATGTATTATGACACGTAGATTTTGTCAAAGTTTTAAATATCTGAGCTTACCATGATATGTTTTAGTATCTTTTATGCTAATGCTGGTGAATTCAACAGTGGGAAACCCTTACAGCAACACCACAAACAGTTCCTTCTTCACATGCCAAGGTTAAGTACTTGTTTCCTTGTTGGATGGACAGTATCCAAAATGAATATGGCTTTCTATCTTTCTATATAATTTTCACTGTGGATGAATGAAACTCACTTATGAGTGTAGTAGGGAAAAATCATCAGCCAATTTAAACAGTAATTGTCTACAAATGTGTCATCTGATTTATGCATAAAGCTAAATTCTTATTTTAGGATCGATAACATTCTTTCATATGTCTACTTTTAGAGCCAAGCCACCTCTCTCAGTAGTCTGTCAGCTCCTTGAGGGCAGATATTATATCTTATCATTTCCTTCTTGCCTACAATTCTACTGCTTCCTATGCCAAGTTTAAGTACCCATTTCCTTGTTGGACGGACAGTGCCCAAAGGGACATCCTAGGAATAACTACACTTAGGATGGCCACTAGAAGCACTCACTTCTGAAATTGCCACTGTAGTGCAAGGATCTAATAAAAAAGGTTTCAGAATTAACTGGAGGGCACAGGTGCTCCTTATACTGAAATTAAGTGACATCAGAAGCTAGATAAATAAACCAAAGGAACCAATTAAGGGGTTTGAGGAACCTAGTTGCTTGATACAGGGTTAAAATATACATCAACAACTCAAATCCATAAATATTAAATGAAATGATAAGGACATCCCCTCCCAAATGTCTAGAACTATAGGATTGCAGGGTTGGAAGTACCTTTTAATTGTGGGCATCTACTTGAAATCCTCATGTGATACTTGACTCCCCTATGCAGATTCTCTTACCAAGGAGCTCTCTAGCTTCTCTTCACATACATTCTGTGACAGGGAACTCTTACTTCTTCTGCCTTAGAATGAGGCATATATGATTGAACACTCAGCCAAAATTTATCTCCCTGATACTTTTGTACAATGATACAAATTTCATCCCTTAAATCCATATAGAACCAATCTTAATTCCTCTGTCTTTCCATTTGATAGACTGTCAGATATATGATGAAATATATTCTTTTATCCTATGTTCGCTGACTCTGCTTCATATAATAAAACTTGGAGTCTTTTCCTCCCCATCTTCCTATCTTATTTCAGTTTATGGTCCTTTTAACTGCTCTGCCCAGTCCCCAGTGAAACTCTAGTGTCATCGTCTTCAAAGTAGAGTCAACTGCAATGATCCCTGTTCTTTTTCAATATATCACACTTCCTCCTCACTGACTAACACTGTTTGCTGTTCTGATCACAACAAAATGTGATGTCCCATGAAAACCACTAAGAAGCATTCTGCCTGTCATTAAGCCATGCCTGTTGCACCTTAACCATCTTCTAGTTATGTCATTTCTAGTAGATTTAACTTGTAATCATTTATGAAGCATCTACTCTGTGAACAATACTATGTTAGGAACTGAAAATACCATGATGCATACAACTAATGACCTATTCAGAGGACACACACTCTAGAAGGAAATGTAGAACTGCTATAATAAAAATTAAAGTGTGATATATGTTATGATTAAAATATTCAAAATGGTCCAAAGAGGAATGCATCATAAATTTTGCTTGGAGATGTAGGAGCACTAAAAATGTACCAGAAGATGGAGAAATATTTGTGGATGACTTTAAAGGGTGAATAGAGGTTTTATAGAAAGATTATCCCTAGCAAAGCAAGTCCATACCATAGCACAGAGGTGAGAAAGGATTTGGTGCAAAAAAGAACATTGTAGACTGGAGCACAAGGCTTATGGTATGAATAGAGTTATGGAGGAGTAAGAGGAGATGGGCTAATGGCTGCGAATAACTACTCCACCAAACTGGACAACCTTGACGAAATTGACATATTCCTAGAAAAATACAAGCTTCCAAAACTCAACCAGGAAGAATAACAATACTTGAATAGGCCAATAACTACTGATGAAATTGAAACAGTAATAAAAAAGCTTCCAGCAAACAAAAGCCCTGGACCAGATGGCTTCACAGGGGAGTTTTACTGAACATTCAAAGTACTAAAACCAATCCTTCTCAGACTATTCCAAAAAATCCAAGAGGAAGGCACACTTCCAAGTTCTTTCTATGAAGGCAGCATTACCCTAATCCCAAAACCAGATAAAGACACCACAAAGAGGATTACAGGCCAATATCCCCGATGAACATAGATATTAAAATCTTCAACAAAATTCTAGCAAACCGGATTCAGCATTACATTAGAAAGATCATACACCATGACCAAGTGGAATTTATTCCAGGAATGCAAGGCTGGTACAATATCTGCAAATCAATAAATGTGATACATCACATAAACAAATTGAGAGACAAAAACTGCAAAATCATATCAATTGATGCAGAAAGACATTTGACAAAGTCCAGCACCCTTTTCTGATAAAAATGCTCAGCAAAGTGGGAATAGAGGGATTATACCTCAACATAGTAAAAGCCTTATATGACAAACCTATAGTCAACCTCATAATCAAGGGGCAAAAACTAAAACCATTTCCCTTAAGAACAAGAACAAGACAGGAATGCCCACTTTCATCACTCCTGTTTAACATAGTACTGGAAGTGCTAGCCAAAGCGATCAGACAAGAAGAAGAAATAAAAGGCATCCAAATTGGAAAAGAAGAAGTAAAATTGTCATTATTCGCAGATGACATGATACTCTATATAGAAAACCCTAAAGACTCCATCAAAAATTATTAGACTTAATAAATGAATTTGGCAATGTAGCAGGATACAAAATTAACGCCAAGAAATCTATGGCATTTATATACACCAATAGTGAACTTGCCGAAAAAGAGATTAAAAAAACAATCCCACTTACCATTGCACACAAAAATTAAGATACCTAGGAACAAACTTAACTAAGGACATAAAAGACCTCTACTCAGCAGACCACAGGATGTTGACAAAAGAGATAGAGGAAGACAGAAACAGATGGAAGAACATACCGTGTTCATTGATTGGTAGAATCAACATCATTATAATATTCATACTTCCCCAGGCAATCTATAGATTCAATGCACTCCCCATTAAAATACCAACAGCATATTTCACAGATCTAGAAAGAACTCTCCAGAAATTCATCTGGAATAAAAAGAGACCCCAAATAGCTGCAGTGATCCTAACAAAGAAGAACAAAGTAGGTGGGATCTCAATACCAGATTTCAAGGTGTATTACAAAGCCACTGTTCTCAAAACTTTCTGGTACTGGCACAAGAACAGACATATGAACCAATAGAATACAATAGAGAACCCAGAAATCAACCCAAATCACTATACTCAATATTTGACAAAGGAGACAAGAACATAGAATGGAGTCAAGACAGTCTCTTCAACAAATGGTTCTGGGAAAGTTGGTCAGACACATTGAAAAAAATGAAATTAGACCACCAACTTACACCATACACAAAAATAAACTCAAAATGGATAAAGGACTTAACCTAAGATGGGAAACTGTACTTGTTTTTAAGAAATAAAATATTACAAACACACACAGAGGAAAACTACATTGTGAGTCTGGTATCCTTCTAGCCTATTTTATAATTTGATTTAGTGTGTTGAAAAAAATTCTAGCTAAGCCTGGCTGGCATGGCTCAGTGATTGAGTATCGACCTATGAACCAGAAGGTCTTCGTTTCATTCTTGGTCAGGGCATATGCTATGGTTGTGGGCTCTATCCCCAGTAGGGGGTGTGCAGGAATCAATGATTCTCTATCATTATTGATGTTTCCATCTCTCTCCATCTTCCTTCCTCTCTGAAATAAATTTTATATATTTACATATGTATGTATACAATTATATATACACTGAGTGGCCAGATTATTATGATCTCTGAATGCATAATAATCTGGCCACTCAATGTATATCCTATATAATTAAACACTAATATGCAAATTGTCCCCTTGACCGGGAGTTCGACCAGCAGGCAGGCCGGCCAACTGCCCATGTCCCCTCCCCCTGGGAAGGCTGGCCAGACCCCACCCATGCACAAATTCATGCACTGGGCCTCTAATATATATATTATATATATATTTACACTGAGTGGCCAGATTATTATGCATTAAGAGATCATAATAATCTGGCCACTCAGTATATATATATATATATATATATATATATATATATATATACACACACACACACACACACACATAAACACACACATATATACTAGAGGCCCGGTGCATGAAATTCATGCACGGGGGGTAGTCCCCTCAGCCCAGCCTGCACCCTCTCCAATCCGGGACCCCTCAGGGGATGTCTGACTGCTGGTTTAGGTCTGATCACAGGGATCGGGCCTAAACCGGCAGTCAAACATCCCTCTCACAAACCTGGACTGTTGGCTCCTAATTGCTCACCTGCCTGCCTGCTGGTCACCCCTAACTGCCCCCTGCTGCTGGCCAGGTTGCCCCCAACTGTTCCCTTCCTGCCAGCCTAATCACCCCCAACTGCTCCCCTGCTGGCCTGGTCACCCCCAACTGCACCCCCTCGCTGGCCTGGTCACCCCTAACTGCCCCCCTGCCAGCCTGGTTGCCTCTTACTGCCCCCCCCGGTGGCCTGGTCACCCCCAACTCCCCCCCTGCTGGCCTGGTCTCCCCTCACGGACCCCTCCTGCAGGCCCGGTCACCCCATGCAGGCTAATTGTTCAGTCATTTGGTCGTCCCTCACTAAACCCCCCTGCCAGCCTGGTCACCCCACGCAGCCTGCTTGTTCAGTTGTTTGGTCGTCCCTCACTAACCCACTTGCCGGCCTGGTTGTAGGCAGCCATCTTGTGAGGGTGTGAGGGTAAATTTGCATATTACCTCTTTATTATATAGTGTATGTATATATATATATATGCACACACACATATATATATACCTATATATATGCATATATATACGTATATAATTGTACATATATATATATATAATTCTAACTAAACTGTATACTAAACATATTCTATATTATGTTTTTTCTACTCAACATGCTTTTTTCATTCCATGTTGCTATATAGATAAATAGATTTAATTCATTTCCTTTAACTTTATTCTATGATAGATCTATCATCATATTCTCTCTATGTAACTGCTAGAAGCTACTCAATACTTTACATACTTATTCCTCTGTTTATGAAGATTTTGGTTGTTTCTAGTTTTTTACCCTCATAAACAATATTGCATTTTGCTCCATTTTGAACATGTATGAGGGATTCTGCAGCCAACTTATCTAGAAGTAAAATTGTTGTTTTGTGTGTATATTTATTTGTATTATTTTATTCAATTTTTGGAATATGTAATATATACATGACAAAAATGTTCAAAAGGAACAAAAGAGTTTACAATATAAGGAATTCTTCATCCAGTATATTCATCAGCCCCATTTTTACTTTCCAGAGACAATTACTGTCACCAGCTTCTTGTAACTTCCAGAGATATTCTTTACACATACAAATATGTAAATAATTAAGCACATACCTACATGTATATACATGCATATATGCTTTTATTGTATAAATGGTATACTACTACATAAACCATTATATATTTTGCTTAATGTGTTTTTAAAAATTCAATCAAAGTATATGAAAAATGAGTTAGGAAAGAAAGTAGAAATTGCTAGCAGGATCACCAGTTAGAGATGCTATTGCCAACATTCAGGCAGGAGGTGATGAGGGTCTGAACAAAAGAATGGAAAGGAGTATGGTTGTGGGTGAAGCCACTGTGATAAATTGAAAAAGTATTAAATGATTGTATGTTAGGATTTGAGCCTAGGTTCATGGTGTTCCAGCAGACATAAATGAAAAAAGAAGATGGAGCTCTATCTTTCTGAGTTATATAAGGTTCTATTATTATAGCTCATTTTATAAATGTAATGCTTAAGACTAAAATAGTTGTGATTTTTGTATGTGGAAAGCATTCATGTATAAATATAAGTTGGAAATTTGAGTGTGGACAGGAGATTATGTATTGAGCATTATTAGCATAGGTAGTAGGGGGAGGGTGCAAGAAGACTGTGAACCATCCAGATAACCTTATTAAATTCAATTAGCTTAGAGTCAACATTGACATGCTACCTGTCCCACTAGAACAGTAATTACTAAGCAAGGGATTTACCCTCAAACAGCTATGAAACAAAAACTAAATTTCAAATACCATAACCCATCTATAATAAATCTACTGTTTTACTTTACAAGTTGAATGTACCTTGGGGGCCACATACAAGTCATGAGAATCATTTTCCCAGGTATATGTGTCCAGACACAATATGGGAAATATATATCATTTTAAAGAACCCATTTGATATGGCACATGTTCTCTGTTTAAGAATGGGAGAAGTAGTTCATGTTTAATGATGACTGAGTGCCAAAAAAAAAATTTTTTTTTTAAAGTTGCAATCTGAAATATTCTGGTCAGGGCTTGGCATAACTTTGTCTTCATGGCAATGTGGCATGAACTTTGGTAAATAATTTGGTTCTGAACAAAGAAATTACATTAGATATAAGGGTAGAAAAATAGCACACTGTTAAAGGCAACAAGAAATGCTGACAATAAGACCGAGAAGTCTAAATACCTTGATACTACACCTTGATTAAATAAATTCTTTTAGCCTGGCCAGTGTTGTTCAGTGTTTGAGCATCAACATATGAATCAGGAGGTCATAGTTCATTTCCCAGTCAGGGCACATATCCAGGTTGTGGGCTCGATCCCCAGTGTAGGAAGTGCAGGAGGTGGACGATCAGTGCTTCTCTCTCATCACTGATGTTTCTGTCTCTCTCCCCTCTCCTTTCCACTCTCTCAAATCAATGAAAATATATTTAAAAATAAATACTTTTAGCCCTAGCCAGGTTGGCTCAATGGATAGAGTGTTGGCCTGCAGACTTAAGGGTCCTGGGTTCAATTCTGCTCAAGGGCACATGCCAGTTGGGGTCATGCAGGAGGAAGCTGATCTGTGATTCTCTCTCATCATTGATATTCCTCTGTCTCTCTCCCTCTCCCCCTTCCTCTCTGAAATCAATGAGAAATATATATATATATATATATATATATATACATATATATATATATATATATGTATATATACATATATACATATATATATTACTATATATTTATATATATATATAGTATTATATATATTATAAAGTATTATATATATTTATATATATAGTATTATATATATACTAGAGGCCTGGTGCACGAAATTCATGCACGGAGGGTGGTTGTCCCTCAGCCCAGCCTGTACCCTCTCCAATATGGGACCAGTCAGACATCCCTCTCACAATCCAGGACTTCTGGCTCCCAACTGCTTGCCTGCCTGCCTTCCTGATTGCCCCTATCTGCTTCTCCCTCCCAGCCTGATCACCCCCTAAACACTCCCCTGCCAGCCTGTTTGCCCCCAACTTCCCTCCTCTGCCAGCCTGATCACCCCTAACTGCCCTCTCCTGCAGGGTTGATCACCTCCAACTGCCCTCCCTTGAAGGCTTGGTCCCTCTCAACTGCCCTCCCTTGCAGGCAGGGTGCCTCCCAACTGCCCTCTCCTGCTGGCCATCTTGTGGTGGCCATCTTGTGTCCACATGGGGGCAGGATCTTTGACCACATGGGGGCAGCTATACTGTGTGTTGCAGTGATGATCAATCTACATATTACTCTTTTATTAGATGGAATAGAGGCCTGGTACAGGGGTGAGGGCCAGCTGGTTTGCCCTGAAGGGCGTCCCGGATAAAGTGGGGGTTCCCTTGGGGTGTGGGGTGGCCTGAGCGAGGGGCCGGTGGTGGTTTGCAGGCTGGCCACGCCCCCTGGCAACCCAAGGGGAGGCCCTGGTATCTGGAATTTATTTTCCTTCTACAATTGAAACTTTGTAGCCTGGAGCGGAGCCAAGCCTGCTGCTCCCTCTGAGGCAGCAGCCATTTCTGTGGCAGTTAATTCACCTTCTACAATTGAAACCTTGTAGCCTTAAGTGGGTGAGCCTGGCCAGGGTGTGCGGAAAGCTTTGCTTCCCCTGTTGCCGGTGGCAACCCTGGCCTGTTCTCTCAAGCTCCGGTCTGCTTCCATTTCTGCTTGAATTTGTTTACCTTCTATAATTGAAACTTTGTAGCTTGAGTGGAGGCTTAGGCCTGGCAAGGGCAGGCGAAAAGCTTGGATTCTTCTGTTACCTAGGAAACCTTGCTCTCTGTGGCTGTAGCCATCTTGGTTTGGGTTAATTTGCATACTTGCTCTGATTGGATGGTGGGCGTGGCTCATTGGTGTGGCTTGTGGGTGTGTCGGAGGTATGGTCAATTCGCATATTTGTCTATTATTAGATAGGATTATAAAGTATTATACTTTTATATGTACTTGTGATTGTTCTGGTCTCTCAAAGTCTCAGTCTCCCCTGACTGGTTTTACTGCAAGATAAAGAACCATATCAAATGCTGTATATAAATATTGTCAGCTTTCAGCCTCACTTTTCATATTGAGCCTAACAGGAAAAGAGCTTCAGTGAGTTTTCTGGCTTTTCTAAGTGAGGCTAGAGGGGTTTGTTTACACGAGATCAAATCTTGGGCAAATAGTTCACTATAGTTCTACAAATAAGCTAAAATCATGACCTTATGCTATTGCTTCTCAACAGTCCAAAGCTTTTATGCAAACTATCTTCCCTGTCTACTATAATTGTATATGAAACCACTTTTGTTTAAAATGCCCTGGGAAGATTACTCATTAATTGTACAGGTTAGGTTTCATTAAATATTGAAGTGACTCACAAGAATCCTCTGCAAGGGAATGACAAATCAGCCTGGTTTTGAGGAATCTCCAGCTGAGATACCAGGAAGGATTTAATGTGATACTCCTGACAGTGGTAAATATTTCTTCACCAGGTGAAATGAACCACCTGTAACCCTGCAGAAGCACTGAAGGGACAGATAGGAACATTAAGATAAGGCGGGGAGGGATAAATTAAGGGGTTGGCTTGACAAAATTTAACATAAAAAATTCAATTACAGAAAAACTTGCTGGGAAATGTTTCTTCACCCCCCTATCATAAATATTTCTTCAACATAATTTTTACATTTACATCATATTGTGCCCAGTTATCAACAATGTACAGCATTGTAATAGAGTTGCTATTACTCAACATTCTGACACAGATCATGTAAAATTTCCTAATTCCAAGACATATGTTCAACAGCTTTAAGTATGAAAAATTTTAGTTAGGAGGTTTGGATTTAAAAAAGGAACTATAGCCCTAGCCAGTTTGGCTCAGTGGAAAGAGTGCCAGCCTTCGGACTGAAGGGTCCCAGGTTTGATTCCAGTCAAGGGAACAGGCCTAAGTTGCGGGTTTGGTCCCCAGCGTGGGGCATGCAGGAGGCAGCCAATCAATGATACTCTCTCATCATTGTTTCTATCTCTCTCTTCTTTTCCTTTCCTCTCTAAAATCAATAAAAATATATTAAAAATAAAAAATAAATAAAAAATGAACTATAGTTATAATAGAGTCCATTAACTAATTCCAAATTAAAGTGGAATTGGAATCAAATTATAGTAAAACTTGTATAAAAGAACATGTTATATCTACATAGATAGCAGATGAATCAATTATACTAAGTACTTTTTCAGTAATGGCAAATGAATGTATAATGATGACACACTTACGATCAAATGACACATAAAAATATAAATTTCAAAATATCCATACCTGGTTCAATCTCATAATTTACCTTTTCATTGCACACCAAATACAATCAAAATGCTTCCATGTTGAAAATTTTATTCTAACACTTTCCACTTGTGAATTGGTTTGATGATTATAAATGGAGTTTTATGTAAAACAGAAAGACAGATGATAAATTTCATGAGTTGGTCATAGCAAAGAAGGCAAATTTCACAGTAAGTCACAGACTAATGTACAAACACACAGCCATAAATAAAATCAATTTCACTGCTAAGTGAATTATTCTTCAGGGTTAAAAATGAGTACATGAGTGTGCCACAAGATTTTTCCATAAAATGCAATGAAAACTACATTCTTAAGCAATGAATCTAGAAAATCTCATCAGGAAAATAGTACCCTTCTGTGTTAGTATTCAAGTAATTTAAAAATATTGTTACTATTTTTAGAAATCCAAAATCATGAATAACTCTTGCAAATGATCAATGTGTTATATTTTAAGGGAAGAGTTTCTTTGGATTAGCTTTCATCATTTGGACTTTTTATGTATTACCTTTACATTTTTTATTTAACATGGCAATAAATAATAGAACAATACCCACATTTTTCTTACCCATGAAGGACTAAATATCAGAACAGATGGAGGGTCCTATACACTTTTTAAAGTGTCACGAAAAGAAGAGCATATTAAATGTTAAAACTGGCCAGTGTTTGACTAGACCAGTGATGGGCAACCTTTTGAGCTTGGTGTGTCAAACTTAGCCAAAAAACTGAGCATAACTTGGGTAGTGTGTCACTTTGAGGAAAAAAAATTATTTTGCAAATATTTCATCCTCAGGAGCAGCAAATGTTTCATCCTTGACATGCGGCCGCCTCAGCGGACGCGTGTCATCAGAAATGGCTACGCGTGTCAGTGCTGACACGCGTGTCATAGGTTCGCCATCAGTGGACTAGACATTCAGACAGGCCAAACATTTTCTACATGTAAGCTCATGCTCAGCAAAATGCTTACTATCACATCACTTAGAACACAATTTTTTATGTCCATTCAAATGCCACCTTTATACTAAACCCAGGAGGTCTATTTTAACATTATTGACATGATATAATTGCTCCTGCTAGCATTATACATTTTTGCACAGCTAAGTGGAATCCACTAAAGCAACCTATATATCTATACTAATAAAAGGGTAATATGCTAATTAGACCAGGATACCTTCTGGGAGACCTTCCGGATGTCCTTCCGGACAAAGCAATGGTGGCAGCGCAGAGGCAGAGACAGGTTAGGGGTGATCAGGCCAGCAGGGGGGTCAGTTAGGGACAAGCATGGTGGCATGGGGGGCAGTTGGGGGTGATCAGGCTGGCAAGGGGTTCAGTTAGGGGTGATCAGGTCAAAAGCGGGGGGCAGTTGGGGGTAATCAGGCTGGCAGGCAGAGTGGTTAGTGGCGATCAGGCAGGAAGGCAGGTGATCAGTTAGTAGCCAGCAGTCCTGGATTGTGAGAGGGATCCCAGATTGGAGAGGGTACAGGCTGGGCTGAGGGACACCCCTCCATGCACAAATTTTGTGCACCAGGCCTCTAGTATATATATAAATATATATATATATATATATATATATATATATATATATATATATATAAAGAGCCAGGGTCCATAACGACTGAAGGCTCAACCTAATATCAGAAGGCAGTGCTGGATTGCCGTGGCCCAGAGAGAGACCTGCAGAGAGAGGGGCAGGGTCTGATCTGCAGCCTCAGTGGCAGCTGTTGATAAGCCGTAGCCTCACTCTTTCTCTCCGTGCTTCACCAGAAGCCATGCCTCTGTTTCTCTCTGGGCCTCCATGGGGCTGCTGATCAGCCCTGCCTCTTTGATCAGGCCCAGAGATAGGCCCGGAGATGCTGACTGGCATAGAAACCTACCAATCAATACCAAATCTGGGTGAAGTGCCAGGAGCCAATGGCTGCCTAGGAGGTGGATTTTTTGATGCTGACTGGCATAGAATTGACCAATCAGAACCTAATCTGGGTGAAGGGTGAGGAACCAATGGCTGTCTAGGAGGCGGAGTTTTTGACACTGACTGGAATAGAAACGACCAATCAGAACCTAATCTGGGTGAACTACAAAGGCAGAACCTAAGGTGGGGGCTTAGGAGGGGTTTTAAGGGCAACAGCTGTTTGGTGTAAAGTATAAGAAAGCGGTTCAATTTTTTAATGACTGCTTTGGAAGTATAGTTCATATGGCTGGCAGTATAGTGCAGATATAAGGATTAAGTGTTTTTGTCTGCCAAGAGCATTTCCTCCTGCTAAAAAAGGCTTTTAAGCAATCCTATATAAGCAATTTAAGCAATCCTATCTTATATAATCTATCTATACTAATAAAAGGGTAATATGCTAATTAGACCGGGTCAACCGGCCTTCTTCTGGATGTCTGACTTCCTTCTGGACAAAGTCATGGTGATGGTGGCTGAGGCAGAGGCAGTTAGGGGTGATCAGGCTGGCAGGAGAGGGCAGCTGGGGGCAAGATCAGGCCAGCAGGGGGTTAAGGGCAACTAGGCTGGCAGGGGAGGGCAGTTGGGGGTGAGATCAGGCCAGCAGGGGAGGGCAGTTAGGGGCAATGAGGAAGGCAGAGGCAGTTAGGGGAGATCAGGCCTGCAGGGCAGGGAAGTTAGGGGTGAGATCAGGAAGGCAGGGGAGGGCCATTTGGGGCAAGATCAGGCTGGAAGGGGAGGGCACTTGGCGTCTAGATCAGGCCAGTAGGGGAGGTCAGTTGGGGGTGAGATCAGGTTGTCAGGGGAGGGCAGTTAGGGGTGATCAAGTAGGCAGAGGCAGTTGGGGGCAAGATCAGGTTGTCAGGGGAGGGCAGTTAGGGGCGATCAGGCAGGCAGGCATAGGGATTAGGGGCAATCAGGCAGGCAGGCATAGGGATTAGGGGCAATCAGGCAGGCAGGCAGAGACAATTAGGGGCAATCAGGCAGGCAGGCAGTTGAGCGGTTAGGAGCCAGCAGTCCCAGATTGCGAGAGGGATGTCCAACCACTGGTTTAGGCCCGATGTAGGATCGGGCCTGAACCGGCAGTCGGACATCCCCCAAGGGGTCCCCGATTGGAGAGGGTGTAGGCTGGTCTGAGGGAACACCCTCCCCTCCAAATTTTGTGCACCAGGCCACTAGTTTACCATAATGGTATAGGCACATGTGCACATGGGCACAAAATACACACACACACACACACACACACACACACACACACACACTTACTTCCTCTTTATTATTGTACCTACAAAAGTAAGATTCCCCAGAATACAAATGACAAAGACCCAAAATGACAAACTAAAATTTAAGTAAATTCTAATTAATTTTGAGCTTTACAAACTCTAAAAGCTAGCAAGATTTCCAGGCATAGAGAGCATTTTGAAAGGAAATTTGTTTGCCAATTTAATCCTCAGAAGTACAGCAACAAAGTAGGTCTAATACAGATAATATAATTTGGACTGTTGTTTGCACAACAGTAAATTAGAATCTTAAAAAATAGTTGAGTCCACAGATGTTCTTTCTAAACAACAACAAAAATATTTAATACTTTTCTACAGTTATATTCCCAAACATCCCTCATTAGCTTCTTCCTGAAAGCATTAGTAAAGTACAAGATAAGAATAACTTATTGAGGAAAAAAAATGTATCAGGGGAGGGAAGTTTGTGGTGGCTGAAGGAACTTAAATGCCAAGACTGAGGCTTGTTTAGGAACATGGTGGACAGTAATAATAGCACTTCCCCACTTCAACAGCACATCCCTCTTTGGATCAATATGGGGCTCAAATACTCCCTTAGGTAACTCCATCACTTTTGGTCCCTGTACATTTAATTAAGCTAAGTAGAATGAGAGCCTACCCTGGGAGCCAGCCTATTCACCTGGCCCTGTAGCACAGAAGGCCTGTTTGAACAGAGCATCAGGAAGTAGAGATTTGGCAAATGTTCAGTTCATCTGTTCAATACAAGTGGCCAAGGTAGATTATTTTGTGTCTGAATTATCAAGTTTGGCTGTCTATGTTGATGAAATGACCCAGCTAATAGCCAAATCTCCATCTCACCTAGTCTCCACAACCCAAGTATGCCACCAGTTTTTTGAGGATCACATCACTTACTGTGACAGTTTCCCCATTTATTAAATAAAGTTAACAGCATCTGACTTCACATATCATTTAGAAAGCAATATGTAACCTTCAGGTGAAATGAATAAATTACTGTGTGTGTAAGCATTGGCAGAAAATACAATGACTAAGACTAATATAAATAAATTTGATATTAAAATTGTGATATTATATTGGATATGTTTAGTCTTTATTTTGTTCTTCCTTGAATTAGTCTGATATTTAATTACTCTTAGTGAGTATATTGCTTTCCAAAGGAAACATATGGCAAGTGAAAGATCAAAGGCATAGATCCACTATTCTAACTGTAGGGTATATTCTGGCAGCTTATCTAACTGGTGGCTTTCATTATGCTAAAGTTTTAGAAATTGATTTTATCCCACCAAAAAACCTAAATACAGACCCAGTGTGAGAGTTCATTATCTACCAAGTGTCATGCCTTCCCCTATCATTTGGACTTTGTTATGATAACAGTTGGCCTCTAGATAGGTGCATTGCAATCTCTTCCAAGTATCAGCACCACCCAGGTGGCATTATAGATGCCTTTTTCAAATCCCATCCCTACATTTTCTTTTAGCTCCAAGCACACTATTAGATATTATTGTAGCAGCGTATACTAAGCCCAATGATATAAATGTGTCTGTAATCTGACTGGCAGGGGTGTCATAAAACAATGCATATTGAGTGTATATATGTGTGTGTGTCTGTGCACACACATACATGCACATGTATGCAAGTCCACATCTGCATGTGTGCACACACTGTCTACATTAGTATCTATGTAGAGCACACAGTTTCACATTTGTTTATGCAAACCATATAATTAGAAATGCTGTCCATTTTCTGCTTGTGCTAAGTATTCTGTGCATAAATATTTTTTCATAAATATTTGGATAAATAGCTTGCTTTCTAACTTTCTTTAGAAAGAAATATAGGTAGTCCTCAAAAATATATAACCACATTTTGAATAATTATAAAAGCAGTGTTTATTAAAATACTTATCATTTTCAAAATTGAGCTATCAGCTGTTAAAGTGTGTATACATTTTTTGGGAAACCCTGTATATTTTTTCTCATTATGAAAAGGTAGGATTTTAAGGGGAGAGAATGCCAGGCAAAATGTGGACCTATTGTGCAGCTCTTCCCAAGGCCAGACTGGAAATACAACTAAGTTGGAGATTATTCACCTGGAATTACCAACTGAGATCCAGCTGAGGAGGAGCTGACCCATCTAACAGGTGAAGCAGGCCAGTGGCTGAGAGGGAAGAGGGAACTCCCCACTACTGGAGAGTCTGTTTCTTCAGAAGATAGAGGCCCAGAACCCAGGCTGGGCTCCACAGGCCCGAGCAGCAGAGCCTAGATCTGCAGCACCCATATCATCCAGCCCTGAAAAGTAGCAGGGCTGCTGTCTGCAGTGAAGCCTGGAGCCCTTCGACCAAAAGCCTGAGAGAGAGCAGCAGTTTCTCTCTCTCTCTCTCTATCTCTCTCTCTCTCTCTCTCTCTCTCTCTCTCTCTCAACCAAGAACCCAGAAATTTTCATTTGTAACTACTCACCCAAGGCTTTGGTGCAGGGAGGGAGACGTGAATTCCAGATGCCTGGGGAGAGGCTGGGGTGGGAAGCATTATGGGGAGACTTGGTAGAACAGCATTTAGTCATAGGCCCCAAATTGAAATGGCCATTTTTCTTGAGAGGAGCTAGCCACTCCCAGCAGCCAGAAGGCAAAGTGGGAATAGAGGATTCATACCTCAACATAATAAAAGCCATATATGAGAAACCTACAGCCAACATCATATGCAATGGGAAAACACTAAAATCATTTCTCCCTAAGAACAGGAAAAAGACAGGGATGTCCACTTTCACCACTCCTGTTCGACATAGTACTGGATGTCCTAGCCACAGCAATCAGACAAGAAGAAGACATAAAAGGCATCTAAATTGGTAAGGAGGAAGTAAAACTGTCCTTATTCACAAATGACATAATATTGTACATAGAAAACCATAAATACTCCACAAAAAACTACTAGATTTAATAAATGAATTTGGCAACGTAGTGGGATAAAAAAAATAACACCCAGAAATCTATGGCATATTTATACACCAATTATGAACTCTCAGAAAGAGAAACTTAAAAAACAGTGCCATTTACCATTGCAACAAAAATTTTAAGATACTCAGGAATAAACTTAACAAAGGAGGTAAAAGACCTGTACTCAGGAAATAATAGAACTTTGAAACAAGAGATAGAGGAAGACATAAACAAGTGGAAGAGTATATCGTGTTCATGGATTGGTAGAATCAGCATAATTTAAATGTTCATACTACCCAAAGCAATCTATAGATTCAATGCAAATGCATATTAAAATACCAATGGCATATTTCACAGATCTAGAACAAACACTCCAAAAATTTATATGGAAACAAAAAGATCCTGAATAGCCACAGCAATCTTGAGAAAGAAGAACAAAGTTGGAGGAATACAATACCAGATGTCAAGTTATACTGCAAAGCCACTGTACTCAAAGCAGCTTGGTATTGGCACAAGAACAGGTAAATAGATCAATGGAACAGAACAGAGACCCAGAAATCGACCCAAGCCATTATGCTCAATTAATATTTGACAAAGGAGGCAAGAGCATAGAATGGAGTAAGGATATTCTCTGCAATAAATGGTGTTGAGAAAATTGAACAGGTAAATGCAAAAAATGAAACCAGACCATCAACTTACACCATATGCAAAAATAAACTCAAAATAGATAAAAGACTTAAAAGTAATATGGGAAACCATAAAAATATTAGAAGAAATCATAGGCAGCAAAATCTCAGATATCTCCCTTAGCAATATGTTTGAGGATACAACTCCTGGGGCAAGGTAAACTAAGTAGAAGAAACAAATGGGGTTACATCAAAATAAAAAGCTTCTGCACAGCAAAAGAAACCATCAACAAAATGAAAAGAGAGTCTACTCCATGGTAGAATATATTTGCCAATGATACATCCGATAAGGTGTTAATTTCCAATATATACAGGGAACTCATACAACTTAACAAAAGGCAGACAACCCAATTAAAGAATGAGCAAATGACCTAAATTGACAATTCTCCAAAGTGGACATACAGCAGGAAAGAGACATATGAAAAAATTATCAAACTCACTAATCATCTGAGAGATGCAAATCAAAATGGCAATGAGTTATCACCTCACACCTGTCAGAATGGCTACCATCAACAAATCAACAAATTACAAGTGTTGGCAAGGATGGGGAGAAACGGGAACCCTAGTACACTGCTGGTGGGAATGCAGACTGTTGCAAGCCACTGTGAAAAACAGTATGGAATTTCTTCAAAAAATTAAAAATGGAACTCCAATTTGACCCTGTGATCCCATTTCTAGGACTATATCCTAAGAAAGGATAAACACCAATTAGTAGGAATATATGCACCCCTATATTAATAGCAGTGCAATTTACAATAGCTAATATTTGGAAACAGCCCAAGTGCCCATTAACATATGTGTGAATAAAAACGCTGTGATACATTTACACAATGGAATACTACACACCTGTATAAAAAGAACTCTTACCATTTGCAAGAGCATGGATGGACTTGCAGAGTATTATGCTAAGTGAAATAAGTCAGTCAGAGAAAGTATCACCTGATAAAACTCATATGTGGAATTTATTGAACAAAATAAACTGATGAACAAAATAGATCCTGAGACACATAAGCACAGAACAGACTGTCAAACCTCAGGGGAAAGGCAGGGGTGCTTGGGATGTTGGGAAGAGATTGACCAAGGAACTAATATGCATATATGCATAACGCATTGTCGCTGATAATAGGGTGGTGAAGGTCTAGAGTGGGGGTGGGCTAGAAGAAGTCAATGGGGGGAAGGGAATATATATAATACTTTCAACAATAAATATTTAAAAAAATAAAATTATAAGGTAGGATTGATTCCCATCAATCATGCCCTATTTTCCTCCATCCATATCTGCCTGTGGTGTAGCTATTTTCACAGTAACCAGTAAGCAAACTCTTGAAATGTTTACTTGAATTATGACATAGCTAATCCATCAGTAATAGTAGCATTATATCAATTTGAATAGTTGCATATCAAAAGATGAGGCCTATATAATATTATACATTACAAAATAAACTGGGAAAAAGATGTTGTCATTCTCATCAATTGCTATCAATTGATCTCTCTCACTGTGAAATAAATGGCATGGGCTTCATAAAGCACATATCTGCTTAACCTGATATTAAAGAAATTCAGTGCTATATCAAGTATAAAATCTAGGCTGACATACTGTGTAGAAGAAATACTGGAAATCAGAGGACATCCACTGCTTCATCTACAAATTTCATTTTATTTATATCCCAAGAGGGAGGAATACTTCTGTAAACATTTTCAAAATTTAAAGCACAATGCAGAGGGCCTGCCTACATTCGTATCTATGTAGAACACTCAGTTTAACATTTGTTTATGCAAACCATATAATTGGAAATTCTGTCTATTTTCTGCTTGTGCTAAGTATTCTGAGTATAAATACTTTTTTTCATAATGGATAAATAGGGTTTTATTTAGGTCTTATCACCTTCATATTACATATTCATTGATTTCTAAACTGTCTTAAACAGCCCTGTAGCTGGAAATCATTATGAATTCAGCTTTTGCACCTTGGTATTAAATTTGCATAGCAGGTTACGCGTCACTTGACATACATGCAAAATTGCACTGCGGCTATTTTATTACAAGCCACAAAAGATATCCAGAAACTGCATGAAGCATCAAAAATAAATTAAAATGGATAAAAGACCCAATAGGAAGCCACATTTTTAAAATTATTTTGTAACACCTAAACCATTTAGATGTTCTATTCAATAAACAAAAGTTAGGCTAACAATTTTTGTCTTCCTAGTTTTATATTCTAATTACCAAAGGTTAACACATTTTTCTTTATTACATCAGGGTCTACTTTAGTTGTAGTTAAGAGTTAAAAATTAAATCCTCTGGACTGTGATGCCTGCAATTACATGTATACTCAGAAACATATGTGTATGTTTATTGCCATAACAAATTGGGTTTTGTTCCAATATACACAGAATTTGCACTTCTGAGGAAATTTGGCATTTGTTAAAAGTTTATCAACATCCCATTACAAATTACCTGTCCCAGTATTTTATATTCAAACTAGAGGCCCGATGCACAAAGATTCGTGCAAGAATGGGCCTTCCTTCCCCTGACTGCTGGCACCGCCTTCACTCTGGTTGGAGCAGCCTTTCCTCCTTCATTGTGGCCCAGAGTTGCCTTTCTGCCTTCACTCTGGCCTGGAGCTGCCTCTCTGTCTTCTCATGCTGTCCAGAGGTCCGGAGCTGCTGGGGCAGTGCAGAATGCCTGCGCTGTCGCCATGGCGAGGACACAAACATCCCACCATGCCCCTGGCCGCTTGGCGCCTGCATATGAAAATTAACCCACCATCTTTGTTGGGTTAATTTGAATACTCACTCCTGATTGGCTGGTGGCCTTTGTGAAGGTAAGGTCAATTTGCATCTTTCTCTTTTATTAGTGTAGATACATTAGCAAATCCCTTCTATGGACTAAAGTTATGACATGAATTACAAACTGGCTGCAGTCCTATGATTTCTAGATACTCTGAAATCATTTTCAATATACAAAAGACTCAGAGCCCTGGGCTAGACTCTGTTGTATCACATATACAACACCTAACCAAATCCTTGCAGACCCAAAGACCTCAGCTACCCAGGGATGAAAACTGTTCATCAAATTGTCGAAGTTCAGAATTATATATTTGTCTAAATTGGCTCCTATTTTATAAGGGGATTAGAGATAAGACAATCATCTCCTGTTGGAGAGAAAAGAGAGTGCCTGATAAAGAAATAGAGGAAGATATAAACAAAAGGAAGAATATATTGTGTCCATGAACTGGAAGAATTCACACCATTAACATATCCATACTACCCAAAGCAATTAATAGATTCAACACAATTCCTATTAAAATACCAATGATATATTTCACAGATCAAGAACAAATATTACAAAAATTTTAATGGAATAAAAAAGACTGGAATAGCCACAGCAATCTTGAGAAAGAACAAAGTTTGTGGTATCACAATACCAGATATTAAACTATACTTCAAAGCCATTATAAACAAAGCAGCCGAGTACTAGCACAAGAGCTGGCATGTAGATCAATGGAACAGAACAAAGAACCCATAAATCAACCCTCACCATTATGCTCAATTAATATTTGAGGAAGGACGCAAGAGCATACAATGGGGTAAAGACAGTCTCTTCAATAAATGGTATTGGGGAAATTGACAGGTACATGCAAAAAATAAACACATTAGATCATCAATCAACACCATACACAAGAATAAACTTAAAATGGATAACATAATTAAATGTAAGCCACAAAACCATAAAAATCCTAGAAGAAAGCATAGGCAGCAAAATCTCAGACATCACACATAGAAACATTTTCACAGATACATCTCCTAGGGAAAGAGAAACAAAGGAAAAAATAAACAAATGGGAATACATCAAAATAAAAATCTTCTGTACAGCAAAATAAACCATCATCAAAATGAAAAGGGAACCCACTGTATGGGAGAACATATCTGCCAATGACACATATAATAAAGGGTTAATTTCCAAAATATATAAACCACTCATACAACTCACCACCTGGAAGACAAATAAACTAATTTAAAAAATGGGTATAAGACCTGAATAGGTACTTCTCCAAAGAGGACATACAGATCATCAAGAGACATATGAAAAAATGCTCAATGTCACTAATCATCAGAGAGATGCAAATTAAAACTATAATGAGATATCACCTCATACCTGCCAAAATGGCTACCATCAGTAAATCAACAATGACAAGTGCTGGTGAGGATATGGAGAAAAGGGAACCCTAGTACACTGCTGATAGAATGCAGACTGGTGCAGCCACTATCAAAAACAGTATGGAATTACCCTAGCCGGTTTGGCTCAGTGGACAGAGCATCGGCCTGTGGACTGAAGGGTCCTGGGTTTTATTCCAGTCAAGGGCACATGCCTGGGTTGTGGGCTCGGTCCACAGTAGGGGGCCTGCAGGAGGCAACCGATCAATGATTCTCTCATCATTGATTTTTTTCTATCTCCCTCTCCCTCTCCCTTCCTCTCTGAAATCAATAAAAATATATAAAAGCAAACAAACAAACAAAAACAGTATGGAATTTACTCAAAAAAGTAAAAATGTAACTATCATTTGACCCAGAGATCCCACTTCTAGGAATATATACTAAGAAGGTGAAGACACCAATCAGAAAGATTGTATGCACCCCTAAGTTCATAACAGCATTATATACAATAGCTACGATCTGGAAACAGCCCAAGTGCCCATCAGTAGATGAGTGGATAAAAAACAAACTGTGATACATTTACACAATGGAATACTATGCAGCAGTAGAAAAGAAGGATCTCTTACCCTTTGAGACAGCATGGAGGGACCTGGAGACTACTCTGGTAAGTGAAATAAGACAGAGAAAGACAAATATCGCATGATCTCACTTATAAGTTGAATCTAATGAATGTAATAAACTGATGAACAAAATAGGGCAGAGACATGGAGGCATGGAACAGACTGACATATCTAAGAGGGGAGGGATGCAGGGAAATGGGAAGAGATTAACCAAAGAATGTATATACATATATCTATAACCAATGGACACAGACAATAGTGTGGTTATATCCTGGGGTGGGGCAGGGGTAGGGAGAAAGGAGGAAAGGGAGGGGAATTGGGGGACATCTACTAGTATAATACTGTCAATAATAAAATAAAATTGAATTTTTAAAAAAAGAATTGTAATCCAAGCAAGGCAAAATTTAATAAACAATGGCATGGGGGAAAAATGTGCTGAGTAGTTTGAAGTCAATGAATGGCCCAATATTGTAGCTATAGAAAGTATAGTGGCAAGACATAAAAATAAGACCCATAATTTCCAAGCTTGTTGATTCATCTAGATCAGTATACTAGCCTATAATGATGGCACTCTATAATTAGAGAAGCTCTTTCAACTGGGCTGGATTATAACCCTTACTTGGCCATTGAATCAAAAGATTTTGTTCAAATGGGGTATCACAATATTTGGTACATTAAAAACTATATTATAACTGCACCCATAACATTGTTAATTCATTCACAATATTTTTAATCCAAGGCCAAGGACATTGAGTACAGATCACAGACTGGATATCTACAACTTACCTCTCACATAAACCACACCTATAATGGATCCTCTAGGATTACTCATTTGAGATTCTTTTAAAATACATATTTGTTATGGATTTCAGAAAGAGGAAGGGAGAGGGAGAGAGATAAAAACATCAATGATGAGATAAAATTATTGATTGGCTGCCTCCTGCATGCCCCCTACTGGGGATCAAGACCGTAAGCCAGGCATGTTCCCTAATCGGTAATTGAAATATGATCCCCTGGCTCATGGCTTGATGCTCAACCACTGAGCAATATCAGCTGGGCTCATTTGATATTCTTGAAAATGGACTAAAAGTTTAAAGACACTTAAGAATCAATCTGAGTGCAGAATATTAGACTTTAATGATTTTTCATTAATAGTTATTGCATCAACCCCTATTTTGATTATATTTTTTAACAAATTCAACTCTACTGATGTAACAGATTGAGACTTGTGGGTATGTTGGGATGGAATAAATGTATTTTGCATGTGATATGAGATGAATCTTTGGAGACCAGAGACTACATTATGATAGAAAAAATAATGCCCCACAAAAGATGTTTATATCCCTTATGCTAAGTGAAATAAGCCAGTCAGACAAAGACAAATATCACATGATCTCACTTATATGTAGAACCTAATGAGCAAAATAAACTGATGAACAAAACAGATACAGGTACATGGATACATGGAACACACTGGCAGATCTCAGAGGGAAGGGGTCGAGTGGGGAGAGATTAACCAAATAACTTATATGAAAACTAGAGGCCTGGTGTACGAAATTCGTACATGGGGGGGGGGTGGTCCCCACAGCCCAGCCTGCACCCTCTCCAATCCAGGACCCCTTGGGGGATGTCCAACTGCTTGTTTAGGCCTAATTTCAGGGACATCCCTCTCACAATCCAAGCACTAACTGCTCCTAACTGTTCACCTGCCTGCTAGCCTGATCACCCCAACCTGCCCCGCAGATTGCCTGGTCACCCCTATCTTCCCCCCACTGGCCTGGTTGCCGCCAACTGCCCCAGTTGCCGCCAACTGCCCCCACTGCTGGCCTGGTTGCCCCTCACTGCCCCCCCTGCCAGCCTGGTTGACTCACGCAGCCTGCTGTTCAGTCGTTTGGTCATCCATCACTAACCCCTCTGCAGGTCTGGTTGCCCCACACAGCCTGCTAGTCAGTGAGGGCATCCTGACCAATTTGCATATTACCCTTTTATTAGTATAGATATGCATAGTCCATGAACACAGACAATATTGCTGTGAAGGCTTGGGGTGAGGCAGGAGCCAGATAGAGGGGGACATCTGTGATACTCTCAACAACAACAAAAAGATGTCCATATCCCAATCTTTAGGACCTTTAAGTATTTACCTTATGTGGCAAATGGGACTTTGCAGTTGTAATTAAATTAAAGATATTGAGATGGGGAGAATTTCTTGGACTCTCCCATGCTAATGTAATCATGAGAGTCCTCAAAAGTGGAAGAGGGAGGCAGAAGAGTCAATGTCAGAGAAGGCAATGTAACAATGAATGCAGAAGCAGAATAGGATATGTGAGTATGAAAGACGAGATAAGATTATATACTGCTTGATTTGAAGGTGGAGGAAGGAGTTATAACTCAAGGAATTCAGGTTGCCTCTAGAAGTTAAAAAAAAAAATCAAAATTTCCCCCTCTAGAAGGAATACAGCACTGCTGGCACATTTATATTAGCCCAGGAATTCCCAATTCAGCTATATGACCTCCAGAATTCTTAGAAAGATAATTTCATAATTTTAATTTTAATTGTTTAATTGTTGACACTATTACAGATGTCCCCCATTCCTCACCCCCCTTTGCCCCCTCCACCCAGCCCCCTCCACCCCCCTCCTCAGGATTTCATCACATTGTTGTCTATGTCTATTGGTTATGTGTATATATGTATGTTCTTTGGCTAATCTCTTCACCCATCCCCTCCCCTCATACATTTGTCAGTGCATTCCATGTATCCATGCCTCTAGTTCTATTTTCGTCTATTTTGTTATTAGATTTCACATATTAGTGAGATCACATGGTATTTGACTTTCTCTGACTGGCTTATTTCACTTAGCATAATACTCTCCAGGTCTATTCATGTGGTTGCAAGGGGTAAGAGTTCCTTCTTTTTTACTGCCATGTAAATGGAATACACAGCTTTTAAAAATATTTTTATTGATTTCAGAGAGAAGGGAGAGGGAAACAGAGATAGAATCAGCAATGATGAGAGAGAATTACTGATGGGCTACCTCCTGCACACCCCCTTTGGGGAAGGAGCTCACAACCCAGGCATGTCCCCTGACCTAGAATCAACCTTGACCTCCTGGTTCATAGGTCAACACTTAACCACAGAAGGACACCAGCTGGGCATCCTCTCTCTGTTCTTTTTTTTTTATTTTTATTTTGTTTTGTTTTATGAATATTTTTTCTTTATTGATTAAGGTATTACATATGTGTCCTTATCCCCCATTGCCCCTTAACCCCCTGTTGTCTGTGTCCATTGGTTAGGATTATATGTATGCATACAAGTCCTTTGGCTGATCTCTCCCCCTTACCCCTGCCCTCTCGTACTTTTCCTCTGAGGTTTGATGGTCTGATCGATGCATCTCTGTCTCTGGATCTGTTTTTGTTCATAAGTTTATGTTGTTCATTAGATTCCACAAATGGGGGAGATCATGTGATATTTATCTTTCTCTGACTGGCTTATTTTGCTTAGCATAATGCTCTCCAGTTCCATCCATGCTGCTGCAAATGGTAAGAACTCCTTTTTTACTGCAGTGTAGTATTCCATTGTGTAGATGTACCACAGTTTTTTTAATCCACTCATCTGCTGATGGGCACTTAGGCTGTTTCCAAATCTTTGCTATGGTAAATTATGCTGCTGTAAATATAGGGGTGCATATATCCTTTCTGATTGGTGTTTCTAGTTTCTTAGGATATATTCCAGAAGTGGGATCACTGGGTCAAATACAAGTTTCATTTATAGTTTTTTGAGGAAACTCCATACTGTTCTCTACAGTGGCTGCTCCAATCTGCATTCCTACCAGCAGTGCATGAGAGTTCCTTTTTCTCCGTATCATAGCCAGCACTTGTCATTTGTTGATATGTTGATGGTAGCCATTCTGACAGGTGTGAGATCATACAGCATTGTCGTTTCCATTTGCATTTCTTGGATGGTTAGTGACTTTGATTATTATCTAAAATAATAAAAGCGTAATATGCTAATTAGACTGGATGTCCTTCCAGATGACCTGCCGGACAAAGCTGGGTCTGTGAGGGAAGCCGGATCCTGGGAGCTGGAGAGAAGCCTGGGTCCTGGGTGCCAGAGGGAAGCCTGTGCTGGCAGCCAGAGGAAGGAAGGCCTACTCTTGCATGGATTTTGTGCATCAGGCCTCTATGTTTTCATACGTCTCTTGGTGTTCCTTATGTCCTCTTTGGAAAAGTATCTATTTAGATACGTTGCCCATTTTTTTTTAAATAAATTTTTATTGATTTTTTACAGAGAGGAAGAGAGAGGGATAGAGAGTTAGAAACATCGATGAGAGAGAATCATCGATCAGCTGCCTCCTGCACACTCCCTACTGGGGATGTGCCCGCAACCAAGGTACATGCCCTTGACCGGAATTGAACCTGGGATCCTTGAGTCCGCAGGCCGACGCTCTGTCCACTGAGCCAAACCGATTTCGGCCGTTGCCCATTTTTTGATTGGGTTGTTTATCTTTATTTTTTAAGTTGTATGACTTCCCTGTAAATGTTGGAGATTAAACCCTTATCGGTGATAACATTGGCAAATATGTTCTCCCATGCGGTGGGCTTTTTGTTTATGGTTTCTTTTGCTGTACATAAGCTTTTTATGTTGATATAGTCTCATTTGTTTATTTTCTCTTTAGTTTCCATTACCCTAGAAGCTGTAGATATTGCAAAGATATTCCTTCAGCATATATCTGAGATTTTACTGCCTGTGGATTCCTCTAATATTTGTATGGTTTCTCATCTTAAATTTAAGTCCTTTATCCATTTTGAGTTTATTTTTGTGTATGGTGTCAGTTGATGGTCTAGTTTTGATTTTTTTTGCATGTATCTGTCCAATTTCCCCAACACCATTTATTGAAGAGACTGTCTTGACTGTTCTTGCCTCCTTTGTCAAATATTAATTTAGGACAGTGGAATGGGTCAATTTCTGGGTTCTCTATTCTATTCCATTGGTCTATATGTCTGCCCTTGTGCCAGTACCAGGCAGTTTTGAGAACAGTAGCTTTGTACTATAACTTGATATCTGGTATTGAGATCCCTTCTACTTTGTTCTTCTTTCTCAGGATTGCTGTAGCTATTCAGGGCCTTTTTTTATTCCAGATGAATTTTTTGGAAAGTTTGTGGTAGGGCTGTGAAATATGCCCTTAGTATTTTAATGGGGAGTGCATTGAATGTATAGATTGCTTTGGGTAGTGTGGATATTTTAATGATAATGATTTTACCAATCCATGAACATGGCATATTCTTCCATTTGTTATTGCCTTCCTCTATCTCTTTTTTCAGTGTCCTCTAGTTTTCTGAGTACAGGTCTGCAACACAATTCGGGCGACCAAACCACATGTCCACACAGAATGGGAGAGCCACCTGACTTTGATTCTGAGCAAGCGCACATGGAATTCTGTTTTCAGCAGCTCAGGAGTGGACCTCCTGCCAACACATTGCTACTATGCAACCCAGTCCCCAAGCAGACCAGGGACCCTGATTCTCCCACTAGAGGCAGCACTGAGCATCAGTGACTTGACTCTGTTTCTCATCTCCAGCACCTGGGATCTCTGATTCCCAGTGCATTCAAACTAAGAGGCAGTGATTCCAATTCTTGGCACATGCACACACATGGACCCTGATTCTCGGCACGAGGCTGCACCAAACAACAGAGACTGATACTAGATTCTTGGTGCCTGCACAGGAGAACTCTAACTCCTGGCACACACTAGGGGACTCTGATTTTCAGCACGTGACACCAGGGTCTCTGTTTCAGGCAGCACATGCGGGGTTCCTGATTCTAGGAGCATGCAATAGGCCACACAGAGAACCGGTGACTCTGATCCTGGGCAAGCGTGGTTCCCACCAACCCATGGCAGCCATGGCCACGAAAGTTGGTGTCGGAGCTCTTCATTGACACTTGTGTGGTGTGAAGCTCCCATTGCACATGGCCCAGGCTCACACAACTCAATGTTTGAACCTTCTGGTGATAGTCAGAATGGGGAGACTACACAATCCTCAGAGGAAAAAAAATGAGGAGTCACCAAGACAGGAAATTAGTGAAACAGAAGCATGCAATGTGACAGAAAAAGAATTGAGAGTAGTGGTTGTACTGTTAATAAACCTGATGGATGAGAAAATCAACAACCTATGCAAAAACCAGGAAGAAATCAAAAGTGATATAGCTACAATCAAAAACCCCATGGAAAGTTTCAACAGTAGACTAGAAGAAGCAGAGGACTGAATTAGTGAGTTAGAAGATTAGGTAGAGAAACAAGCTCAATCTGAACAGCAACTGGACAAAAAAATAAAAAAGCAGGAGGAGAGCTTAAGGGAGATTTGTGACAACATGAAACGAAGTAACATACATATAATAGGGCTGCCAGAAGGACAAGAGGAGCAGCAAGGATTAGAAAATATATTTGAAGAAATAACGACAGAAATATTCCTGGATATGGGGAAGAAAAAAGTTACACAAGTACATAGAGTCCAAAGCAAGATGAATCCCAAAAGACCCACACCAAGACATGTCATAATTACAATGGCAAATGTTAATGACAGAGAGATAATCTTAAAGGCTACAAGAGTGAAACAGAGAGTTACTTACAAAGGATCCCCCATCAGATTATCAAATGATTTCTCAACAGAAACAAATCAAGCTAGAAGGAAATGGAAGGAGGTATACAAAGTGATGCAAAGCAAAGGATTGAATCCCAGAATACTCTATCCAGAAAGACTATCAATCAAAATTGAAGGGGAAAAATAAGCAAACAACAAAACAAAACAAAACAAAACAAAAAAGGACAATACAAAAGTTCAATGAAACCAAGAAACGGTTCTTTGAAGGAGAAACAAGATTGATGAACCTCTAGTCAGGCTCACTAAGAAGCAAAGAGAGAGGACCCAAATAAACAAAATCTGAAACAAAAGAGGTGAAATAACAACAGGACCCACAGAAAAATTAAGAATCTTAAAAAATACAGTGAGCAACTCTACTCCAACAAACTGGTCAACCTAGAAGAAATGGACATATTCCTAAAAAAAATACGACCTTCCAAAACTCAACCAGGAGGATTCAAAAAATCTGAATAGGCCTATAACTAAGGAGGAAATTGAAGCAGTAATAAAAAAAAAAAAAAAAAAAAAAAACTTCCAACAAACAAAAGCCCTGGACCAAACAGATTCACAGGGGAGTTTTATCAAACATTCAAAGAAGAAATAAAACCTATCTTGCTCAGACTATTCAAAAAAATTTAAGAGGAAGGAGCACTGTAAAACTCTTTCTGTGAAGTCAGTATTACCCTAATCCCAAAAAACAAATAAAGACAACACAAAGAAAGAGCATTACAGGCCAATATCCCTCATGAACATAGACACCAAAATCCTCAACAAAATTCTAGCAAATCTAATTCAGCACTACATTAAAAGATCATACACCATGACCAAGTGGGATTTATCCCGGGGATGCAAGGATGGTACAACATCCGCAAATCAATAAATGTGATACACTACATAAACAAACTGAGATATAAAAACCATAAAATCATATCCATTAATGCAGAAAAAGCATTTGACAAAATCCAATACCCTTTCTTAATAAAAACTCTCAGCAAGGTGGGAATGGAATGATCATACCTCAACATAATAAAAGCTATATATGACAGACCCACAGCCAACATCATACTCATTGGGCAAAAGCTAAAACCATTTCCCCTAAGAATAGGAACAAGACAGGGATGCCCACTCTCACCACTCCTGTTCGACATAGTACTAGAAATACTAGCCATTATGATCAGACAAGAAGAAATAAAATGCATCCAAATTGGAAAAGAAACCTGTTCTTATTCGCAGATGACATGACATTGTACATAGAAAACCCCAAATACTCCATCAAAAAAACTACTAAACTTAATAAATGAATTTGGCAATATAGCAGGACACAAAATTAACACCCAGAAGTCTATGCTTTTTTTATACACCAATAACTCACAGAAAGAGAAATTCAAAAAGCAATCCCATTTACCATTGCATCAAAAAAAAAATAGATTCTTAGAAATAAAATTAACCAAGGAGACAAAGGACCTATACTCAGAAAATTTCAGGATGCTAAAAAAAGAGATAGAGGAAGACATAAACAAATGGAAGAATATACCATGTTCATGGATTGGTAGAATCAACATCATTAAAATGTCCATACTACCCAAAGAAATCTATAACTTCAATGCAATCCCCATTAAAATACAATGGCATACTTTAAAGACCTAGAACAAATTTTCCAAAAATTCATCTGGAATAAAAAAAGACCCCGAATAGCTGCAGCAATCTTGAGAAAGAAGAACAATGGTTGAGGGATCACAATACCAGATATCAAGCTATACTACAAAGCCACTGTTCTCAAAACTGCCTGGTACTGGCACAAGAACAGACAGATAGACCAGTAGCACAGAACAGAGAATTCAGAGATCAACACAAGCCAGTATGCTCAATTAATATTTGACAAAGAAGGCAAGATCATACAATGGAGTCAAGACAGTCTCTTCAATAAATGGTGTTGGGAAAACTGGACAGATACTTGCAAAAAAAAAAAAAAGAAACTAGACTACCAACTTTCACCATACACAAAAATAAACTCAAAATGGATCAAGTACATAAATGTAAGATGGGAAACCATAAAAATCTTAGATGAAGCCATAAGCAGCGAAAGATGAGACATTTGTCATAATAATATCATTACTGATACAGCTCCAAGGGCAATGGAAACTAAAGAGAAAATAAACAAATGGGATTACATCAAAATAAAAAGTTTCTGTACAGCAAAAGAAACCATCAATAAAAACAACACGAAAGCCCACTGCATGGGATAACATATTTGCCAATGTTAACTCTGATAAGGGTTTAATCTCCAACATTTGCAGGGAACTCATACAATTTAACAAAAGGAAGATAAACAATCCAATCAAAAACTGGGAAACAGACCTAAATAGATATTTTCGAAAAAGGACATTCAGAATGCATAGAGACATATGAAAACATGCTCAAAGTCACTAATCATCTGAGAGATGCAAATCAAAACAACAATGAGGTATAATCTCACACTTGTCAGAACTACTATCATCAAGAAATTAACAAATGACAAGTGCTAGAGAGGATTTGGCGAAAAAAGAACCCCCCTGCACTACTGGTGGGAATATAGACTGGTGCAGCCACTGTGGAAAACAGTATGGCATTTCCTCAAAAAATTAAAAATGGAACTCCCATTTGATCCAGTAATACCACTTCTAGGAATATATCCCAAGATACCAGAAACACCAATCAGAAAGGATATATGCACCCCTATGTTCATTGCAGCACAATTTACAATAGCTAAGATTTGGAAACAGCCTAAATACCCATTAGCAGATG
The DNA here is from genome assembly GCF_027574615.1 of Eptesicus fuscus. NCBI lineage: Eukaryota > Metazoa > Chordata > Mammalia > Chiroptera > Vespertilionidae > Eptesicus > Eptesicus fuscus. The sequence goes on from NC_072473.1 coordinate 94,797,927, forward strand.
AATGGATTGAAAACAATGGTACATCTACACAATGGAGTACTACGCTGCTATAAAAATGAAGGAATTCTTATCATTTGCAACAGCATGGATGGATCTGGAAAGAATTATGCTAAGTGAAATAAGCCAGTCAGTGAAAGATAAATACCGCATGATCTCACTCATTTATAGATAATACAGAACATTACAAACTGTTGAACAGAAATAGACAGAGGCAAAGAAGCATTGAACAGACTTTCAAACTACAGCGAAAAGGTAAGGGAGGGTTGGAGGGCAGTTAAGAGAACAACTGATGGACTTGTATGCATGCATATAAACACAACCAACAGACTCAAGACACTGGGGGTGGGAGGATGAGGGCAAGTGCAGGTGGGTAGGGGAGGCCGGGGGGAGACCAATGGGGGGAAAAAGAGACATACTGGTATGTACTACTATTTGTTATACCTTAAACAATAAAGTTTTAAAAAAAGAATGAAAGATAAAATAGCTTAATAACTGGTTCAAAAAAAGAGAAAGGGTGTTGGATTTTGTCAAATACTTTTTCTGCATCAATTGATATGATTATTTTATTTTTCTCTTTCAATTTGTTTATGTGATGTATCACATTTATTAATTTGCAGATATTATACCATCCTTGCATTCCTGGATAAATCCTACTTGGTCATGGTGTATGATCTTTCTGATGTACTGCTGGATCCGATTTGCTAGAATTTTGTTAAGGATTTTGGCATCTATGTTCATGAGGGATATTGGCCTGTAATTCTCTTTCATTGTGTTGTCTTTGCCTGATTTTGGTTTTAGGGTAATGATGGCTTCATAGAATGAGCTTGGGAGTGTTCCTTCCTCTTGAATTTTTTTGAATAGTCTGAGGAGGATAGGTTTTATTTCTTCTTTGAATGTTTGGTAAAACTCCCCTGTGAAGCAGTCTGGTCCAGGGCTTTTGTTTACTGGAAGCTTTTTGATGACAGCTTCAATTTCCTCCATAGTTATCATCCAATTGAGATTTTTAGATTCTTCCTGATTGAGTTTTGGAAGGTTGTATTTTTCTAGGAATATGTCAATTTCCTCTAGGTTGTCTAGTTTGTTGGAATAGAGTTGTTCATAGTATTTTTTTAACAATCCTTTGTATTTCTGTGGGGTCTGTTGTTATTTCGTCTCTTTCATTTCTGATTTTGTTTCTTTGTTACCTCTCTCTTTGCTTTTTGGTGAGCCTGGCTAGAGGTTCATCAATCTTCTTCATCCTTTCAGAGAACCAGCTCTTGGTTTCATTGAACTTTTGTATTCGTTTTTGGTCTCCATGTCATTTATTTCTGCTCTGATATTTATTATTTCCTTCCTTCTTCTCACTCTGGGCTTTTCTTGTTGCTCTCTTTCTAATTCTTTAAATTGCAGAGTTAGATGATTTATTTATTTTTTTCTTGTTTTTTTGAGGTAGGCCTGTAGTGTTGTAAACTTCCCTCTCAGGACTGCTTTCACTGTGTCCCATAGATTTTGGATTGTTTTATTTTCATTGTCATTCTTTTCCAGGATGTTTTTAATTTCTTCTCTAGATCTCATTGGGAAGCCAATCATTGTTTAATAGCCTCTCTCTGTTCTTAAAAACACAAAATTATGGTACAACACAAATACCCTTTGAATAGTAAAGTGAATTTTTAAAATTATATTTTAATTTTTAAATTTCCATTCATATCATTGCAAATGCCAGGTGATGTCACAGAAGAAGAATGAGAACTATCCTAGTTGCAGATCACTTATAGAATAGCATGCCTTTTAGAGTTAACTGGAGCAGTGCATATAATGATACATAGAAATGCAGGTTAAAGCTCCTTTGAAAATATTTACAAGTCCTAGTCCCTGGCTCTTGGAAAGAAAAGGAGGTCAGCATCATTCCATCAGTCCCAAATAATATGGATGTTTCCTGGAGTTTTTTTTTTTTTTTTTTTTTTTTTTTTTTCTCATGAGATGTGGTTGAAGATTTGGCATTATAACACTGATGAGCTACAATTGAGGTGATTGGTCAAGAAATCATTACTTATTCTTAAAAACAGAGATTTGTTTCTTTCTCTTGTGAAATGAGTCTTTTTTCCAAATCTTATTAAAGTACCTACCTTAGGAACCTACCATGTAGTCAAATAATGCCATAATGTGAGACTTAACTCTTGTCTTATATTAGACCATATTACTTTTAGGTAAAATCTACTGGGTGATGTCATTGCTTCTCTGAGAGATTACTCAAGATGATTTCTAACTAGACCCACTTTATCTGGAGTACACTTTCTTAAAGGGAACAAGTTAATTCAAAGCATTATTATAGACCACCATGTGAAATTCCAACATTCTTAGCAGTTTGAAAAATGTATAATTTATGTTTATGTATTCTTATTCAAAATGTTAGTTAACAGCCTATAGGGACCCAGTAATTGGATCTTTTTTTTATATTTATTAGCTACATTAATGACTGTTTCTACAATTCCACTGCAAAGACTTTTGTTATTGAACGCCAATTAATTCTGAAATGATTTTAAACATAGGGTGATGAGAATAACCAATCAACCATGACAGTGTAAATAGCAAGCAAGCTGTTGTGGCCTATATTTCCATTTGCTCTCAGATGGTATTGTTATTCATCAGACCTGTCTTCAGAGTCTATATACATGTGTTATACTAGAATGTCATTATCTCAGACATAGATGGGGCACTGTCTCCAGTGGCACAGATTCCATCATAACCAGGTGTCAGCACCATCCAAATGCATAGCCTTGCTACCTGTCACCAGATGGTGTCTTATTATACAAATACTGTTTTATGATTAGTAGGTGCTTAATATATAATTGTGAAGTTGAAATAAAGCTAGAAGTAAAACACACAAATGGTAACTCAGAAGACAGGCTTCGTGGTTGTTAAAAATAAGCTTTATGATACCTCATTGAAAGTTCAAAACAGACATTCTATTTTCACATTTAAAAATGAAACATAAATTCTCAAAACACTTATTAGAAATGATTAATCAAGTAATTTTCTTAAACCCATTCATAATAATTACATTATAGTTGTAGTATGAATACAAAATGCTTATGTGCATGTATCATTCTAGATTTAGAGCAGTGTAACATTCAAACACTGGGTGATATGAGTCCAGCAAAGCCAATGTTTTCTTCTAAGATGAAAATACTAAAACATTTTGTTCAAGAGTGGCTTTGAAACTTTTTGAATTTAATTCCCCTATCCTCTATCCCCTACCTCAAAAGATTAATGTATATCAGATTATATGCAATGGTCCTTTCAAGCTTAAAAAGAGGAGTGTCCACACACCCTTGATTTAAGGATATTCTCCAGATAACAGAGCCCTCCTTATAATGCATCATCAATAGGCTGGTCCTAACCAATTAGGTATTTCATTCTTAAATGGGACTTTTTTTTTTTACTTTCATTTTGAAAAGGTGGCATAAGGAGAGGGACTTGAATTCAACATAAGTTTATAACAGATAACAATCTATTACCAGGTAAGGCCAGAAACACTTATGCAATAGAAACAATGCATTCGTTCTGGGAAATCCAATAACATCCTCTTCTTTGGCAAGTACAACCAATGGGATTTGGTTCTCACATGACTATAAATTAAAGAACTATGTCAATATGTAGCAAATGATCAATTTTCTTCAAGTGGCTTGGTCCAGGAGGCCACAAACAAGTATTGAGTTGAGTCAATTGAAGAAGATATAAAGAAAATATATACTTTTCATGCCACTCCAGAGAGGAATGGGGGAAGAACTACAAATAGGCATGACAAGTCATAAGCTAAACATCTATTAAATATACCACCATCAATGCAAAAATCATTTTCCATCAGATGCAATGCATATGCATAATTGTATAGATGCATGTGTTTATATAGTGTCCCAGATCCCTGCCCCTATTTCAGACTTATAAGCACTAATTTCTCCAACAGCCAGAAGAGTTGGCTGCTGACTGTTAGGTATCCAGTCACCTTTCTGATACTTGCCTAAGAGAGCCTCTCAAACAAAGTCACATCCACTTTCTAGGGACATCCCACATCCAGTAACTGGTTGATGCAGAGATTTAAAGGCCAGCCACTTGGATTCAATTCAAGAGAACAGTGAAGGATTATATCAGATTCTTTAGTATTTATTAAGTGTTGCCCCTAACAATACTCCTACAATACTTCCCCAATAAAAATCTCCATTGCAGAGTTGGCTTCTTAGGGAAACCGACCTGTAATAGCATCACTATACATTGATAGCATCCTTTGTCTTTGCATACATATAAACATGACTAAAATAATTTTAAAAAGTAAATAGAAAATGTAGCTATATCTTAAGTTTTATGTTTGTATGTAATATTTATGACACTAACATAAATGTGACTTTATATTGTAAGAAAGTAATAGCACATAATTTTATTTTTTGTACAAGTAAAAGGAAATACTCATTTGAGCTTATTTATGACTTCTTTTCAAACCAAGAAACAAATTTTTACTTTAAACATTTTTTTAATTTTTCAGTTACACTTGTCATTGGTTGTATTTGGCAAAGGAGAGAACAGTTGACATGCAATATTATAATAGTTTCATGTGTACAACCCAGTAATTAGACTATTCTGTAACTATCAATTTGGATTTCTTAATCCCTTCAACTTTTTCACCTATCCCCTAACCCCCTTCCAATCTGGCAACCATCAAAATGTTCTCTGTATCCACAAGTTTGTTTCTGTCCTGCTTGTTTATTTTGTTTTTTAGATTCCACATATAAATAAACTCATATGACATTTGTCTTCTTCTGTATGACTTATTTTTTTATGTTTTCCATTTTCTTAAATTTCTTGAGATTTCTTAATTTACTTACTTTTTTAAAAAATATCTTTATTGTTGAAAGTATTTTAGATATCCCCTTTGTGTGTTTTTTTCCACTTGACCCCCTCCATCTTGTACCCACCCCACCCACCTCTCTATTGTCTGTGTCCATGGGTTATGCATATATACATAAAAATTCCCTGCACAATTTACCATAGCTAAGATTTGGAAACAGCTAAGTGCCCATCAGAAGATGAGTGGATTAAAAAACTGTGGTACATCTACAGAATGAAATACTACGCTGCAGTAAAAAAGAAGGAGCTCTTACCATTTGCAACAATATGGATGGAGATGGAGAACATTATGCTTAGTGAAATAAGCCAGGCAGGGAAAGATAAATATCACATGATCTCACTCATTTGTGGAATATAATGAATAACATAAACTGATGGGAAAAAATAGATCCAGAAACAGAGAAACATCAATCAGAACGTCAAACCTCAGGGAAGAAATTGTGAGGTAACCAGAAACCCAAGAATGCCTGAGAACGCCTTTCTAGCCACGCTAGCAATCATCAGATGTACAGTAATTTTACCTGGGACAAGAGGGTAAGAATTTTGGTCTTATGCTCCTGACCCTTCATGGGTAAGACCCCTTACGTGGGCTGATCCCCTGACTAATGTAGTTACCAATAATAGCAAACACCTTGGTCATCCAGGAGGCCCATGTGTGGGGCAAGAAAGTATAAATACACAGGGGTCTCCACCCAGCTTCCGTTTTGTATGACACAAAATCAAAACAATGCCCCTTTGTGTGTACAATTAAAGAGAGGTTTCTGGCTTGTGTGGACACCACAGAAAGGGTGTCACTAGTATCACTACTTGCCCCCAGTAGAAGTGCAGAAAATGTAACTAAGACCTTGTTTATATAAAAAGAAATGAACAGCCAGTTTGAAAGGGAATTGCCATGGACTAGAACAAAGAATATCCTTACATGATATTATTTTACACTGTCATTAAAATATTTCCCAGATTTGGAGCACCCTCAGTACTTATAATAGTTCCTCGCACCCTTGGGGATAAAAAAAATAAATCATCTGTTTGGTGCTTGGAGACAAACTTAACACATCTCTTGATACTTTAGAATTACAACAGCATAATATACAATTATCCTAAGCAAACTTACTAATTCTTTGAATGTCTGGCAGCAAGTTAAAAAGGACATGTAAAGATTTAATCCTTTTCATTGTGTAGAGGGCCTCCTGGCAAGGTACCTGAGCATTCTACATTGGTCCCTCTTACCCTTTAGGCCAAGAGAGACCCTCTTCTCACAATTCAATTGCTCACAGCTGTTGCATGAGCTCTCTGTTCATGTCTAGGCTGAATTCTCGTGATGACTGGTGCCATGGAACTGTCTCTCACCCAGTGGGGCGAACTGAGCCCTCCCTGGAGAAGAAATCCGGGTTCCACAAGATATGTGATCAGTGCTGGGGCCCCGCCAGCAGGCGAGGAGATCCCAAGGCAAGTGGTGGGCATGGAGGCCACGGGGGCATAGGCTACCAAGGAGACAAAACTGAACCTCATGTCACCCTGCTTGGCCCCGGAGGATGGCTGGTTAGCCAGAGACGGGTAAGATTCCTCAAGGAAAGAACAACCTAAGACAGGCACAGTCGCAGAGGGGCCATCAGGAGAGAATTTGGGGATCAACAGAGGTGGGGCACAGACCCTTACACCCCAACATTGCAGGGGCCTGAACCCTAACCCCTTCTGAGGGAGGTCTCCTGCCCCCATGGCTGCTTCATGCTTCCCATGCCAAGCTCAGATCAGGACCCAGGTGACTGACAGAGACTGGGCCGACAGCAGCTGCCCTCTTACTCCAACAAAAATTGTTTGAGTTGTCTTGTACCCATGGTGTGGGGAAGTGGGTTTACGATATATAAATCCAGCCTACCACCAGTAATGCTCAGGACCTACTCAAGAAGGCAAATAATCCCTTCCACTAATATTTACAGGGTAAAATAAGATTGTTGTTAGAGTAATAAATTTGACAGTAAAATAGTAGTCAAGTTTTCAGGCAAATTTAAATTGGCTAGTTGAAATAAGTGAATATTCTAGAAAAATTAATTGTACTGGACAAAAAGGTGTTCTTAAAGTGTTAACTAAAATTTTTATTGGTACTTCATCTCATGATAAAATTGTGCACCAAGTAATGAACCTAAAACCGTAATATTATAGTGCAAAAAATTAAAATGTAAAAGCCATCAAGACTACATTATAAAATTTTCAAAAGCCTCCTAACATTTAAATCAAAAAAGAAGGGTATAGTAGAATAATATCATGTAAGGAAAAATAACTTGTAAGCATATTACATCTAGGAAATTAAAACTTTAGAAAATTAATTGTAAGGCTAAAAGCAAGACACCCATGAAAAACACACAAGGTGTCAAAACAAGCCAGAGGAAAATCATTTGGGCAAAAAATGAAATAGGATCCTAAGTCAAATTTATAGAAAATATGCCTTTATCAACTTTTGGTCGAGAATATGTTTGTATATTTTCAGAAAACAACTCCGAGACCATGTGGATTCCAGCAACAGAGAGGAATCGACAGGACTACTCCAGCCATGAAGACAGAAGAGAAGCAGTCTAGAGATGGAAGACGCTGACGTGGTCTTCCCATACTAGCAGTTAGCAGCTGTGCATCACTGCAGGTTGCCCAGGACCAAACCAGAGAGAGTCGGACCTGCATTACCACCATTTGTCCACCATCCAGAACTGTAATGTCAGTGCTGACATGTACACATAAGGAACTGTTGGACATTGTAATTGGGTCTCAAAAGAACTGTTGGCTCTGAAAGAAACTCACTACAGGCTGATTCATTTCCTGTCACCATAACCATTATTGCTTGTCTCATTCTCGGTTCTTATAAGTGTATTTCTAATAGCACATGATCTCACTCATCTAGTGGAAATAATGAACAACATAGTCTGATGAACAAGAACAGACCCAGAAACAAGGAGGCATGGATCAGACTGTCAGGCCTCAGAAGGAGGGTAGGGGAGGGTGGGGGTAAAGGGGAGAGATCAACCAAAGGACTTGTGTGCAAGAATATGAGCCTAACCAGCGGTTGGGGAAAACAGGGTGGTGGGGGCATGTGTGGGGAGGGGTGTGGGATGGGAATGGGGGGATGAGGACAAATATGTGATACCTTAATCAATAAAGAAATAAAAAAATAAATAAATAAAAAAATAAAAAATAAAAATCCCTGGTTAATCATTCCCTCCCGACTCCTCACCCCCACCTTCTCTCCGAAATTCTTAAGTCTGTTCCATGTTTCTATGTCTCTGGTTCTATTTCATTGATCAGTTTATTCTGTTTATTAAATTCCACATATGAGTGAGATCATGTGATATTTGTCTTTCTTTGACTGGCTTATTTTGCTTAGCACAATACCCTACAGGTCCATCCATGATGTTGCAAATGGCAAGATTTAATTCTTTTTTTCCATGGAATAATATGTCATTGTATTTATGCACCACATTTTTTTAATCCTCTCCCAAAGGTATATTTTTAATTGGTTTTGGAAAGAGAATAAGGGAGAGAGAGAGAGAGAGACATCATTGTGGGAGAGAAACATTGATAGACCGTCCTCCTGACTGGGGATGGAACCCACAACCTACTTATGTGTCCTGACTGATGGACACTTAGGTTGTTTCCATCTTGGCTATTGTAAATAATGCTGTAGTGAATATATGGATGTATAAGTCTTTTCAATTTAATTGTTTGGGTTTCTTTGGATAAATATCCAGAGGTAGAATTGCTGGGTCCTTTTTTGTCTCTTGTTATATAGTTTTGTTTTAAAGCCCATTTTGTCTAGTATCATTTTGTCTGGTTGTTTTGTTTGCTCATTGTTACTTTCATGAAATATCTTTTTCCATTCATTTACTTTCAGTCTGTGTGTATCTTTTTTGATCAGAGGTGAGTTTCTTGTAGGTAGTACATATAAGGGTCTTGTTTTGTTACCCAGTCAGCCTCCAACTCTTTTAAGAATTTAATCCATTTGTATTTAAAGTAATTGTTGATAGGTATGTATTTATTACCATTTTATTATTCATATATTTATATTATCTTCCAAATCTCTGATTTGATTCTCTTCTTCATCTATTCTACTGTTGATTCCCTGTAATATATTCTTCCTTTCAGTTAGAGTATTCTTCATTTCTGCCTGGTTCTCTTTAATGTTTTCCATTCTCCATTTTTGTGTTTCCTATCCCTTTGTTGAAGTTCTCATTATCTCTTCTTCCTCTAAATTCATTGAGCATCCTTATTACCTGCATTTTTAACTCTGCATCTAGTAGATTGCTTGTCTCCATTTTGTTTAGTTATTTTCTGGAATTTTGTTCTCTTCTTTCATTTGGTACACATTTCTTTGTCTCTTCATTTTGGCTGCCTCCCTGTATTTATGTCTATGTATTACATAGACCTGTGACATCTCTTGGGCTTGGTAGAGTAGCCTTATGTAGTAGGTGTCCTGTAGAAAACAGTAGTACAGCATCCCTGATCACCTAAGCTGGGCACTCTGGGTGTACTCCCCAAATGGGCTGTGTACACTCTCCTGTTTCAGTTGAGCCTTCATTGTGTTGACATGACAATGGAGGTATTTACCCCAATGACAATTGTCTTGGAAGACTGACTGTGACCACTGTGGATAATTGCTGTGCAAGGGCAGATCCCATGGAATAAGACTTAATTCAGTGGGGCTCTGGTGCCTTCTGAGTGTTTCCCTTGAATGTGACCCTTGTTGAGGAGGGTGGCTGGTGCTTTGATATATTATGAAGTTGTCAACTGGGTACACTGGCTCTGAGGCCTCCTAAGAGGTGCAGGTCAAAGTCAGCCACCATCTGTGCCCTAGGACCATAGATGGAGCACCTGGCATGAGCTATAGAGTGATCTTCAGATGGCTGGTACTTGTGCTGGGCTTGGAGGTGCCCAGGAGAGGCCAAGTTGAGAACTAAGGACATGCATGTAACACCTTAATCAATAAAGAAATTTTTAAAAAAATAAAGTCAGCTGCCACTAGTGCCATGCCTGGGGTCACTTAGTGAGAGGTACAGGGCATACTGAGACAATAAGCTGCTTGTTTGAGAGACAATTTATATGGAAAAGCCACTGGAAACAGCCTGAGTTGGATTGCAATTTGGGTGTGGTGGAGTCTCAGGGAATCACCAGGGCAGGGTGAACAGTGTTAGCCAAATTGCTGGAGACTCAGATATGGTACCCTCCTGCTGGCTCTATGGGGTAAGGGGCCAGAAAAGGAACAATGGCCTCTGCCAGCACTTTTTTTCTGTGAGAAAGCTGCTCTTCCAGTTCTTGTCCTGATGCCAGACAACTCAGTTCTTGCCCATATGTCTACTGCCCCAGTGCTGGAGTTCAGAGCAAATATGTCTGTGTAAGTCCATGCTCAGACCCTTTAAGAGGAATTCCTGGGACTCTAGCCACCCTTTGTATCACTCAGTCACATTACAAGCTGGTTTTCACAGCCAGAAGTTATAGGAATTTTTCTTCCCAGCACTGGAACCCTGGGTTGGGTGTTCTGGTGTGGGACTGTGACTCTTCGATCCTCAGGGTAGATCTGATGGTGCATCCAAGGTATCCATGATTTTTATCCAACACGTGTGAATGTGGGATCAGACCATTCTGTGTCTCCATCCCTCCTACCAGTCTCAATGTGGCTTCTTCTTTATATACTTAGTTGTGAGACTTTAGTTTAGCTAGATTTCAGGTAGTTATGAATGATGGTTTTTCTGCAATTTAGTTGTAATTTTGATGTGGTTGTGGGAGGATTTGAGTACCACATTTTCTATACTGTCATCTTGACCAAAACCCCTCAATACAGGATTCTTAAAATTTGGACAAAGCTCACCAAAACCAAAAGTGGCCATTTAAATTTAATTTACCTTAGCAGCAACCTCTTCTTTTCTAAAAAAAAAAGAGATGAGTATTAAAACAGCACATAGAAAGCAGATTAAGTTTTCCAGAATATTATGGGCAAATTATAGGCCTTGTAGTACAAACTGGTAATGCTGACCAACACACTGTGTTCTAAATACTTACCTTATTACAATAGGATAAGCCCAAGGATTTTGTTTTGTTTGGATTTGTGAGAAAAAATAATTTATCCCTTGGAGTAAAAGCAAAAATACTAAGACTACTCATCCTTCAAAACTTTCCAATACTTAGTTTTAGGCCAATATTTCCATGGATATGAAGTGATGATGTTATTTGAACATTTCCTTGAACTTTAAGAACTGTATAAATTCAGAAAAAATATGTAGGAACAATTTTATTTTTCACTTTTTTTTCAGGAAACCCTTGTAAACTCAAATTGCTTCATCTTATTTAATTCTACTTCTTCTGAGGAATGTTTCCACATCTACAAATCAAGCAAGAAAGAACATTTTAAAAATCTAAAAAGTTATATAGTTTTAGAGTACTGTGCCCAAGACCAATTGTTTTTAGGGCGGAAGCTTCTAACAATTTTTTTTTTTTTTTTTTTTTACCAATTGTTATTGCCTATAGCTGGACTAGAGGCCCACTCCAGTTCTTTAATAATGACTTTGTTGAGATGGTTTCTAAGGCTTCATCCAGGATCAAGTTGAGTGCTGCTATCCTATCTAATAAAAAAGTAATATGCAAATTGACCATCACTCCAACACATAATATGGCTGCCCCTATGTGGTCAAAGATGGCTTCCCCCATGTGGACACAAGGTGGCCAGTAGGGGAGGGCAGTTGGGAGGGACCAGGCCTGCAAAGGAGGGCAGTTGTGGGCGATCAGGCCAGCAGGAAAGGGTAGTTGGGAGGGACCAGGCCTGCAAGGGAGGGAAGGTGGGGGTGATCAAGCCTGCAGGGGAGTGCAATTAAGGGTGACCAGGCTGGCAGCAGAGGGGAGTTGGGGGCAACCGGGCCTGCAGGGAAGGGCAGTTGGGGGGGACCCAGGTCTGCAGGGGAGAGCAGTTGATGGGGACCAGGCCTGTAAGAGAAGGTAGTTGGGGGGGGGGGGTCCAGGCCTAAAGCGGAGGGCAATTAGGGGTGACCAGGCCTGCAGGAGAGGGCAGTTGGGGGTGATGATGCCTTCAGGGGAGGGCAGTTAGGGACAATCAGGCTGGCAGGGGAGGAGTTAGGCATCAATCAGGCTAACAGGGGAGTGGTTAGGGCAGTGATGGGCAACCTTTTGAGCTTGGTGTGTCAAACTTCACCAAAAAACTGAGCATAACTCAGGTAGTATGTCACTTTGAGGAAAAAACATTATTTCACAAATATTTTATCCTCAGGAGCAGCAAATATTTCATCCTTGGCATGCAGCCACCTCAGTGGCCACGTGACATCAGAAATGGCTACGCATGTCAGTGCTGACATGCGTGTCATAGGTTCGCCATCACTCGGTTAGGGGATGATCATGCTGGCAGGCAGAAGTGGTTAGGGGCAATCAAGAAGGCAGGCAGGTGAGCAGTTGGGAGCCAGCAGTCCTGGATTGTGAGAAGGATGTCCCAGATTGGAGAGGGTGCAGACTGGGCTGAGGGACACACACTCCCGTGAATGAATTTTGTGCACCGGGCCTCTAGTTAATTAATAATGTTGCCCATCACTGTTAGCCAACTACAGCTTAGATAAATCTAACTTCCCAAGGATGACAAAATGTTCAGTGTCAGCACATCTAAAATTCCATCCATAGCAAATGACAGTGGTTCTACTCACCACCATGTGCCCTAAGTTTCCCCCTTCTATGTCTTACTGTCTGATTCCTACTCATAGTTAATGATTTAGCTCTTCACTCATAACCCCTGGGAAGCCATATATACTGTCTTAGGCCAAAATAGTTCTTCTGAGTTAGTTGCTCCCAGTTCATATATCTTTCATTTCATTCAATTATATTATAAATGATGCATCTCCCTTCTAGACTGAGTTTCTTGATGTAAGATATGGCACCTACTATAATATAGGATACACAGAAAGACAATAAACCATTTGTTGAATAAAAGTTGAAAATGAATTTATATTTTAAAAATACTAGTATGAATTTTATATATTTCATCCACCAGGATGCTAAGCACAAAATATATTTCTAGTACTAGACAACTAATCAAGAAAGTTTTTTTAGACTAATAGCCCAATGGATTAGAAGCACACACAGAACCACAAAATTTCATCCATTGTTAATTATTTTTACTTTTCAGGGACACTATCCAGGACTGTCTATTTAAAGATAATATGTTTCTAGCTCTTATAGCCCTCTGTATGAAGGTACGATGTGTTTCCATTCATATTTATCCATTTGGAACAGCCTAATTTAAAAAAAAAAGTGTTTTAGGTCTTTTTTTTTTGTCAGTTTATGAATTAAAGATCCATTGGAAATGAGGTATATACTATTGCTATGTCTGTGTACTCAACAACAAAACAACTGTGATACTATTCTAAACTTAATTTTATAGAATATTAGCTAAGGATGCATGAGGACTTAACATATACTAGGTACTCTAAGCACTCTACATTGAATCAACTCATCTAATCCCCACACCCTTTTGGGGTAGGATATATTATCATTCCTCTTTTGTAGATAAGATAACCAAGGCCTAGAGTCATATTTATAGTCTTGAGTCGTGCCCACCCATAAATTCTAATGTTGACATCCTAACCCCCAGTACATAAAAATGTGTCTATTTAGGGTGGGACAAAATGAGGTTTACAGTTATGAGTACACAAGGCATAGATTTAATTCTTATATTATTATTTATTAATTATTGTATTATTTTACAACAACTGTAAACCCCACCCTGTATTTGGGGAAAAATGTCTTTAAAGAAGTAATTAAAGTAAATGTAGTTATTGGGGTGATCCCTAAGCCAATATGACTGGTGTCCTTATAAGAAGATAAGATTGGGACACAGACACAGAGAGGGAGGACCACGTGAAGACACCAGAAGAAAACTGCCATTCAAAAGCCAAGGAACCCTCAGAAGAAACTAACCATGACAACACCTTGATCCTGAACTTCAAGCTTCTATAACTATAAAGAAATAAATTTATGTTGTTTTAGCCACCCATTGTGTGGTACATTTTTTATGTCAGCCCTAGCAAAGTAATACAGACATAGAGTACCTTCCTAGGGTCATAAAGCCTATATGTGATCCAATGTCAGTCAGTATGGTTCTTGAATGCATGCTCTTAACCACTAAGCTCTACTGCTTCTCAAATGAGATGGTCAGCCACAGTCCCTCTAAATGGTGAAGTGGCTGGAAGAGGTCTAATCTCTCTGATATGATGAAGAAAACAAGGCTGATCAGAGGGTCAGAAAGCTTAAATCCTGGTCTTTGCCCCATCACTGTCACAACTTATTGTCCCAAATAAGTCTCTCCTCTTTACGACTCATTTTTCTCAAATGTCTAAATGAGAAGTTTAGACTAGAGGATCTCTATGGATCCTTTCTTGATCCTCTGTAGTTCAATGAATCTATCATCAGCATAACCAGAGAGTTGGTTGTAACAATTGGTCCAATGGAAAACAAGAAAGCTTTACTGAGTTACTGAGTTATCCTAGATTTACTATAGAATTATTATATATCTGTGCAGTTTGAGCATCTTTTTTCCCAAATATTTAATCACTACAGGTAAATTTATCAGGTTCCTTTTTTATGATAATCTTTCACTGAAAACTGCAGTTAATGTGGACAAGTAGTTCCTTTCCTCTGGAATATCTATGGTCCTAGATACTTCCTGACCTCTGACTAGCACAGTCTGGGTTTCATGATATCAGGGTCCCATCAATTGAAATGAGCTTTCTAATAGACAAGCTGCCAGACCTGGTGGGAAAGCCTGGGTCTTTCAGTAAAATTTTAATTTCATATTTCAACTGCACATGGGCCTGGAAATTTGTGTGCATAAAGATTACCTTAGACACTGTAAACAATGCCAGTCAACCAAACACACCAGGGGAAGAATAGGCTATTGATAATGTATCTTTCTGAATGAAAAAATAACGAATATATTCCATTCATCTATAAGGTGAAAGATGTACCAAAGCTACCTAACTACTTTCTTAATATCTAAGTTTGCTTTATAGTACCAAGTCAACTGAGAGGAGCTAAGGACATAGTTTTCCAAATATGCTTGCAAGCAGTGAATGATTAGATTTGATCACATAAACCTGGCATTTTGCTACTGGGCACATATTAAACTAGAGGCCCGGAGCACGAAATTCGTGCACTGGGGTGGGTGTCCCTCAGCCCAGCTTGCACCCTCTCTAATATGGGACCCCTCGGGGAATGTCCAACTGCAGGTTTAGGCCCGATCCCTGTGGAATCGGGCCTAAACCTGCAGTTGGACATCCCTCTCACAATCCGGGACCGCTGGCTCCTAACCGCTCACCTACCTGCCTGATTGCCCCCTAACTGCTCCCTTGCTGGCCTGATTGCCCCTCTGCAGGCCTGATTGTCCCCAAATACCCTCCCCTGCTGGCCAAATACCCTCCCCTAACTGCTCCTCTGCAGGCCTGATTGTCCCCAAATACCCTCCCCTGCTGGCCTGATCACCCCCAAGGCTTTTATTAGTATAGATATGACCCTGCACAGAAAATTTTACTAACCCTGCTTTACAATAAGGGCTTGATGATTGAATCATTAGGACCAGACACCAAGATTTCTTTTCTTTGAATAGTGGAGGGAATACTTATCTTGTCTTTAAGTTGCCCAGAAATTAAAATGAGATAATGACTTAGAAAAGTATAAAAGCACCACATAAAGACAACTGTCTTTTTAATGAACTGGCAAAATGAAAAACACTTTTTATTCTCCCCTTCCTTCCTTTACAGCTTTTATTTAAACTTTGAAATTTATAAAAATTTCACTCCAATTTTCATTTCTTTACATTCAACATTATTTTGTATTGGTTTCAGGTTTTATATTAGTTACAGAATAGTGGTTAGACAATCATATACTCTACAAAGTGTTCCCCGATATTTCTAGTACCCACCTGGCATCATACCATCATTACAACACTATTGACTATATTTCCTATTTAAGTGACAATGGGTTTACAGGTTCCTTTCAGTCTTTCTTTTGTGTTGCTTGTCCTTCCTTTTCTTTCTCACTTCTTCCCTCATTTTCTTTATATAGCATCTCAATTAGCCATCAAAGCTCAGTGAAGGCACTGGGACACGCTTCATCCATTTTACAGACCAGGAAACTGAGGCCAATTCCAGTTGGCTGTGGAACTTGACTCAGCACACAGGAAGCCCTCAGAGCCATGCTCTTTGCGCTTCCTAAGGGGCAGTGGCCCAGCAAACAGAACAAACCTTCCAGTCAGGCTTCCGAGCCTCTTTCTCAAGCACTACTTCATTGCGGATGCTCCACATTCTTTCCTCTCTCCCCATTCTTTACTGTCCCCCCCTTCTTCGAAGCAGGTGGAAGGCTTCCCACTCACTGCCTCAGCATGCTCTGCTATGGGGCAGGGTGTAGCGAGCTTGCTTTTGGGTCAAGGCAGGAGTCACTGCCTCTGAAGTGTGAAGGCCACCTGAGCGAGGCCCATTAGCACTGGGAGCTTCTCTGAATCACATCAGTCAGTCCAGTACCCTGCAGTGCAGCACCCCTCCACTGAGGTGGCACCACCCCTTAACCCCCGCCTCAGGGGTGAGGGTCCTTGCCCCTCTGCCAGGAGTCCTTCCATGCCCCCTGATCCCTGGCTGGGCCCACCCACATCTTGGGGGCACTGCAGAACCTCTGTCTCTCTGCAGATGAGGCAGATCCCTGCCCTAGGTCTCCGCAAAGCTATGAATCTGTGGCCAGAGGCCTGGTCTCGGTCTCAGCAACCACATGCCTGCAATGTTCCCAGGGACCCTGGGAGCAGCTGGGCAAGTCCCGCCTCACCTCCCTGGGTTGCCGATCTCCCCAGGGACCCCTGGGAGAGGCTGGATGGGCCCGGCCACGCCCCCACAGGTTGCCTATATCCCCAGGGACACCTGGGAGCAGCTGGATGGGCCGGCTATGCCCCCCGGGTTGCCGATCTCCCGGCCACGTGCCCCTAGGTTGCTGATCTCCCCAGGGACCCCCCCTCCCCTAGAGGCTGGATGAGCCCAGACACGCCCCCCTGGGTTGCTGATCTCCCCGGGAGAGGCTGCATGGGCCTGACCACGACCCCCGGGGTGCCGATTGCCCCAGGGACCCCCAGAACTAAGAGGACTGGGTGCCGCCATCTTGATCTTCTCAACGGCCGGAAAGTCCACCCGGAGTCTCGCCCCCCAGCCTCCTGCTGGCCCAATCATGGGCGTAGCGGAGGTGCGGTCAATTTGCATGCTTCTCTATTATAAGGTAGGATAGTTGAAATAGTTTTGGGTACCAAGAGTAAGGTAAAAGCCTTCAGGATCTGGTAGTAAAGTCAACATTACCAAAGGAAATCCACTCACCTCTGGTCTTCTGAACAGCTTATTGGCATTGCTGCTTAAATAATCAGCCCAACTGAATCAATGTACTAGAAAAACAAAACAAAACAAAACAAAACAAACAAACAAAAAAACTGCCCAGCTGTAGTCTTGGGAAGCTCACAAACTTAAAACTTAGAGATACCCCAGGAGCCCACTGTGAGAATCCCATTTTCATTATGTCTTCCCATATATAGTAAGATAGGCCTTAAGCAGGACAATTGTCTACTAGACCACCAGTGTCTGAAACTGTTATGGGCTCAATTATGTTCTCTCAAGATTCATATATTGAAGCCCCAATCTCTAGTACCTTAGTATGTGGTTGTATTTGGAGATAGGGCTTTTAAAGAGATAAATTAAAATGAGGTCAATAAGTTGGGCCCCTTTCTGATATGAGTGGTGTTTTTATAAGACAAGATTAGGACACAAAGACACACAGGGTAGACCATGTAAAGACACAGGAAGATGACAACTACAAGCCAAGGATAGAATCCCCAGGAGAAGTCAACCTGCCAACCCCTTGACTTTAGACTTCCAGCTTTGAGAAATATAAGAAAGTAAACATTTTGTTGTTTAAGATACCCAATCTGTGGTACTTTGTTATGGCAGCACAAGCAAACTACTGAACATGACAGAAAATAGGTGTGATGAATTGTGCTAGGTGCTGGAGATACACTGACAAATTTCTCCACATCTTCTGCCCTCAAGGAATTTACAAGTTAAAGGAGAATAAATCTATATCTATATCTATATCTATATCTATATCTATATCTATATCTATATCTATATCTATATCTATATCTATATCTATATCTATATCTATATATCTATATCTATATCTATATCTGTATCTGCATTTATATCTATATCTGTATCTCTCTCTCTCTCTCTCTCTCTCTCTCTCTATATATATATATATATATATATATATATATATGTATAATATATAATATAAGAATATGCCAGTTATCCCAGACACCGTTACATCACGACCATTCAGTGGGGTGGGTAGGGCTGTGGGGCCACTGGGCGGGACTCCAGGTCTTGCGCGATTTCATCCTGCCCAGGCAGACTCCCCTGTGGCCCCACAGCCAAATCCCCAAGTGAACCTGGGGTTTATTAAACTTTACTGGAGCTGCTCCCCACACCCCCACCCCCTGCCCCAGGACTGTGCTGCCCACAGCAGGGCGTCACAGCAGCTCCTGACAGGCAGGTGGCCAGGGAGAGCAGAGTGGGGCAGGTACTGTAGGGAGCCACAGAGGGGTGAGGAGGCTGGAGCCAAGTTCCCAGGGGGTCTGAGGAGAACGCCTGACAGGAGCCCAGACTGCAAAGAAAGGAGAGGAAGCGGCCATGGGGGAGCTCTTCCAATCCCCCTTCATGGACACCCTACCCCAGCCCCCACACCCCGGGGGGAGGGACAGGGAGGCTGACCAGATGCAAGGACCCATCAGCGCCCCGGAGGCACCTGCCTCTTGCAGAAGCGGTGCGGCTCCCTCCCGCCAGCTCCAGTGAAAGCAGCAGGGCTCCCTCCCACTGGCTCCAGAAGGCATGCTGTGACTCCCGCAGCTCCTGCTGGCACCCTGCAGATTCTGGTGGCTCCGGGGGAAGCAGCAGGCGGCCTACTGCACGTGATATTGGGCACTAGGCCACTAGTATATATATAAAGAGAGAATTACAAAAGAATGTGGGATGGACTTACACTGGAATAAGGATGTGGAACCCTGGGATAGAGGAGAGAGGTACCTGACTTGGAAAGTCTTCCTAGAGAATGTAATGTGTAAACCAAAATGAGAAGGTTAGGGAGAGCATTGGTACATCTCATGTGGCTTGGAAGGCAGTGTGTGAGGGAGTGCTGAGAGAAGAAGTTGGCAATTGCAGCCAGGGCCAGGTCAAAATGGCTGTTCCAGAGGTTTTGCCTATATTGTTAGGCGAGGGAGGCACCGAAAAGTCGGCTTGGATAAAAGGTGAAGGCATGGTGAGGAGGGGCAAAACCAGAGGCAAGAAACCAGGTGCACAAATCAGGTGAGACATAATGCTCACCTGATATAATAAGGTGATGGCCAAAGGGTTAAAGATACAATTTCAAAGTAAATGATGGATATAGGACTTGATGATTGGTAGAGGATAGAGCAGAAGGGCATGGGATGGAATCTTAAGGTGATTCCAGGTTTCCGTAGTACCATTAACTCTTCAGTGTTAGCTATGTTGAGTATGCAATACCTGTGGTAATATCCAAGTACAGATGCTAAGAAATCAGCTGCATATGCATATCAGATTTCTAGTGCATAGCAGTTATTCTGTAAAGAAAAAAAAAGGAATGAAAGGGGGACAGGAAGAGAAAGGCAGAAGGTAATGAGATTTATCATACACAAGTTCAAATTATTTATCCAGCTGGTTTTATTTAATCACTTTTAATGTTTAAACATCAATGTCTATTAAACACCTTGGCACACCTTCCTATATCCTGGGTTGTGAAACAGAGGAAACATGTTGTATAGAAAGGAACCAGGAAGTTAGAGAAACAAGCTTCTGGTTCCACAGCAGGATGAAGTAGAATAGAAATAAAAGTCTTAAGATAATGAGTCCTTATCTAAGTACCAATATGATCTTGAGCAAACTAAACATGTAGAAAATTATTAATGTCATCAACTACAGGACATTTGAAACTACACCTTTCAACATTTTTTTTCTAGTATGAAAGGCACTATTAAATTTTCTGCCTCTATCAAACTAAAACATTGATATATACCTAATTGATTTTAATTAAAAATACAGAATCAGACTAACACCATGAGAAAACTTTTTCTAGTTTTTGCAATCTCTATAAGTTATTTTAAAAAATCTAAAACGTTAAAATACATCCCCAAATGGACAAAATTAAGGATTTTAAAATAAGCTCGTGACAAGATTTTTTAAAATAGTTGAAACTAAAACTTGATAATTTGTTCTGTTTTTAGAGAAAGAGGGAACGGAGAGGGAGAACAAATGAAAAACATTGATAGGCTGTCCCCCATATGACCAGGGAACAAGTGCACAACCTGGGCATGTGCCCTAACAGGATATCAAACCAGCAACCAAACCGGCAGCTTTTTAGTGCATGGGGCAATGATCAACCAACTGAGCCACACCAGAGAAGGCAATTTGTCCTATGTTTCAAAATGGAAACTCTGTGATATAGAGATGATTACTTATTTACTCTCTTCCAGTTCCAATGAAAATACCAATACATGTTTTCTGAAAACAAAGCTGATGATTCTTACATCATTTTCTGAATGTAGTCAGAAAATTCCCCTGGTTATTAACCATCACTTGGGTATTAAAATATCTATAATGAACTCATTACTTTTTATGTTCCACAAGTTCCTGTGTATTCATTTAATGAAGGCATGCTTTACTTTACCTAACTATCTATCTATACCCTTCTTATTTAAAAATACTTTTGTTTTTTAAATTAGAGTATTCAATCAATAACTAGTTATTTAAATAATGGTTCCATAGTAAATGTAAAGATTAATAAGGCATATACCCAACTCTTCAATGAATTATCATCCAAATAGCATTAAAAGACAAGCATGCAGGCTAAAAACCCCAATAGAAGGCAGCAGTTGATAAGTACTACTAGGTATTGGAAAAAATGTACAGCATTCTAGGACTAGGAATGTTTCCAGAAAAGATGAAGAAATGAACACTCTCTAGAGGGCTTACTGTGCACCAGGCACTGTGGTAGACTATACACATGGCACTTGGTGTTATTCTGATCCCTAGTTGAGGAAACTGAGGATAATTGAGGCCAAATCGCTTGTTTAAAGGTTTCTAGTGCCTGTTGCAATGGTTCATTCATGACCCCTTTCATTTTAAAAAGTGTTAACACAATAATAACTTATATGGTCATATGAGCCATGCCCTATCAATATCCACTTCTGAGTAGGTATTCAATCACTGGGTGTCAATTGATTGACTGAGTCTGAATTAAGAGTAGAGCTCATGACTGTTGTGGACATTTATATGAGAGTCTGAAGAAATGATGGTGTAAATTGTGGCATATCCCTCTTCCTAGGCCTTTTATTCATCACATGTAAAATAAGATCAATTATTACACCCATGCCTCAATTTCTGGATTACTTCAAATATTATTAAATTTTAAGAAATTTGTGAGAATGGAAAACCATTGTAGAAACCCAACATTTTATCATTTTTATTAGATTTTGCTCAAAATAAGAGAGTAGAAAATGTCCACTGACAATATGCAACTGAATTCCATGTAGGCAATTTCTAAAATTAAAAAATGCATAGGCCTTTGGTTTCATATATCCAGGTTATGAAATTGTATTCTGTCTCATTAATGATGCCCTTACACGTGATCCCTTTATCAATCAAACTTGCTATATTACCTTTAAAAATGTTGTATAGAAAAGTATTAGAGCCGAAACCGGTTTGGCTCAGTGGATAGAGCGTCGGCCTGCGGACTCAAGGGTCCCAGGTTCGATTCCGGTCAAGGGCATGTACCTTGGTTGCGGGCACATCCCCAGTAGGGGGTGTGCAAGAGGCAGCTGATCGATGTTTCTCTCTCATCGATGTTTCTAACTTTCTATCCCTCTCTCTTCCTCTCTGTAAAAAATCAATAAAATATATTTTAAAAAAAAGAAAAGTATTAGATTTCTCAGCAAATGTTATTTCAGGCTCACATATAACATTGCAGGAATATGCTGCATTTGAAGCTAAATGTAAAAATTTAAAGACCAAACAAAAACTTCCTTCAAAATCAAAACTGTTGTAATTTGCTGAATTCAAATAAGTCCTAATTCTAAGGGTTGAGTCTAATTTAAAAGCCTTCTAATTAGTAAAGGCCAATTATATTCATTAATTGTTTTATAACAATGATGATACTGTTCATTAAAAATAGCCACCAACACTTCTTCTCCAATGACAGTGTTTTCAAACTTTCTAATGTCTATAAGATCTAGATTATACATTAGCCTATCTTCATTTAAAATGCAAAAATAGGCTCTTTCATGGGGTAAAATGGAAAAATAAGCTCTCAATCAGGATAAAAATGGAAGAATAGGCTCTCATACAGAGTAGCACTGGGAAGTTAGGTGTGAATGAAATTAAACTAATCTATATCAGGCACATATTCATTTTAATTAAGAAAGGTCAAGATAAAGCAAGTTTCTATTGCACAATGTTGCCTCATTAAAAGAAATGCTCTGAATAGTTCCTCAAGTCTCAGAAGGCAACAAAAGTCAGTGATCCCACAAAAGTAGCCTTCTGAGAGGCAACAAGCCAACTAAAAGACTCTTACCACTTAGGAAGATCTGCGGTCTACACCTTCAACAGGAATAGGCAAAGTATTGGGGGCTGCTGTTTTGTTAAGAGAAAGATTGAGTTGAATGAAGAACAGCCAGGTTTGGAAAGCTTACAAATAATAAGTGGTTACAACTTAGCAATGAGAAGGGAGAAAGAGGTCCTGAATATAAACTCTATGCTTGAAAAGACAGATATCCCACCTAAGACCAACATGAATGAAATTAACATAGCAGTAATCCACTATCACTGCAGACCCTCCCACCCACAAGAAAGCACAATAGAAAAGGGCAATTTCCCATGGGCAATCTTGAAGTTGATAACATCCAAAGTTAGAGCTCAAAATATGATATTTTAACTTCAAATGTCAATCCATTCAGTCATCAAGTACTATGTAGACTGATACATTCTTGCTCACAAGCCCAGTGATTGAGAAGAACATATATGTAAACCCTATATATATATATATATATATATATATGAAACCCTAATATGCAAATAGACCAAACAGCAGAACAACCACAACTGCACAACCAGTCACTATGACATGTGCTGACAACCAGGGGGCGCACTCAGAAGAGAGTGGGCATCAGACGCGGCAGGATGGTGGACCAGGTGAGCAAGGGTGCCAGACTAAGGTGGAGCGCCGTCCACTGTCATCAGGGCGAGCCTCTGGTGGTTACTGAAAATTCTTTGTTCCAGGGCACTGTGGTCCCACCTGGTGCTTGCACCTGCTGCCAGAGCCAGAGCCACCACTCGCACCCACTCCTGGCAGCCAACACTGGCCCCAATCACTTGGCACTATCAGCAGGTGCGAGCCACAGCTGCCAGCCCCAATTGCCCCTCGGGACTTCTCCACCTCCCCCTGCTCCTGAGGGGCAATCGGGGCTAGCAGCCACCTCTCCCACCTACTGATTGTGATGGTCCCACTCACACCCACTGCCAGCACTGGCTCTGCTCACACCCACAGCTGGTGCCGGAGCCGCTGTTCACACCTGCTGATGGCACCTGGCACCAGTTCCAATTGCTCGGCACCATCAGCAGTTGTGAGTGGTGGCTGCCAACCCAAATCACCCCTGTGGGCTTCTCCACCTCCCCCTACTCCTGAGGGGCGATCAGGGCAGCAGCCACTGCTCACACCCACTGATGGTGCCAGTCCCTGTCACACCAACTGCTGGCACTGGCCCCAATGGCTCCATGCTGTCAGTGGGTGTGAGCGGGGCCAACACTGTCAGCATGTCAGAGGAGTGGCAATGGGAACGGGGCTGCCTGCAGAGAGGGGACTGGGGGCCGCAGCAGGAGGTGCCAGGTGGGGGCACAGAGGATGGGCTGTGACCCACCCCTGTGCCCACCACAGCCTCGCAGCCCACAGTTCCTTTCAAGGTGCACAAGGTGCACTGGGCCCCTAGTTGGATAGATAAAAGGATCAGGGAAGCACTCATCTTTGAATGCACAATGCACTTTACAGTTTACACAGCACTTGAACATCCATAACCTCTATATCAGGTGTACCGGTTACTAATGCGGATTTTTTTCAATAGATGAAATTAAACTTATGTCAATATATATGCAATTTTATATGTATGCTATTTTGTTGTATCGACAGCAAGCTTCAAAACTTCATATGTCAAATTTTCTGAAGATGTTAACATCATAGATATTTTTACACTTAAAAATGTCGAATTCCATGCCAAAAAAAAAGTGCATTTGCCGGAAGTTTTAATTCATTACTTTATTTTGAAGAAAAGTGCTGCTGAAAAGTTATTGTATAATTCGGGAAGCTTATGGTGAACATGCTCCATCTCAAGATACTTGTGAACTCTGGTTTAAATGCTTTAAAAATGATGATTTTGATGTGAAAGACAAAGAATGTCCAGGTCAACTAAAAAAGTTTGAAGACCAACAATTACAAGCATTATTGGATCAGATGCATGTCAAACTCAAAAACAACTTGCAGAAAGATTAAACATTGCTCAGCAAACAATTTCTGATCATTTACAATTAATGGGAAAGGTTTTAAAGGAAGGAAAATGAGTGTCACATCATCTGAACAAAAGACAAATGGAAAACCGAAAAGTCATCAGTAAAATGTTGCTTCAATAGCATGAAAGAAAGTATTTTTGCATTGAATTGTGACTGGTGATGAAAAGTGGATTTATTTTGAGAATCCCAAATGCACAAAATCATGGGTTGATCTAGGTCAACCATCAACATTGCCTGCAAGGCCAAATCGCTTCAGAAAGAAGACAATGCTCTGTGTTTGGTAGGATCAGGAAGGTGTGGTGTATGAGCTTCTAAAACCAGGTGAAACCATTAATACTGATCACTAGTGACAACAAATAATCAATTTGAACCACACTTTGATCGTGAAATGACCAGAATGTGCCAGAAGACACAGCAAAGTAATTTTGCTTCATGATGATGCACCATCACACACTTCAAAACCAGTTAAAGACACGTTAAAAGATCTTGCCTTGGAAGTATTAACCCACCTGCTGTATTCACCAGACCTTGCTCCTTCAGATTACCACTTGTTCCAATTGATGGCTCACGCACTTTCTGAGCAGCACTTCAAAACGTATGAAGGAATGGAAAATTGGGTCTCTTAATGGTTTGCCTCAAAACAAGAAAAGTTCTATTGGGACGGTATTCACAAATAACCTGAAATATGGGGAAAATATGTAGCTAGCGATGGACATTACTTTGAATAAAGCACTTTTGATGTTTCTCTTGAAATTATCGTGTTTTCTTTGATTACAAAATCCACCATCATTAACCGGTACACCTAGTGTATTTTCATATAACATTTTAAGGAAAGTAAAACAGGGATGATTTATTTTTCTAATATAGCTGAGAAATATTTGGCTCAGAGGATAAATGCAACTTGCTTAATTTATGTATGACCGATACAAGATGACCCAAGACAAACTTAGATCAGTAAGATGATAGTAAAATTCTCTTCTGACCTATCCACTTGGTTCAACTCAGGCAAGGGTGTGGTGTAGCAAAATAAATATCCACTATAATTCATGACCCTCTATTGTCCTAATGATAACAAAAATGTGAATAATAATACCTGTCATTTCCTGAGCACCACAATCTTCCAATATACTTTACTGAAGACCTGCGGTTTAGGAATTACTATTTATTCTAATCATCAACTTTTTGGAATTTCCCAGTACAAGAAAAAAAAAAAAAAAAAAACAGAACCCAATAGTACAGGTTAGGATCATTTTATATAAGTTTTAGACTTAAAAATTCAGTGAGCTAACTATTGTAAACCAAATCACATGAATCTTGTTTAGAAAAAAAGTTTCTTTTCTCATGTAAGTGAATAAACATGCCTTCATGATCTAATATGAAGATTCTAATCTTGTTATATCACTAGGCTTGCTTAAAATACCCACCACTATCCATCTATCATCACCATCCATCCATTCACTCACACACTTGTCTACCCATCTACAAACATACATATATGGAATACCTACTTGGTTTCTAGTCTCAGAAAAGACCTTGCTAATCTTCTCTAGACCTTACACTTTGCATCTTTCTCAGAAGAGCAGGCTGGTATGAAAGTCCTTCCTTTCCCATGTAACCTGTGAGACTCATATTCACATGACATTTGACTGTGGTACATGGTGACAGAGGTCTTTGGCACTTCATTCAAATAATTGTAGTAGTCAGGGACAAGTGAGCCTACCTGTGTGTGCTAAAAGTACTTTCAAATAATTGCTCATTTTGTTTTGGAGAAAATAACTACAAAGCAATGAAAAGCTGAATGGAAGGACTTTTGTTTGTATAATGAATATTTATTACACCAGTTTTCTTAAAATTAAGATTGCATATATTTAAACCCTGAAATCAAAACGTTCACAGTATACAAAGTAAATCTGAGGCACCCATACATTGACCAACTAAGTAACTTTTGATTTTAAATCCAACCACCCACTGCCACCCTCCTTTTATTTCTTCACTAAATATCATGTTTGTAAAGCTACATTACAGGTTTGTACAACTACAGTATGCATTTGTTACCTCTTACTTTTGTTCTATTGTTATGCATACTTTTGTATATATGGATGTATCAGTATTTGTATTTGTGTATATTTTTCTGTGTGTGAGTGTGGATGCTCTTACCAAAATTTTGAGGCATTTATCAGTAAATCAAAAGAAACCATGGGGAAACACTTAAAGATGGCTGCAGGTGTACGTGAGGAGTATGAAAACACAAAGGTCTCTGGAGTGTAGGGGAATCAAAGAGAGACCAGAAAAGCCCCATTTTAACATTCTGTCATTCACTCACATACACAGACAAATGCATACACACACATACATGAAATTTTTATCATACTGTAATCCACATTAAAAATAGAACATATAGGCTCATTTTTTAAATTGCTTATCCTAAGAATCCAGTGTGGGAATCATATATCCCAGTTAATTTTGCCAACATGCTGATTCGCATTTACCTGTTGTAGATTATTTTAAAACACAAATAGTTTGTTGATTAGTGGGAATGAATAGAGGAAAGACAGAACTTAATAAAATAATCTAGCTATATGACCAATTCCTCTGCTCTCATGGAAACATACAAAGCCACATTGTGAAATATAGAATGTATTTGGCACCTGGCAATGTCTTCTTTTACCTCATTTTATGTCTCAATACTCTGAAGTATATATTATTGTCCTTGTTTCAGAGGTGAGGAAACAGACTTTGAGGGCTTGAGAAACTTGCCTAAATCACATAGCTAGAGGTGATGCAATTTGAATATGGTTCTCTATCTTTTCCAAAACCATTTCTACCCTCCATGCCAAAGGTCTCAATTTTGGGTACATGGACTGCCTGGAGGGTACATAGTATTCAGGAAGTCTAAGCAATTGCATACAACATTATTTGGGTATGTCCATTTGTATGTTTTCCTGGGGAAAGGAACTGAAAGTTTCATCAACTTCTCAAAAAGGTCTAAGGCACCAAAAAGATAATGAACTACCATGATTTAATCCTAGTGCTTTATAGGACCTGGTGTGAATGGCAATACTTCCCTAGGCCCATCCAGATCTGCCTGCCAGCAGGCACCTTTTCCTGCTCTGTGCTCCTATACCACTTGCACTCTACTGTAACCTTGGTATTTGACCTTGTTTAGTTGTTATTTGTGTACATGTTTTCATTTCCCTGCTAGAGATAAGTTTCTTGATTGTCTAATGTTGTCTTCCTCAAAACCCTAGAACAGTAAGTACTGTGTCTATAAAAGATGGTAGAAAAATGTCAAAAGAAGTTCATTTGATGACTGCTTATTACTTAACTTATTTCTGTTCTTGAATTTTGGTTATCGATTTCTCATTACCTAGAAGGCTCACCTTCACCTTGTTTGCTGGCCCATCTCAGGGCCCTCAGGGTCCTCACTTACAAGAAAGGCTTTATGTTTGCACCTTGTTATCACACAACTGAATAAACATTTTTGTGTGATTGTTGTCTAACTATCTCAGATATATTATGAATTCTTCAATTCATTGGGGCATTCATTCACTTATTCAGCACATAGTTAATGAGCATATACTATGTGCCAGGTACCATGACTGCAATTGGCAAAAATTCACTCATCTTTTCTTCTAACATGTTTGGATGCCCCATAAAAAGCTCATTATGCATGTAGATGAGCTCAATACATAATAAATGAATGAATATTATGCTTACCTTGAGATTGTTTTAGTTCTTTATTATGGCATATAGCAGGCTAGTTTTATTCATTCCATCTTCAGAAAAATTGATTTTCTTTGAAAACTAGTATGCTTATTTAGAATTATAGTATTAATTAAGCTTAAAAACTAGTTTCTAATTAATTGAGATAGCAAACAAAATAAACACCTTCATATGTTATTTGAAATCAAGACATATAAATGTCACTGAGAATCTTCAAGTAAGCTAAAGTAATTGATTCTTTGCTTGGTGAATGGAGGTGTCAAAGTTTGTAATTCAGTGACACACAAACTTGGGATTTTATATACCTGAGAAAGAAAGCGGACAGAGTTAATAGTGGAAACTTATTTTAAGAATAATCAGAATAAGAAGAAGCAGTGTGGGTTGTTCAAACAAATACATTTAGATTGGCAAGGTGAAAGTATAGCGGAGCTTCCATTTGGCATCAATTAGTAATCTAGGATGTTACCCAACTGACTGAAAAACTGAGGCCATTCATCTGGGATGTAATTCTATCTGAAGCCTTCCATTTTTCAAGATTATTTCTTTCCAATACTACATAAATGAATAATTAAAGAGGTAAATAAAAATAAAATTAAGAGTTATCCGCAACCATGTTCTTAAGGCATTTTGATCCCATTTAAATTTTAAAGGTAATTATATTGTCTACTGCCAAGAAATTTAACACTAATTATTGGAATAAATAAAGCTGTGCAGATTAAATAGGAATGCAAAGACAAAAATGTCTAATGGCTTATTCAAAACAGGAAGCATGACACTATTGTTTCTAGCTCTAAGTACTATATTCACTTGATTTATGAAGATGCTATTTTTAATCTTCTATTAGAGAAATATTTTTCCTGTTATACAACTTTGACTTTACTGTCAGATTTCCATTTAAAATAATAGTAATATATTCTCAGCAGTGATCAAGTATATTTTTGCTTGTTTTGTTATATAGCTTTGATGTGTAGATTGTCAAATGGTCTGGAAAAAATATATTTATGTCTACCTATGTACATAAATCACATAATGAATTATATCACAATAAAATCCACAAATTGAATCTAATACTTCATCAATAATTTATTCTCCACCCAATAGCTATTTTAACATTCTCAAGCATTGATATATAATGGATATTTTTAACATTATTTTTTAACTAATTCTATTTAAGAGTTGAGCCAGTGCTGAAGCAAATGTAGAGAATGCCTTTTTGTTTGTTTGTTTGTTTTATATGTATAGAAGGCATTCACACTCAATCTTTATCTTACCAAACTCTAAAGCAGGGGTCCTCAAACTTTTTAAACAGGAGGCCAGTTCACTGTCCCTCAGACCATTGGAGGGCCGGACTATAGTTTAAAAAAAACTATGAACAAATTCCTATACACACTGCACATATCTTATTTTGAAGTAAAAAAAACAAAGTGGCAAAAACACCCGCATGTGGCCCGTGGACCGTAGTTTGAGGATGCCTGCTCTAAAGGCTAATTTCAGGAAGATTCAATTACACACTGCAGCTTCAAATTCTGTTTCCTCCAAGAAGGTGAAATGAACATATTTGTGTTATGGATAAGTCAAAATGTAGAAACTAGATGTTTATTTCCAAATGGCTAATATATTTGCTAGAGTATGCCAACTAAGTAATTTTATCTGTATCTTTGAGATATAGAAAAAAAGTTACATGTAGCACTTAACTTTTTTTGATGTAAGCACTCTCAGATAAAGTTCCAACCTCTAGCCTTTAAGGACTTTACCATTCCTAAATCAGTAATTTAGCCCAATAGAAGCCTAATACATTTAGTTAGGCCAACTGGACTGGTTAGCTTTGCTTAGTCCTTCCAGCAACAAGATTCTGTAATTGTATACATTATACCACTGTTCTTAAAAGGGTGTCTTCTGATTAAGAATGTTGATTACTTTTTCCTTTTAATGCCCAACGTTATAAGTTTAGAGTTCAAGGTTCAACTCTGTTACTAAGTGCCATGAGGCCTTCGGTGAGACCTTGTCCAGCCTGGCTTCTATGTCCTCTAACTATGAAAAGTGAGGCTCTCAGCCCTCAAATTCTCTTAGAATAATTTCAAAATAAGTAAGTACATAGGAGTTACAGAGAGATTTTCAAACAGTTGAGAACAAAAGAGGAATGGATAAGTAAAATAAATATATTATGATTAATTTTCCATATTGAAAAATACAATTTCAATGATAATAACTATGGAGTGCAAAAATGTTATAAGATCAACTCTATTCTTTCATCCTGCTTCCACTACCATAAATTAATGACCTTAACTGAAAGGCAATGACCATCTCCAAAAAATAAAGGCAAGGAGCAGAGCTGATCAGTTTTGAGGTAACAATTCAGACAGCCACAGTAACCCTACTCTAAGTCCACCAAAATAAAAGGATGCAATTTCTCACTGAAGACTATATCATGGGTAGGGAAAGGACAGTGTTAAGTGGAAGGTTACCCCAACTCTCCTCTCTAAGTAAGTACATTCCATGTGTAGACAATGAGTCTAAAGGAAAAAGAAAACCAGGATCATAGCAAAGTCCACAGCTATTATTGCAAGAGAAGTTCATTTGACTTGTAAAAAAATACAAAATGCAAAACATAATTTAATATACTTCATAACTTCATAGAAAACTGTTACTTACACTTCTGCTATTTCTAAGAAAGTATTCAGCATATTTCCCATGTTTTCTAATGTCCTATAAAATCTTTCCAATTTAAGATATTAATTTTTAAGCAGTGAACCAAAAAGGCCATTTGTAGGAAATAAATCCTTCACTGATGCATAAGAAAATAATGTTTTCTTTAGTACAAACCTTTTCACAAGCAGCCCAAATTCCATCAGTATATAAGTGGGTAAAAAAGCTGTGGTACATTTACACAATGGAATAATACTGGACTGTAAAAAAGAAGGAAATCTTACCCTTTGCAACAACATGCATGGACACGGAGAGTATTATGGTAAGTGAAATAAGCCAATAAAAGAGAGACAAGTGCAATATGATCCCATTTATATATGGAATATAATGAATAAATAAACTAATAAACAAAAGAGAAACAGACTCATAGATACAGAGAACAGACTGATAGCTGTCAGAAGGGGTATGCGCTGGGTGAAAAAGGTGAAGGTATTAAGCAAAACAAAAAATAAAAGAAGATACTCATAGACACTGATAACAGTATGGTGATTACCTCAGGGAAAGGGTTATGGGGGGATGATGTAGAAGAGGGTAAAGGAGGGATAAATGCTGTTTGAAGGAGTCTTGACTTGAGGTAGTAAGTACTGAACAATATACAGATGTGTTATAGAAGACACTTAACTGTTTTGTGAAAATTTGGTTGTCAAAGAAAATAATTTTGGATCATCATACACCTTAGAGTCATTTTAGATCCTCTTTGTTGTCTTCCTCTTAATGACCCATGTAGTTAATCACTGAATCTTATCAAATCAACCTTAAAAATTTATCTCAAAAGCAGCCTTAATTCAAATTGCTGACATTTCTGGCCTAGAATACTTTTATAGCTTACTCAGTGCTCTTTCTGCCTCACCAGCCCTATCATGCCTATTACTCCTTTCCCCAGATTCTCCTGCCAATCCCCACCCCCACAACATGATTTTTCTAAAAACTCAGCTGCCTTACTTATATCATAAAAGGCTCTACATCACCTAGAACTGACACCAAGACTTCAATCTTTCCAATCTCCCCCTTTAGCTCCCCAAACACAGCTGGTTCTTTTCTGTCTCATGAATCTCAGGAGTCATCAGGCCCATTTACAACCTGATGTGGGTTTAACATCTTCACCAAGAAAACTTCTAATCACACTTCAAGAGCTAGCACACAAGTCACTACCTCCTTAAAAACACCTTCCTGAAAATTTCAGATACTCTTAGATTTAGTCGATCTCTCTCGCACCCACAGAATACTGAACAACCATCTATTATATTTGAATGTTAATATTCTTTTTTGTGTCCATATTCCCCTACTTAAGCTACTTATGATCTGGGAATATCAGAAATGCCCTCCTATACAGCTGCTAGAAATTGAGACCAGGATGCTCACCTTGAGTGGGGCCTCATTAATTTCTTTATTGTCTCAATTTACCAACATAAAGCATAGTGCTTGGCACACAATGGGTGCTAAATAAAGTTTACTGAATGAATAAATGAATGAATTAAGTGAATGGATAAGAGAAGATACGGGGTTTTATAGGTATTCTCATCTAACGGATCTATCCAACAATGTATATGATAAAACTTTATGTTGAAAACATAACAATTCATAGTATCAAACTCAATGTGAACAATCAGAATGTTACACATTTTTCCATTTGTCCTTTGGCCAAATATTGCACTTAAATATTAAATATGCAACAAGACCATTTTCTTTTTTAAATCACTTTTTATTTTTCAATTATAGTTGGCATACAATATTATATTAGTTTCAGGTGATGAGACATCATATTACCTTCTAAGTGATTTATTATATGTATATTGTGGATTCAGACCAAACTCTGTGATGTGGGTCCTTTTTACCCATCAGTCTTGTGTGGGAAAGGATGTTAGATCTTCCCATCTTACCAAGGATCTGAAGGCTACATTTACTCCAGTAAGTAGAGTAGATATGCAGAGAGACAGTTTGAGAGCCTCAGCACATATGTGAGATCACTTGATAAGGCCCCACTCAGGGTGAAATTGTGGTCTGCATTTCTAGCAGGTACCTGAGAGGGCATTTCTGGATGTCCTAGAAAAAGCCAGCTTTCCAGTTAATTTTCACTAAGATCTAGATGAATAGGATATGCTAATAAGGAGATGAAGGTCAAAAGGAGTGTTTGCTCTAAAGCCAGGGCCATTTCCTTAACCAACTTCCGAAGTCATTATCACATTATAGTCTATATGAATAGTGACCCCTAAAACTGTACAAGATGGCAGCTAATTCTCCTACCATCAACCTATTTAATGAAATTGCAGTATAGTTGTAACAATCTTCTATGGCTCATACTTTAAACAGTGAGATATCATGACATTCTTATATCATAGGAAGCATGGCACTTGAAACCCCAATAACTTCCCAGGTTTTATGCAGTCCATTTCATCTGGATAAGATACAACCTCCTTTTTTCAATCATCCTATTATTTTAGTTTTTGGAACCTTGTTTCAACCTCATTTTATCTTTTAAGCCTTAACAAAATATATTCTTTTTCCTATCAATCCTTTATTCCAAATCTCAGAACCTAGGTATTGCCAGAGAGGAGAGGCTGGACAAAAATGTTGCTATTATTTTCTAGCTTTCACCTCCCAGAAATCCACTGGCATTATCAGGGCCTACAGACAGGCACATGGACACTGGCACATGCATATGTACACAAACCTACACAAACATCCATACACATCAGCAATGAAGAGCCTTCAGGAGCTGCCACAGACCATCAGACCTTTCACCCAATTTAACCCAACTTATCAGGCTGTGCAAGAGGACTTGCTATTTCTAAAATCTTAGAAATCCTTACCACCCCTAAACTCAAGTCAAATACATACTTTAGTCCTCCTAATCCATAAGGGATTCCAGAATCCCAATTGGGTTTGGACTAGGTTTTTTTTCTCCCTAGAAAAATTATAGGACTGGCTTCCTTTTAGTGGTTTTCTCTGAGGTCATCTCTTTGCATCCTGTGATTCTGAACCCAAGCCTGGACATGCAAATTGTTCTCTGCCCTGGTTGCTCAGATACTCCAATTCTAAGAAAGCAAAAGACGAAATGACCTCCACATCATGAGTCACTGAAAAAAAAAAAAGACACTACTGAATAGAAATGTGGTTTTTGGTGTTGAAGAGTATTTCTAATTATGGGCAAAAAAATCTTCTTATTGACCTCTGTATATGGTTGGGGGAGTCTCTATTCCACTGGCTAATTCTACCTGTATTGCAGACACCTCTTCTGACTCTAGGATTCTACTCTCTAACAATCACAGGCCTAAATTTCTTCCCCTCTCTACTCAAAACCATCTTTCTATTGATTACAGGAAGGGCAGGCCAAATGTTTTTGCTATCTGAAGCTTTGTATATCTCTATCACAGGGGTCCGCACACCCAGTTCTCCAAGTCAAATCCAGAACACTGCCTGTATCTGTATGACTCACAGGCTAAAAATGGTTTTTATACTCTAAGTTATTAAGAAGAAATAAAAATTATTTTGTGACATGTGGAAATATGACATTTGAGTTTAGTATTCACATATAAAGTTTTATTGGCACATAGCCATGCCCATTTTTAAAACATTGTCTTTGTCTGTTCTCACGTTGTAATGGCAGAATTTAGTGCTTTCCACAAACTGTATGGCCCACCAAACAGGAAATATTTGTTTTAGAGAAAAAATTTAATCACCTAAGCTGTAGCTCATAATTGAGTCAAATGCATTGGCAAATTATTTTTCTCTATTATTTAGTTAGAAAGAAAATTTATTCTTACTATGCTAAAATATTTGTAATCCATTTTGTACAATTGTACTTAAACAGTCTGCCCTCAATAATTACCTTTCACATAGGTGCAGCAAAAATTAAAGAGCATTAAAGAGAAATAGGCTCAGAACCATTGTGGACTAAACCTGAGAGTTCTAAGATGGGAAAGCCACCACCCTCCTATAGACTAGCTTGGAGTTTTCACAATGAACACATACTGGTATCCCACCATTCTCAGTCTGGGATGTATAAAGTATAATCCCTCTCAGAGTAGGTTGAATAGTGCCCCCCCCCGCCGCCAATTCATCTCCTTATAACCTCAGAATATGACTTTATGTGGAAAGGTTATATTTGCATATATAATTAGAGAAGGTCTTGATGTCCTTATAAGAAGAAGAGAAGGCATAGGAAAACATACAAAGGAGAAGGACATGGGAAGATGAGAATAGAGAGTAGAGCAATGCTGCTACAAGCCCCGGAACACCTGGGACCACCAGAATATATGAAGAGACAACAAAAGATTCTCCCCTGGAGTGCCTGGAGGGAGCTCAGCTCCACTGATATTATTTTGGATTCCCAGCCTCCATAACTATGAGATAATACTTTTCTGTTGTTTTGTGCCACCCAGTTTATAATAATTTATTATAGTATCTATAGAAAACTAATGTATCTCCAGTTTCCAGAGTCCTGCAAATTTTTTTTTTTAAATCTTCACAGCTATTTAGTTCATTTATTCTCACAGTAATTCTCTGAGAAGTATATGGATTATCTGAATTATTTTGCTGATGTACAGGGAGACTCAAACATTTAATATCTCTAAATAAAAACTAGGAATCCTGCCTACTCCTTGTGAACTACTCTTGCAATTTGATCATCTGTAGTTTATAAAGTTAATCTACTTGGGGGGGGGGCTCAAACATTTGAGAGAAGTCTTACTCCTTCTATAGCAATTATTTACATGCCTATTTTTAGTGAACTCTCATTCACATTGAAGGTTTATCTTGAGGATGGTCGTACTTTAGTCACAGAAATCCAGATTTTAGTTATGCTGTCTGAGAATTCTGCTAAAATCATCCTACCAAATAGACAAAAACCCAGGAACTTTATGAACCAAGAAAAGGTCCTCTAACAAGTTGTGCCATATGTTACTCATTTAGGAATATTGCAAAAACACTACTTCTCACCATATTTTTAAATGAAAAACACATGGCCATAACCTGTAATACCACCAGAAAAATTGCTCTTTTAGTATGTTTGGCCCCAAACTTTTGAAATATGAACCCAGCAAGGGAATTTCAACATAAGCTGGATTCAGCTCATTATTCTCTTGCCCCTTATGTGCCTGTAGAGAAGCTACTTTTAGAAAATTAACCCATTTATATACAGTACCACACTTAACATCAAATACCATTGTGGAAATGGCAATAAAGACCTAGGTTCTAGTCCCAGCACAGCTACATGCTGGCTGTGTGACATTAGGCAAGTTCCTTTTCATCTTTCTGAGACTATATTTCAACATTTGTGAAGAGGGAATGATAATTCAGGACCCTGTAAAATCAGGTCAAAATAAGATAGGTGGGGGAAGGCAGAAGGGAGAAGTGGAGAAATGTTGGTCAAGTAGAATAAAGTTTCAGTTATGCAAGATTAATAAGTGCTGGAGAACTAATATACAGCAAGGTGACTGTAGTTAACAATGCTGTAGTGTATACTTGAAATTTGCTAAAAGAGTATATTTAAGTGTTGTTAGCACACATACAAAATATGATAGCTATAAAGGTGATAGATATATTAATTAGTTTTGTTGTGGATATTATTTCCAATGTTTATGTATTTCAAAACATAAAGTTGTATGACTTAAATATACACAATTGTTATTTGTCAATTAAACCTCAGTAAAACTGTACAGCACAAGATAATGTATGTGAAAATACTTGTAAACTATAAAATATGAATGTGATAGGTTTCTGTTACTGTCACATATTACAAACTCCATTTGGTAAACAAAGCATAGCAGTTTTTATTTTAAATATAGTTAAGTAAAGATTATTTGCTTTCACATCAATTTCAAAAAACTGAAGAGAAATACAATAGCCATAAAAACTACTACAATTCCTCCCTAAAGCCCTTTGCATTCATTATTTGGGTTGAATCAATATGGTTATCTACATGTCAATTTTTCTTATTCTTAAATGCAGAGTTGTGTGCAGTATGTTTTTTTATGACTGGCCCAAAATGTACTAAGCTAATTGATATAATTCAGAGATATAATGACATGATTTGGAACACACTTAACAAAAGCTTATCACTTTACTGCATACTGAATCTGTCAAAATATTTTCCTGAAAGTAATCTGAAAATATAAGTTCTCCATCTTTTCATTATATTTAGTAGGTGGTGACAAAAGGATTAAGAGGGTATTTCCTGAGTTCACAGCTTGGTATTTTCCAATGAAATGTTGTATATCTTTATCTTCTTTTTAAAATGAGTTTAAATATAATAATACTCTAGATATTCAATCCCAAAAGATGATCTAATTCTAGCTTTCCCATATTTACCTAGTCTTAAAACTTTCCCAACTGTTCTAAATAGTTGTAGCCAGAGGTATACAGGATGGGATCACATCCCTTAACACTCTTCTAATGTCCATATTCCTGGTGGGGTATGAGTGAGGGAAGAAGTGGCTGAAATTATTTTACAATGTGGGTTTGGGCTTAATTACAAAGGAGAAGCACACGCTCAGAGATTTATAGCTGGAAGAAAGCTCACTGATGAGCTAGTCTAAATTCTCCTTGTAAAAGGAAGCCTAGAGAGGTGATATTTCTCTCAAGTCCACAAAGCAAGTCCTGGCCAGAGGTGGACCTGAGATCTCAGTAGTCATCATCCAAACTATGCTTTTTAATTAATACACAACATGTTCCCTCATATAAGATTTACTTTAAGCTATTTCAGAAAGCAGTGAAGTAACAACTGACATAACAGAAATTGAAATGATTGTAAGAAAATATTAATATCAAACAAGCTGTATAATGAGGATATAATGGACAAATTTCTAGAAAAAAATATAATCTTCCAAAGCTGAATCAGGAAGAATCAGAAAACCTGAATAGACTGTTAACAATTTAGGAAACTAAAACAGTAATAAAAAACTTCCAGGAAACAAAAGCCCTGCTCCGCAGGGCTTCACGGGAGAGTTTGACTAAACATTCTAAGAAGAGTTAACACCCATCCTCCTCAAATTATTCCAAAAAATACAAGAGGAAATAACTCTTCCAAGCTGTTTTCATGTGGCCAGCATTAACCTAATTTCAAAACCAGATAAAGACACTACAAAGAAAGAGAGTTATAGGTCAATATTGTTGATGAACATAGATGCTAAAATCCTCAACAAAAGTCTAGCAAATTGGATCCAGAAATATATTAAAAAGATCACACACTATGACCAATGTAGATTTATTTTAGGGGTGCAAGGCTGGTAGAATATTCACAAATCAATGAATATGATACATCACATAAAAAATCGAAAGATAAAACCACATGATCATATCAATAGGTGCAAAAAAAAGCATTTGACAAAATCCAACACCATTTTTTGATAAAAACTCTCAGCAAAGTGGGAATGAGAAATCACACCTCAACATAATAAAGGACATATATGACAAATACTAAAGCCAACATCATACTAAATGGGCAAAAACTAAAAACGTGTCCCCTAAGAACAGGTACAAGACAGGGATGACCACTTTCACCACTCTTATTCAATACAGTATTGGGAGTCCTAGCCACAGTGATTAGACAAGAAAAACAAACAAACATGAAAGGGATCAAAATTGGAAAGAAGAAAGTAAAACTCTCATTATCCGCAGATGCCATGATATAGTACTTAGAAAATCCTAAAGACTCCACCAAAAACTACCAAATTTAATAAGTGAGTTCAGCAATGTAGCAGGATACAAAATTAAAACCCAGAAATCAATGGAATTTTTATACATGAATAATGAATTCTCAGAAAGAGAAACTAAGCAAACAATCACATTTACTATAGCAACAAAAAAGTAAGATACTTAGGAATAAACTGATCCTATGAGGTAAAAGACTTGTACTCAGAAAACTACAGGATGTTGGAAAAAAAGATAGAGGAAGATATGAAAAAGTGGAAGAATATACCATGTTCATGGAGTGGTAGAATTAACATCATTAAAATGTCCAAACTATCCAAAGCAATCAATATATTCAATCAATCCCTACTAAATTACCAACAGCATACTTCACAGATCTAGATCAAATATTTATATGGAATCAAAAGGGGAAAAAAATAGCTGCAGCAATCTTAAGAAAGAACAAAGTTGGAGGGATCACTATACCAGATATCAAATTATACTACAAAGCCACCATAGTCAAAACAGCCTGATACTGGCACAAGAACAGGCATATATATCAATGGAACAGAACAGAGATCCCAGAAATTGACCCAAGCCATTATCCTCAATTAATATCTGACAAAGGAGGTAAGAGCATACAGTGCAGTCAAGACATTCTCTTCAATAAATGGTGTTGAGCCGAAACCGGTTTGGCTCAGTGGATAGAGCGTCGGCCTGCGGACTCAAGGGTCCCGGGTTCGATTCCGTTCAAGGGCATGTACCTTGGTTGCGGGCACATCCCCAGTAGCGGGTGTGCAAGAGGCAGCTGATCGATGTTTCTAACTCTCTATCCCTCTCTCTTCCTCTCTGTAAAAAATCAATAAAGTATATATTTAAATAAATAAATAAATAAATAAATGGTGTTGAGAAAATTGGACACATACATGCAACAAAATGAAACTAGACCACCAACTTACACCATACACAAGAATACACTCAAAACGGATAAAGACTTAAATATAAGTTGTGAAACCATAAAACATCATAGAAGAAACCATAAATAGTAAAAACTCATACATCTCTTGTAGCAATATGTTTGTGGATACATCCCCTAGGGCAGTGGTCGGCAAACTCCTTAGTCAACAGAGCCAAATATCAACAGTACAATGATTGAAATTTCTTTTGAGAGCCAAATTGTTTAAACTTAAACTTCTTCTAATGCCACTTCTTCAAAATAGACTCGCCCAGACCGTGGTATTTTATGGAAGAGCCACACTCAAGGGGCCAAAGAGCCGCATGTGGCTCACGAGCTACAGTTTGCCGACCACGGCCCTAGGGCAAAGGAAATTAAGGAGAAAATAAACAAATGGGGCTACATCAAAATAAAAAGATTCTGCACAAGCAAAAGAAACCCTCAACAAAATTAAGTGGGAGCCCACTGTATGGAAGAACATATTTGGCAATGATACATCTGATAAAGGGTTAATTTCCAAAATATACAGGGAACTTATACAACTTAACAAAAGAATAATAAACAATTCAATTAAAATTGGGCAAATGAACTAAACAGACACTTCTCCAAAGTGGACATACAGAAGGCCAAGAGACATATGAAAAAATGCTCAAACTTACTAATTATCTGAAATCTGAGATTACTAATCATGAAAATCAAAATGACAGTGAGGTACCTCCTCACACCTGTCAGCATGGCTATCATCAACAAATCAACAAGTGATAAGTATTGGTGAGCATGTGGAGAAAAGGGAACCCTAGTACACTGCTGGTGGGAATGCAGACTGGTGCAGCCACTGTGGAAAAAAGTATGAAGTTTTCTCAAAAAATTAAATATAGAACTGCCATTTGACCCAGTGATCCCACTTTAGGAATATATTCTAAGAGACCCAAAACACCAATAAGAAAGAATGTACGCACCCCTATGTGGAGAGCAGCTACAGTGTTTGGACAGGTTCAAGCCTCGGACTAATGAGAGGGCACAGTCCTCTCATTGCCACGTGCAAGTCCCAGCTTGGAGGGCAGAGCCCTCCCAGCACAATTATAGCCATCAGCTATAGTTGTAAGCTTGAACCTATGGTCTGAACATGTGACCCCACATGCCTGAGTGATGTGGGCTTGATAGAGTTCAGGTGCATGTAATTGAGTAGGATCAAAACTCACGAGAACGTTGTAAATATCTTGACCACGTCCTTACTTTGCCTCGTGGCATCTGCCTATAAAATAAAGACATGGCTTGTAGTCCGTGGCGCTGTCTCTCTCCATCAGAGAGGACAGCATCCCGCTGAGATCCAGTTTTCATTCTCTTCTCTGTCTTTTCTCAATCCTTCACCACCCCCACTCGGGCTCACCAAACCTGGCTGAGCTGGCGTAGCACATAAGATGTCCAATGTGGGGCTGAGTATGCCATGGCCATGCCAGCCCGCCACACCCTTATTTTCATAGCAGCCTAATTTACAATAGCTAAGATCTGGAAACAGCCCCAGTGCCCATTAGATGAGTTTTATTAAAAAAAAAAAAGCTGTGGTACATTTACACCATGGAATACTATGCAGCAGTAAAAACATAAGGATATCTTACCCTTTGAGACAGCATGGAGGGACCTGGAGAGTATTATGCTAAATGAAATAAGCCATTCAGAGAAATATAAGTATCACATGATCTCACTCATATATGGAATCTAATTAACAAAATAAACTAATGAACAAAATAGATCCAGGGTCATAGAAGCATGAAGCAAAATGTCAAGTCTTTGAGGGAAGTTGGGCATGGGTGGGTGGGAAGAGATCAATTAAAGAGCTTGTATGCATATATGCATAATCTATGGACACAAACAATGGGTTGGTAGAGGCCTGATGTGGGAGGCGGTAGCAGGCTATAAGAGGTCAATAGGAAAAAAAAGGAGACATATGTAATACTTTCAACAACAAATAAATAATATTAGAGAAAAAATAAAAATCACAGAAGACCAAGACAGTTGCACTGAAACCAAATAGTCTAATTCATTTTTAAAAATTGAATATTGAAATAGCTGACATTGTTTCAGGATGCTGATAGCTAGAATCACTTACGTGCAGCCTTGAAAAGAAAAGAAACACACACACATGCCCACACACAGAAGAACAGGACTTAAGGAAATAAGAAGGAAGCTAAAAGTAGGGACATGTGGATAATCTTTACTATGCCAAAGTTGAGATCTATTACTGAGTTTTACTAGTGCTAATGAGAAAACAAAGTGACAAGGAGTATTGAAGGATAAGGAACACAAGGATGGAGAGCATGGTTTAGAACAACCATGTTAGCATTACTTTACAAAAAGCCTTTGGAAAACAGTTTCAGGAAAAGCTGATGCCTACAAACAAAGAAATTAGATGTGCTTTCTTGTAAGGGAGTAGAGAACACAGGGGTTCAAAAATTATTGCTAGATAACAATTTGTTTGAGATTCCCCAAGTCACTATCCATGAAGCCATTGAGAAAGTGATGTTTCAAGTTCAGCATCACAATCTGGCTGCCAGATTGCCTGTGCAGTCAAGACACTTTTAATAGTCTGGCTTTGTAGTCTTTTTGGACTTTGCCTCTACAAACATAAAGTTGCAGACAAACTGGCCAGTCCTCAGAATATGCCTTGCATGATCTCACCTCCCATTTTTGTATCTGCCATTCTTTCCACCCATCAATAATTGCACACAAATCAATTGCCCTCCAGATCACTTTCACCTACTGTAATTCCACCCAGTTTTCAAGGTCAAACTCAAAATTTCTTACATTCATTCTCTGTAAAACCTTCTGAGGTTACTCCTATGAATCATGTCTGATGAAATAACCCTATGATTATGAAAATTGTTTCATCTATGCCTCTCAAAGACACTTTTCCTAATCACCAAATTGTGGCAACCTTATTTGGATCCTCTCCTACTCCTCAGACCTCTCCATCATAAAGAATTCAAGGCTCCCTGTTCTACCTGTATTACTAACTACTTCTTTCAGATGCTCTGTTGGGCCCATTCAGCTGAAGGAGACACCAAAGATAGGGGGTGCATATTAAGAAGTGTGTTAAAGTAAATCAATTTTAGTTATGAATGAGACCAAGGAGTTGGATGAACTAGTAAACACACACACACAAAAAGTGCCCATAGGTGATGGACTGGAGAATACAAAACTTTCTGGATCCTGCAGTTTTATGGAATAAATGCTAAGGTCAAGGTCTCTGTTGGTGCCTTAGAACTATGAGGACTTTCAGAGGCATCACCATTCATTTCCAATGGGATGGTAATTAGAAAAGTTATAGCCTTAGACTGGATACTATTTTTTTCCATAAGAATGAACAAAAAACTCATGATATACATCAAGTGAAAAATGCTTAGAATGGGTTGCACACAGTAGCCGGATGGCCTTCTGTTCTTTAAAGCAGCTGCCACTATGGCAGTGATGGCGAACCTATGACACGCGTGTCAGCACTGACACGCGTAGCCATTTTTGATGACACGCGGCCGCTAGGCGGCTGCATGCCGAGGATGAAACATTTGCTGCTCCTGAGGATGAAACATTTGCGAAATAATGTTTTTTCCTCAAAGTGCCACACTACCCGAGTTATGCTCAGTTTTTTGGCGAAGTTTGACACACCAAGCTCAAAAGGTTGCCCATCACTGCACTATGGTTTCTGTGTGCCCAATTGGGCATATCCAGCACATTCTCTGCAGTTCTCACAAAAGGGATCTGAGATTCCTAACTACTTCATAATAAATAAATCCAATGACACTCACAGTGTTCTCTGTATGGTATATAAAGCAAAACAGGCACAGGCACAAACATGTGAGCAATAACTTTTTAGCCAGTTGACAAAACTAGTCACTAAAATAAGCTAAAGTCAAACACATAATTTATATCAATTCCATTAAACTTTTCTAAGAGACTCCTAGTTTTGAGGCAACTGGAGCCTCAGATAGTCTTAGGTCACACCAAGAGCAGTTTGTAAAGCAAATGAACCTTTATGGTGATGACACTCCACACATTAGTATTGTACTTATAAAAACTATTTATTTAGGATGGAGACACTTAATACATGTGATTGATCCTTTCATTTGTATGAATTATTTACTTCTCAAACAATACTAATAACAAATTGCACCAAAATGCAAAGCTATATAAATTGATGAACAAAAACATATCCAGAGACAGAGAAACATCGATCAGACAATCGAACCTCAGAGGGAAGGTAGGGGCAGGTGGGTATAAGGGGGACACAGACACCAGGGGGCTGAGGGCATGACTGGGGGTATGGCGGGTAATGGGGGGATAAGGAAACATATATAATACCTTAATTAATAAATAATATTTAAAAAAATACAGAATATTCTTATCCTAATGACAAAATAAACAAAAAACATCTCTAATAAAATCATGTATAAACCTGCATTTATTAACAAATTCATTTCCTAATAAAACACCATCTGCAAGCAACCCCCAGTTTCCACTAGCTATATAAAAAGGTATTTTACTGTTTTTAGATGTAGTTCCCAGAAAATTCTTCTAAGGCCAACTGTAGAACACATCAGTCTATTTTTGGTTGTCTGGAATGTTAATAAATTCTGTA
Organism: Eptesicus fuscus; assembly: GCF_027574615.1. Classification (NCBI taxonomy): domain Eukaryota; kingdom Metazoa; phylum Chordata; class Mammalia; order Chiroptera; family Vespertilionidae; genus Eptesicus; species Eptesicus fuscus. The sequence continues at coordinate 94,842,136 of NC_072473.1, forward strand.
ACATTAAGTTTTTACACAAACAAATAATGTGTTTTTTAAAAAAAGCATGCTTCAATAGAAAAACTGACCTTTTGAAATAAAGTTGATTAGGCTTCTATTATCCTTAGTATCAATACATAAATTATAAGAAGCAGGGAAATGTTTCAATGATAGCCTATAATTAAAATTTCTCCACTATACATACAAGCATAGACACATAAAAAACATGGGTGCACACACACGCACATTTAATTTTATTCATCTCCCAATTCACAAATATAATCACATATGCTTTTTGTATATCTTAGAATATGTGTTTCCTAGTCATTCACTTCCCAATCCCCCAAAATGTATTTCATTAGCACACATGTCAGCCTCCTGTCACTAGAGCCAGGATAAGAGTTGGGAAAGCTCAAAAAAATGTGATTACTCTATGGACAAGCCTTTTTAGTAATAAAGTAATGCTACCACTCTTTAAAGATGGCTGCTTTGACTAGGGACCCAGAACTCAATGCCTGTAACTCTTGGCGCCAGGGACTGGGACTGATTCTAAAGCTAAGTGCTTCTGAAAAGTTCAACAATATATACTGTGCTAGTAATAGGGTGAATTTCCAGACTTGGTTAGAGTTTTAGCCACATAAATTCCATTAGGTTCAAAGCTTTATAATGTTCTACCCTGTCTATAGTCATGCTAATGTTTTATCTACACATTTCTGAGCTCTTTATTAGACTTTCTAACCTCTTACTTCTTTCCTTCTATTTTTGGTTTTCACATTACCCTTGGAGTCTGTTTATTCTCCTGACTTTAGGTCACTAAGATTCTCTCTACTCCTTTTTTTAAATCCGTCCTTGAAACCTATATTTTAAAATAAGTACTTCACTGATCTTTTATGATGACTTCATTGCACCTCGTCCATTTTGGTACAAGGCTCTACCAAAGTCTGTACCTTTCCTCACCAAAGGCTGCATGCAGTACACATAGATTGCTTATTGGATCATCATCTCTAGAGTTGATGACAGCTCAGAATCTCTTTGGAAATGTAACTCTCAATAGTGTGCCAGAGGATTGAGCAAAAACATGGAGTCATTTCTGAATCTGGGTCAGTCATATTGTAAATATATAAGAGAGAGGATTACAACAGAGCAGATATCACTTAAACTGTGACCTGTCATTCCAGGTATGAGTGACCTCTTGATGGGCACAGGCTGACAGACCTCTTGATGGAGGTCTGTGCTATTTGTAGACCAGTTCTGATTGATGGCTCTGCCATGTAAGGAGGGAACAACAGCAGACACCAGGGCAACAACAGGACAAAAATTACATCCCAGTCTCCCATTATACACCTTTTCAAAACAGGTTTCTTTTGGGTTTATAAGTATTACAATCCTGTATTAAGTCATCCAGTGGAAGTTGGGATTCAGGTTTCCAAATGACTCTGCAGAAGTAGAGTAGAATAAGACACAGGAAGACAGAGCACAATGAAAGAAATAAAATTTATGGATTTTCTAGCAATTGTTTATCTTTGTTAATGTTATTGGATTAACATTATGGCTGAGAAAATGTAATCAAGTTACCATTTTTGAAATTCATTCATTCAACAAATACTTATTGAATATCTACTATGTGCTCAGCATTTGCTAGGCACTTAAGATACAGAAAAGAATGAGACATTTCTTGCTCTCAGGGAGCTCACAATCTAGTGGCAAAGACAGACATAAACAAGTAACTACAATACAATTAAAAAAGTGCCTGTCAAAGTGTATACAAGGTGCTAGAGGAGCACAGAAGAAGCAGTTTGTAATTAAGCCTGGTGAAAGTGACAACTGAGTATACCTGAAGGAGAAGCAGGTCTTCACCAGGAAGACAAGGGAGGGTAGGGAAAGATATTGTATGCTGAAGGGGCAGCGGGGTCAAAAACAAGGAATTATGATAAAGCATGATATGATGGGGAACCACATGTAGTTCCATATGGCTGGGATTTCATCTGTGCATGAAGAAGTGGTGACATATGAAGTCAGAAAGGGAGTATGAAATCAGAGAATGAAGAGCTTTGCATGCAGAACTAAGATATCTGGACTTTTTCCTGAAAGTGATGAGAAGACATTAAAGAATTCAAAATAGGAAGTGACATGACAAGATATGCCCATTAGATCAATATATATGGAGGCTGGTTTGTAAGAAAGGTGCAACTAGAGGGAGGGAGACATGGTAGGAGGGGCTATCACAGCATTCCAGGTGAAAGATGCTCATGGGCACTTCAAAAGCAATGAGGGTAAAGAGGTGACAGATTGGGGAGATACTTAGGAGGAAGCTTGATAAGACTTGATGAATTATAATACAAAAAGCACAACTTCTTCAGAGATGAAACAATATTAAAAACATGCATTCAGAAAATACAACCAGCAGCCCCTTCTTTTGTATTCCCATAATCCTCTGAAATCACAGCATCTGCTGAGTATGAATAGAGGAAGAAAAGCCAGAGGACACATATGGTCAGACTTCTCTAATTCAGACAGCACTAAATTGGAATCTGCAACAATACAGATTATCTGTGACTCCTATTAATAATTTCAAACTATCTTCTTTCTCCATATATTTTCAAGCTTTTAGTCAACAGTAACTGGAATCCAATCTAAAAGCAGTGGCTTCTTACAATCAAGCACTTGAAGTATAGTAGGCAGCAGCTTATATGGTGGTACCTCAGGGGTACCCAATATGTGGCGCCCACCCAGGGGCCACAAGGCATAATATACAATAATTATAATTCATTCCTTTAGGAGAGGTTTTGGGCCCTTGGAACTTCTCTTTTACAAGGCAATAATTCCTGAGATGGGTAGAGCATTTAGTCATTCTAAACCCAGTGGAATTCTGGTGGAGGATAATACCTTGGATTTCATAGAAGGGTTCAAGATAGTGATGTAAAAGGGAAGATTAAGGGATATAGAAGATAACATAAGATCTCACCAATAAATAGCCTTGCAAGCACTTGAGAAGCTAAGATTCTTCATGGTCTTTTTTTTTTTTTTTTTGTTAATCCTCACCCGAAGATATGTTTTCCATTGATGGAAGCGGGGAGGAGAGACAGAGTGAAACATTGATGCAAGAGAGACATATTGACTGGTTTCCTCCCCCACACACCCAGATAGCGGTCAGGGATCGAGCCTGCAACCGAGGAATGTGCCTTTGATCAGAATTGAACTCAGGATCCTTCAATCCATGGACTGACGCTCCAACCACTGAGCAAAACTGGCTAGGGCAAGAAGCTAAGACTCTTAAAGATGCCTTCCACTTCAGGTTCCAGCAAACCACATTTGTACATTCAATACCTCAAAGAACTTTTGTGTTTTGTTTATGATATTGGCTAGTCATGGCCTGTAGTGACTCACAATCTTTTCATGGGCCTCATGGCCAATTAAAATCCCCAGTGTTATTAAATTTGTACATAATATTGCAAATGTGTTGTCTGAAACTACTTTAAAACTCCAACCTTTCATTCACTCAGACTGACCTTGTCTTTTGTCATTCCAAATTATGGAGATATTACTGAATTTGCAAAGTGTTAATCAGTCAAGTTACAATTGACAGAAGATCAAGACTCAGATTCTGACCATGAAGAATCACATTTATGGCTTGAGAAGGTAAATAAGAGCTTCTTGTGAATACTTTATAACAGTTATTTTAAAAAAAAGAACAAAACAAAACTTTAAAATTACTTACTTCACTTGTTTGGAGAATTGTGAACTTTGGCAGTTTAGTCTTTGAACTGGCTGTACTTGGTTTTCCATCCAAGAGGGATCCAAATGACAGATTCCCAAAACTGTTCTCAAATTCAATAGAAGGTTTCAGTGTTGGAGATATGTCTTGTGCCTGGTCCTGGCCATCCATAGGTCTCACATATGCAGTTGGTTTTTGCTGCCCCATGCTTGTTTTGCTGTAAAGTCCTGTTGGGAAGTTTTGAACTGAAAGGCCACTGCTAGGAGCCAATAAAGAGGAGGCAAGTAGGGGAGACCCAGGCACTTGCACTGTAAATTCAGATGCTCCTGGTGAATTAGATTGAAATATTTCTTTAAATGTATCACCTCCACTGGACTTGAGATAACTGCCTTCCTTTGATGATGGGTTTGATTCTTCAAGTCCTCCAACTTGAGGCTGTTCAGCTGGGTAAACAAAGTAGTCTTCCAGTCTAGGTTGGGGTTGATCCTGTGTAGATGGCTGCATCTTGTTTGGCTGACTACTGGTCTGGCTAGCTGGTACAATGCTAGTGTTATGACTATCCCGTGGCCAGTCAGGTTTTGATTTCTTGTTGCTGTGTATTAGAGTTGAATTCAGTATCACAACAGAAGGTGGAGGCATTGGTCCAGAGGGGTGAGTATTATCCTGGTAAGGTGGGATCATTTGGTTCTTTTGTTCTGGGAAAAAGCTTGGTTCATTTTTGTTGATGGGAGTCTGGGGCACAGAATTCTTTGGGATTCCCACTAGGTGATTCTGATTAGAATGGTTAGTTAGCAAATCCTTCATTTCATCATAGTTTCCCAGCGTGTTCTGGACTCTGTTGGCAAGTGCATCACCTTTGTTTGTCTAAAATAACAAAAAGATGGGGGTGGGAGAAGAAAGAATGAATAGGTTTGTGTTTCCTAATGTTAATGTTTCAAACAGATGTTCTAAGTAGACTAACATATAAGGTTCTCTAAAATTTTCATGCTGCTATTCATAGTTTTCATGTGATATATAAGAAAAAATCAGTAACGATATTGAAATAGTCTCTTGGAATGACTTGTGTGATTAACATTTGTATACTCCCTGGCTTAACCTTAAAAATGCTTACTGGGAGAAAGTTTTAAATTATGTTACTTATGAATTTTATTAGCAAAATACCTTACTTTAAGTCAGTTGAGCTGAACTGTTACATTCTACATTGTGATCAACAACTTCTACTTACTGATCATTGGGATTATAAAGGAGTATTTGACTTATATTATTCTTGACATTTCACACCTTCCCACTACAATATACAATGAAAAAGGCTTAGCCCACTGGATAAGGAAGAAATCAGTTAAACTATACACCTTCCCACTACAATATACAATGAAAAAGGCTTAGCCCACTGGATAAGGAAGAAATCAGTTAAACTATCCTATCATGGCTACCTTCAGTTTAGAAAAAGCATGGGATTTAACAACATCTAATTGAACTGACTTATGACTAAAGTAAATCTGATTGCTTTTCATCAAAGAACTATAAATTACTGGGTCTGCCTACATGTTCTGGGGGAACAGTATTTACATATTGATGATTCATACTCATTTACTTTGAAATGGTGCAACTGTTTATCAACAGTGACTGTGTCTTCAGTGATTTAGAAAAAAATTATTCAAGATTTTAAACTGTTACTTGAGTAAATCAAAACACAGATTTTCAAAGTGATGTTGGCAACTGAATCATTCTATGGACAGCCAACATACCAGCTATACCATCCCCTGTAGGATACACTAATCTTATTTAAATGGTGTGATTGCTTTTAAAATATTTAAGTTCATGAGTATTTTTAATATAGAAAGCATAGCCTTCATAACTAAAAATAATAGGGAGATATATAGTGGGAAATGACTGATGAAAACTCAGCTTTTCAATTTTGAAAGTGACTTTTTATTATTCTTTTTACCTAGTAAAGAGGTTATCAAAATAATCTGTTGAATTCAGAAAGGCAAAGTACTTCTTTGTGCCTAGGCTGTACTATTCTGGCCCAAGATGTTGCAATGAAACAAGACTATTGGCACCCATTGAGGCATGTGGCAGCAGGGCCATTGGATGAATGGAGAACACACTTACCCTATGTAGTGTTTATGTCCCAGGAGCCATAGGTTTGCTCTTCATGCACAGAGGGTATGACAACCTCCCACTGGTACAACCTCAACTGAAGCTAGATGTTTAACATTTAGGATTTCCCACACACCCTTAACACAACGAAGTCTCCTGGTGCACACAGAGAGTGTGCCTATCCAACTTTAGTATCTCAATCTAAACCTAGGCTGTATAGTTGTGTGCTATTCTCTGTATGTGAAGATGGAAGAATGTGAAAATGAATGGAGGGTGAAGTGCCAAAAATGAATTAAATCACCCAGGGAAAGAAAATGTAGAAAGATAAGATCAATCTCAAGAGCGAACCCTGGAAAACATCAACCTTTAAGAGACTGGGAAAAGAAGAGGAGCCAGAAAAAGATACCAAGAAGAAACAACCAGAGAGGGAGTCAAACTGGAAACCTTGGCTTTGTTATTAGCATGATTGCCATACACTGTATATAGTATTCAATTCATTCCATATGTTAAATCATAGAAGACACTTTCAAAGAAATAAGGGCAGTTTGGAAAATATGGTTTCAAAGATAAATAAAGAGTATTCTAAATATAGGCTAAGAGGAATCTGTGGGGGATGGGGAATTTTAGAAAACAAATTTATATATATATATATATATATATATATATATATATATATATATATATATGGATGTATAGGTTTCTTATCCTCAAAAACATCTTATATTATACATTACGTGCAACCTTGGTGCTGAAGTAGTGCTTAAACAATATTTCATATAATTCTCAGCTGAAAAATTGCTCCATTTTCAGAAGTATATTTGAAAGGCATATTTAATAGATAAAGACAAGTAAAAATCACTTTTATTCCCTAAAGGGCCTAAGTTTGTTAATTTTAATGGTAGAAATTACTTTTCAGCTAAGGCAAGGATAAACTCTTTGTATACATCTGTCTCTTCTTCAACAGAGTTGCACAATAAGCCATTTGGGCAGCAGCCAGAATGAGTTTCTCTATTCAATCCTTAAATTCAGAATAAAAATATTTCATTGAGCTGAGGGCCCCATAAGAATTTGATGCAAGGCATTGTTCTGGCCCCTCAAACTGTTTACCTCTCGGGTCAAATGACTGCCTAATGAACACTAAAACCTATCTTCAAGGATATTACCCAACAAGGGGAAACAGCTATTTCATTTACATTTTAAATGTCTTCATTTTACACTGTCTCATTCACTGAGTTAGGATATGCTTCTTTACATTAGGCAAAGAAAATTATATAACCTATGAGCTTTTTATTTTTGCCACAGCTACCAGGAAGCTCAAAGCTTAATTTATTGAATTTTCATTGAAATATCATTGAAACAGAGTTCTACAGAATCAGAAACTTGTTCTATGATGTCACAAAAACCACCAAGATCCCTCAAATCCCTAAGAAGTAATTCACTCTCTCTAGGCCAAACACATCAGGAGTCCAGAACATCAAGGCCCATTTGCTCGCAAGCAATTTAATCACATCCCTGTTTATGTTTAGCAGTAAATAAAATGAACAGGTTTATCTTTATCTTAATGGAAAGATAAAGTTAGGTTTTAATATCTCTTCATTTATGCCTATTATTGTAGTTATTTGAGTTTCTGATGCATACTTAGATTTAATTTTACATCTCTAGGTTTTAAAATATGCTTGAAATTAGGAGAAGTCCTAAACTTGTCAATGTCTAAAACTGTATCTACATGAATAATGTTAGAGGAAAATTGAAACTTCTCTAAATACATATAGAAAATCAACATCCTACTATATAGACTATACTATAGTTATGATTTATTTTCCTGCACAAAAGTATAAGCTTTTAAAAGTCAACAACTACCTTTTATTTAATTTTCTACCTTCAAGACTTAGTAACATGTATGGTACATATTTGATATTCAATAAATTGTTGATGAATTGAACAGAATAAAATTATAATTTATACCTTGCCTATGCCAAAATAAAGGATTTGGAGTAAAAGGTACATAAATAGAAAAAGTAAAAGTGAAGCTAAGTTGGTTACTGTGATTGAACATTAAGTTGAACACCAAGCTTCTTGGTAGCTAAGGCAATAAGGAAAAGCTCATAGCTTATAGGATTCTCTTTATTTTAGGAAAGGAAGCATACCCTAATTCATTAAATGAAATAAATGATTACCAGATACTAAAATATGAAAAGAAATTCTCATTGTTTTGATTACAAGAAGCTTTGAACAATAAAATAGTTTTCAGTACTAATTTTACCGAAAATGCAAAGATGTCTTCACATGGCTTTTCCTTCTGATTATTAAAAAGCAAGAGCATTGCATTAAAATCTAACTCAGGGAAGGAATGTCTGCATGTGGAGTTACAGGGTTAGGCTAATAGCTCCAAGTATTGGGCTTTCTTGTGCACTACTGTCATAAGAATGGAGTAAATATAAAGGAATGGAGGGATGTAAGCTCCCTTAGACTAGGTTCCTCACAGAGGAATTGTCTCAATGGGACTTGTGACTGGAACTGCATAGCAGATAGTTCAAGACTGAGTTCACTGGCTACACTTTCTGTGTTGCTGATTGAAGGAAGATTCATGTGTTTTGCATAACAGACATGTTGTGATTACAGACATGGTAATTCTTAACATGCATAGTGGTAAATTGAAAATATTCATGAGACACAGTTAGGCACAGAGTACACACAGGCACATAGCCTGAGAAGTCCACCATTCAATAATCTCCAATAATTATCAGTAAAGTCTAAGTGGTCAGATTCAACTCTCTGCCTTCCCACCATCTTAAATTTCTTAGGATGTCTATATAATAGAAAACTCAATGGGTCCTGCAATACATTTATGTAAATCTACAAAATGTACTCTCATTATATACCACAGCAACATCTAATTCACACTAAAGGTTATTTTTCACCCTCCAGAGTCTTAGCAATCCTATTAAGGAACAAGGTATTCTGGGCAGCCTTGACTGGACATTATAAAAATGCCAAAAATGAAATCCAGCCATTTTAATCAATTGTATGCTTCTTTCATTTTTGCCAATTCTTTATTTCCTGTTCTAGATAATTGGTTTATTCCTTAAAGGTAACCTCTACAGCCATTATTTTATGAGTAATCACAATTTCTCCATCATCAATGAAATGCTTTCTCTAAGTATTTGCAGGTATAAATTACATGTCTGGTTTGTGGCTCATAACTATCAGCTCTCCTTCATTTAAATCTTTTGCCTCTCATTACTTCAGGAAATGCAAAGTTGCCTCAGTTTGCTTCTTAGGCTATCTTCAAATCAGTAGCATGATTTAATCGCAGGACTAATGTGCTAGAAGGTAATTGTACCATAGTATTTATTTTTAATATAAGTAATTACATAACTTAAGTTTTGAGGTTCATTTTTTCTTTTATTTCATTTTAGCTAATGTATGTGACTTAGTGATTCCTTTTTTATAATTCTAATAATTCACAGCTAATCTATCCAAACTAAGTTGCTATTTCTTTCTTTAATTATAATAATGATAATACTTTGAATTTGTACAACACTTTACAGATTTCAAGGCAAGGTTTCCGGGGTATTTGACTTGATCCTTACAATAACCATGTGAGTCAGCAGAGCAGGTCTGGTCTCAATCTAGCTTCTAACTGACCCGACATAAATGACCTTAGATAAGCCACTTGACATCTCTATGTCTCATTGTCCTCATTCTTGTTGAGTTGTGAAAAGCTATAAATGTCAGTTGTTGTTGTTGTTATCAGGTATTATTTATATTATCAGGTATTATTATTCACTTCAGAGAGAAGGAAACTATAGGTTAGAGAAATGAAATTTCTTCTCCAAAGTCACACAGAAGGTAAACTTATCAGGTCTTCTGTAAGAGGATATCAATAGCTTCCTGCTACAGATATGGAATCACACAGAACTGGGCTTAGATTTACCAGTTATATGGATATTAAGCTGCAGAGAAGCAACCTCACCTCTCTGAGTCTCAAATTCCTCATGGGAAACATGAGGAAAATGCCTACGCCAGTTATTATAAGGACTAAACAAGCACATATATAAAGCCGCAGCACAGTGTCTGGCACAGACTAGGCACTTGGTACAGGCTAGGTCCTCATCCCTCCTAATATTCCCACACTAGACATGTTACATTTTTCAATCACTTTTAAAGACAGCCTTCTCCATAGCATAGCACAAACTAACTCAAATTTGAAATGTGTGAGCAACAAAAGCAACCATGCAGAGAGGTTACCCACCAACCAAATGTTGGAATAGTCAACATACTTTCCATTCTGGGAGTGGCAGAGATAAAATAAGAAAAGGAAGGAAATCATCCAGGAATATGAGAAATCACCATTTCTTCCTTCTGCCCATTCATTGACTAGTTTGTTACCACTAATAATGTTGGACAAGTGATCAAACTATATTTCAGAATTTAGGATGGCAAAAAGTTTCCTGAAAGTCCTGATCCACCACCAGGAATTTTGATTTTTTGGTAAGCATTCCAACCACAAACCCAAGGAAGAGTTTTGGCATGCCTTCATCTCTACCAGTAGATCATGAGCCAGCTCTGCTACTTATGGCATGCCAAGCTATTCCAAGGGTTTCCACACCAGTCCCGATATGGGGAGATTTTGGAGGTGCACATCAAGCACAATAGTATCACAATATGGGGAAAACAAGAGTTCTATTGTCCAGTGATCACCCAGAGAACCCTGAACATGGACATAACACAAAATAGCACAAAATAGCAGCTGACCATCAAAGTAATGGTGAAAGAAAGAGAATTACTAGGTTATCAGCTGTTAATATATTCCTTTCTTTCACAGTGTTTACCCAAGAACAAAGGCTTTTCCTCATCAAGAAGGATAAATGCAACAAGCTACTAGTTACATAATAAGCCTGGCCCTGCACTAGACTAATGTTCCCATTGGTGTCTCTACCAGGTGTGCCCTTGACATATCAAGACAAATGGCTTTTAAAAACTTCTGGCAATGTTGACAAAAGATTTTTTAACTGCCTACTCAAAAATATACTGCTTACATCTAAAAATAAATTCATATCTACATAACACTCCTTGTTAACAAGAAATGGTATTTACCTTAAAGGTATAAGACCACTAATTGAGCAGGACTGAAATTATAATAGGGGGGGTGGTAATCAAGGATGCCACATCTTATGATAGTGTTAAGTATGGAGTAAATATTGAATTTTAAAGATTCATCCTCTGAATAAAGCTCATTTTTCTAATCCATCCAAATATAATATATAAAACTCATCTGGCTGTTTCTTTTTCTCAAGATTGGATGAGGCATCTATCATCCTTTGACCTCACTTCCACTCTCTGGAAAAAATGGAAATCACAACTTCTGGCCCTGCCCCCAATCTTCCCTTCACTCTCTTGCTTTGTTCTCATTGTAATGTTCCATTGCCATCTCCCTTCTCGTGGCTCATCACTCTTCACATGTTCTTGATTTTGTATTTTATCATTAACTCTGCCTAATATCCCATTCCCATTTACTTTCCCATGGCTCATCACTCTTCACATGTTCTTGATTTTGTATGTTCTCATTACCTCTGGGATCTTGCTCTACTTACCCCATTTCTCCCTCCTATACCTTCTTCACCCTTTCCTTCTTCATTGTCATTGGTTCCTTCACATCAATCTTTAAAAATATTCAAGTTTATTTCACTTTAAAAAAGCTTCCTTCCATATTTATCCCCTTGCAATCTAATTTGCTTCCTTTCTTCCTCCCTCAATACAAAAACTCTCTGCAATATCAAATCTACATTCACTTCCTCTCTTCCTTTATTTTACTACATCCCATTTACTCTCCAAACCCTTACAGTTTGGCTTTCCACAATGACCGCCAACATTAACAATAAAAGAACTCTCCTGCCCTAGTCGGTTTGGCTCAGTGGATAGAGCATTGGCCTGTGGACTGAAGGGGCCAGAGTTTGATTCTGATCAAGGGCAGGTGCCTGGGTTGTGGGCTCGATCCCCAGTAGGGGGCATGCAGGAGGCAGCCAATCAATGATTCTTTCTCATCATTGATGTTTCTATCTCTCTCCCTCTCCCTTCCTCTCTGAAATCAATAAAAAAAAAATATATTAAAATAAACTCTCCCTAAGGTCACTAATTATCACTTAACTGCCAAATCCAACAGCCACTTTCCAGTCCTGACCTTTCCTGACCTCTCTGATATGTGTAACTAGCAAATCCCTCCTCCATAAACCTCTTATTACTTTGGTTCTATTAAATGATTCTCTCCAAGTTCTCTTTCTATCTTTCTTATTATTCACTCATTTTTTAGCTTACTTTCCTTGCCTCAGTTTTTACCACCTATAGGGTGTCCCAAAAAATGTATACACATACTTTGAATAATTATAAAGGCAGTACTTTTTAAAACAAATTTCATTTTGAAAATTGAGCTGTTAAAATATGTATATGCTAGAGGCCTGGTGCACAAAATTCATGCACGGGGGCGGGGGGGGGGGGCTGTCCCTCAGCCCAGCCTGCACCCTCTGCAATCTGGGACCCCTTGAGGGATGTCCCACCGGGCCTAAATGGGCAGTCGGACATCCCTCTCACAATCCAGGACTGCTGGCTCCCAACTGCTCGCCTGCCTGCCTTCCTGATTTCCTCTAACCACTTCTGCCTGCCAGCCTGATCACCCCCTAAACACTCCCATGCCAGCCTGATTGATGTCTAACTGCTCCCCTGCCAGCCTGTTTGCCCCCAACTTCCCTCCTCTGTCGGCCTGGTCACCCCTAACTGCCCTCCTCTGCAGGGTTTATCGCCTCCAACTGCCCTCGTTGCAAGCCTGGTCCCTCTCAACTGCCTTCCCTTGCAGGCCTGGTCCCTCCCAACTGCCCTCCCCTGCTGGCCATCTTGTGGTGGCCATCTTGTGGTGGCCATCTTGTGGCCAAATGGGGGTAGGATCTTTGACTACATAGGGGCAGCTATCTTGATCTTGTGTGTTGGAGTGATGGTCAATCTGCATATTACTCTTTTATTACATAGGCTAGAGGCCTGGTGCACAGGTGGGGACCAGCTGGTTTGCCCTGAAGGGTGGGGTTCCTCTGGGGTGTGGAGAGGCCTGCACGAGGGGCCTGTGGTGGTTTGCAGGCCAGCCACGCCCCTGGCCACCCAAGCAGAGGCCCTGGTATCTGGGATTTATTTACCTTCTACAATTGAAACTTTATAGCCTGGAGCAGAGCCAAGCCTCCTGCTTGCTCTGTGGCCAGCAGCCATTTCTCTTAGGATTGATGGATTTTCTATAATTGAAACTTTGTAGCCTTGAGTGGAGGCCTGGGCCCGCCAGAGTGTGTGGAAACCTTGGCTTCCTCTGTTGCCAGGGAAACCCAAGCCTCCCTTCTGGTAGCCATATATTGGTCGGGGTTAATTTGCATACTCACCCTGATTGGCTTGTGGGCGTGGCTTGGCTGGTGGGTGTGGTTTATGTAGCAGAGTGATGGTTAATTTGCATATTACTCTTTTATTAGAGAGGATTTTTGGGGACACCCTCTATTTTACCCCTTAAATGTTGCTAGTTCCCAAGACTTTATTTGTCCTTCTTACACAATAACTTACTCAGTGATAATATTAATTCTCACAGCTTCTATTGCCACCTACATGATTTCACCTAAATCTCTCTCTTAATAATTCCCTTTAGCTCCAGATCCATGTATCCATTGTCTACTGGATATCTCTCCCTAATATTCAAGTGGCATCTCAAACACAAATTACTCACAGAATTAATTATGTTTTTCTCTACATGCATCAACCCTGTTGTTCTCCTGAACAACCTATTAATAGCACCATCTTCTGAAGTTAAACAGGTGGGAAAAAAATAATTCATCTATCACACTACCCACATCCAAACAGATACCCAGTCCCATCATTTGAACTTCCTTACTCTACCTTAAATGCTGCCCGCCATGAACTCTCCTTAGCCAATTACAATAGCTTCTTTTTCTGCCTCTAGTTTACCTTCCCATTCTCCACATTTTCAACATTGTCTTTTAAAATTCTTTGTCCCAGACATGCCTTGATTTGAAAACTTGCAATAACTTCTCTTTATGTACAGAATCATGTCCAAACTCCTTCATATGAGGTACAATGTCTTCATTAATCCTTCCCTTATCTATCTCTCTAGCAGTTACCATGAAGTCATGCCCTCATTCATTCATTCATTCATTCATGATGATCTCTGCCACTGGATAAGAAATTCCTTGAAGGCAGGGACAATGCCTTATTTCTCTTTGTACACTAGTCTAAAACATGACTAGCAAATAATGGGCCTTCAATAAATGTTTGTTAAACTAATCATATCTCTAAATTCACACTTTGAAGGTAGTATAAATTTAAATCAATTGAGATAGAAAATGCTTTTTTAAAGAATTATATTAACAAATTGAAAACTAGTAGTTTAGGTGACTTAAGTCTCTTTGTCAGAATTAACCAAACTTGAGAGACACATGAAGGTCTCAATCAAGAGTTGCTTACTTATTCTGAATAAGGCATCAAGAATCTGGTGTTACTAGTCATCAACCCAAATAGCGTAACTCTATCACAAAGTAGTATTTGTGCCTATACAGTCCTTACTAAGAACTTCCCTTTTCCAGAAGTCACTGTCCCCTAAATGGTGCTCTTTTAAAATCATTACTGTTGAAAATATTCTATGTTTTTGTTTTTTACTTCTTATATCATCTCTGTTTTATTACAGAAAATTATACTGCTGCTAAATTTCAATAAAAACCAACCAACTATCATCAATTTAAAAAGGTTCTTTCCCCAACCTCCACCCCAAATAGAAAGTTCAGAGGCAGTCATTGTGAAGTCAGTACTTAAACATAGCAGTATAATCATTATTGGAGTTACATACTAGCCACAATACCACTAGAAAAGCAATCAAGCTACACTAATCCCTCTGGTTGAGGGACTCTCTCCAAAACCATGATTATTAACCACCAGGAAAAATAATTGGCTTTTCCATTTCTTCCAGAACGTGATTTTCAAAGACTACTCAAACTAGTGAACAGCTACTAACAACTTAAAATGGAAAAAGAAAGCAGTGGTCTTGCAATGGATGGCATTTATTGGGAGAAGAAATAGGCATATCCATTGAGAGTCTTCAGGGACTGCCTTTCTGATAATCAAAGTGGAAGAAAGTGTCAAAGGGGCCTTCCTTGCTGTAGGAAGTGTTGGGCAGTAAAGATCTCTTTGGAGACAGGTAGTCTCACAAGTCTCTTTCAAAGTTACTATGCTTACCAAAGAAGATGGAATCTGTTTCAGAAGACTTCCTTATAAACTTGCAATTGCCTCAAATACAGTATATGTATATACTTCATATGTAAAATATATTCTCCTGGAAATGACTTGGGTGCTTTAAAATAGATTAAATGTTGATTAATGTGTTCAAAAACGCAACAAGCAATCATTTTCCATAAAGATAAATTACATACATATTCAGCTACCTTGTAGGGCTCCCCAAAAAGATCAAAGCCTGAAGAAAAGAGATCGTCTTCTTGCTGGACTTCTTGATTCCTCCGTTCCCATTCCCTTTTTTTAAGTGCACTACGGTCTTGTTCATAGTGACTAATATAAAAAAAAACAAAAGGAGAAATTGGTTAATTAGTCAAGTAAGTCATTGAATTCTCCCTTGTTATCACTAAGAAAAAAAAAATACAAGTCAAGGCTACCAAACTGATACTACATAGAAAGCAGATAATCTTTTTTCTTTACTCACATTAGCTTTAAGATCCTGACCAGTTATGCAGAATAGAGAAGAAAACAAAAACTTGCTTATTAGAATATATATTTCTGACCATGTAAGCATGGTAGAATCCTTGTCCCTTATCCTTGCTTGATTACAACAGGCAATTATAGACTTCCCAAAAGTCAGTGCTCTGTGTAGAAAGGTACTGAAGGTTACATTGTGTTGCGAATTGCCTAGGGCTCAGAATTCACAGATGTCACAAAACCCTAAGGGAAAGAAATTAAATACATTGTTGCAGATAAACTGGAATTCTATCCTGAGCCCACAGCCATGGTTATCCTGTTGTAATGAAATCACACGAGAACCTAAACACATTTTTGGAAGTCCATAACAAACCAAATCACTCAATCAATTCCAGTCCTTGTTGTTGTCTCCCCATAGTTTGCATTTTGGATGACTGAAAGCCTTTTGGGGAACCTTTTCACAAAGAAAGGGGTCTAGCTTGAACAACAAACTTCTAACAATGAAAAAAAATGTGTCAAAAGCCTTGAGTAACTTTAACACAAAAATGTTTTATAAATACATGTAATTCTGTGAAGTTCATTACATTTCAGGCTTTTTCATTGGAGGATCAGTAGAAAAGCTTCCAGACAATATCTAACATATATTCTGGGTCCTTGGATTTTATAGAATGCAATGCTTCCTTATTTAAAAAAAAAATACTATTTTCTTCATCATGCAAGGCTGTGAATATCTATCTATATAAAAGCCTAATATGCAAAGTGTCCCCTTGGAAGTTCGACCAACTGGGAGTTCAATTGCTCACTATGACATGCGCTGACCACCAGGGGGCGGCCTGGAACGAAGGAAGGCCCCAGCTGGCAGCCAGCAACTGGCAGCCAGGGGAAGGCCCTGGCTGGCAGCTGGCAGCCACTAGGGACCCTACCCATGCACGAATTTCATGGACTGGGCCTCTAGTTAAACTATAACCTTTAACCCTTTGCACTCACTTGCTTTTTTCTCGATTCCTTTATTCTAATGCTAACCGTGTCGAGTCACACTCGACATTCGAGTGCAAAAGGTTAAGTCTTACAGTATTGGTTTTTATTTTGTTCATTGGGTTCCCATTCCCATTCCCTCACCTTCCTGCTTTTGGTTGTAAACTTACCCAAAGTGAGTACATATATGCTGGCCAAATTTTAATTATATGCTTAGCATGCACTATATATATGTTGCTTTCCTTCCACATGTCAATACTGCCATGTTATGACTTAATTAGATAATCAACATACAAATGAACAGCTAATGAAATTACAAGAGATATACTGATATAAAAGTACAGTCTACAAGTTTTGAATGCAGCCCCAAACTTAATGCCCATCACTGGTAAGCTAGTTTGTTTGTGAGTCTCATAACTTCAATTTACAAAATAAGAGCCCAACAACATGAAATATCTATGGCAGCTTAACTAGATATTGATATACATGGAAAATAAGATGCCACTACACTTAATCTCATCAGCCTTTCTCCACAGGAATCCTTGAACTGACAAATTCAAAGTGATTTTGATAGTCTCATCTACTGGATAAACAACATTTTATTTCTTTGTTTTTAAAATAGTGGCAACTTTTATAGGATGTTTTCATAATACAAAGAATGCCAGATACATAAGAGTTCACTGGGCCACTCATGAGTGTGCTCAACAAATGTTATCCCTGTCTGAAAAAACAAAGAACATACAGACCTCTACCCAAAACCCAGGCTTTACATCTGGGCCCTGCCCAGAAAGATGCCAAGTCCAAATACTTGGAAGCCAGTCTACCTTTACATTTGCTAGCATCATCTCACATTTCCATTCACAAGTTGAGTTCAGAACCCCAAACAGTTGCCATGTGTTGCAATTTCTTTGTCTTAGAGATTGATGTAGAATCAACCAGGCATAGTAACATCTTCAGTCCATGAAGTGTGGTACACGAGATTCGACCTCAGCACCATACATTGGCTGTGAGTAACCCAAGCCCATCATCAATTTGTCAAAATGTAAGAAAGATAGGATGTCAGGGGTCGAGGTGGAGGGAACAAGTTAAAGCAATATTTAGTCAGGGTGTGAGGAGGGTTTGTTACAAAGGAGAAGGACACAATTTGTTTGCCTTCCAGAGCAGATGATTCTCAACACACAGATAATCACAGATAAGAGCCAAAATCTCTTGTTTCTGAAAAATTTGAGCAAGGTATCAGTTTTCTAGCTATCTGATCATTCCATGCACAAATAGCCCACAATGATGGCCCATATATCATATTTGATTCTCCCATGAAGAGAACTGAAGTACATTTGTCTCTTGGCTTTGCAAACGACCTTCCTTCTCCTGAGGCAAAGATATAATTAAAACTCTAAAAGAAAAAAAAAAGAAGAAATGGAAACATGCTTCAACTTACAGGATAACCCTTCAAGTGGCTAACAGTCAAGGAACTTTCTGTGCTTCCTATCTGGTGTTGATTTGTTGGAGGCTCTGGATTGCCTTTTGCATCAGTTCATTAGCTACCAAATTCCACATGAAAATCTGAATAGCAGATTGATTGTGCACATGGGTGGTATCTGTTGCAAGGAAACTCTTTGATTCATTTTTTACAACATATAACAAAGAACAATTAATTCTCATATCTCTAGTGAGAATGATTTAATCTCCATAGAGTTCCACTGCTCTTGGAAGGCAACCAAATCTCTTCAAATTTTTCCTCTTTTTCTCAGCATAGCATTATACTGAAAGCTTCACAGGGCTTGGTATAATGAGGAATGAACTAGATGAGGCTTTCACAATGTATAGAATGTCACTGATTTCTGATTGAAACCAAAATTACTAATTTGAAGCACCAGCTAATTAAACCCAGAGCTATGTATTTAGCCTCTTGTCATACCTACTTCAGTTTATAATTATGAGGACCTCTTTATGTACTCAATTAAATTTCTCATGATTCAGGCAGGTTGTGTTTGAACTTGTAAGTCCATCAGAGGCCACAGGAAAACATATGTCTGTCTCCTGATGATCTGATGTACCTTTGCACTCCCAGGCTTGTTTTCCAAAAAAAGATGTTGGTAGGTAGAAGAGAAAGTACATCCACATATTTAAGCTCTGTTCACACAACAGGCATGGTGCCATTGATCCAGGGATATGTGTATAATATGAACTCCCAGAAAAATAGCTCAGCTTAGAAGAGATTTTTGGAGCATGGTATAGATCTTCTCAGAACAGCAAGGACAGGTAGACACTCAAATTGATAGTGATTATCAACAATATTATCTGAGTGTGCTAAAATTCCATTTCTATTACATCCACTTTTATATAGAATGACCATGATTTTGGCAACTCTAAGGTTCTTATCTGCCTGTAGCAGTCATCAGTATATCAATAACTTTCTAGAAACCTGTAGAAATGTTCTTCAAAAGCAGTCGTTCCAGTGAAATTCAATTATTTTGTCCTTGCATATTGTAAATTTTGGCTAAGAGATGGGGTCCAATATCCCTGGCTGTTTGAGAGAGTTGTCAGTCTCCCCAACAAGTATTACTTCCCTTCTCTCCTAGGCAGAATGTGTTAGCTATCCCTTTACAATCATGCATATTTATCTCCATCAACCTTGTGACAAGCATCCCCTCTCTCTTCCATAGTGAGCACTCCACTATAAGAAGACTCCATTTAACAATAAATATCTAAGAATTCCTGAGTTTATTTTCTGCTTTTATAATTTTTCTAAAGTTTAGTGTCTGATTTTCATTTTTATAGAAACGTGTTTAAAAATAACTTTAGTTCTGACCCATTCATTAAAAAGGAGACTTTGTTTATCATTCCTTCTGGCTCACTGACCCACTGGCAACACAAACCAATGACTTACAAGCACCTCACATTCAATGTGGCCAAATCGAGAGAGCTGCAAAGAACTGCATGACTCAGAAGCTTTCACAAATGCTTCCTGAACACTAGTATAGGCCTGGAATTGATACAACGAGCCAAGAAAATAAGCAATCAAAGAATGAATAGAGTAAATGTATTTATTTATATGTTTATTACTTTTGAATTGGTTCAAAAATTAAAACTATATAAAAATAAAAATTATATAAAATGTTCCTGCTTCCACTCATCATAATATACCTTATTCTCCATTGCCAATCAATGGTAATTTTTATTTTCTTGTTTAGTCTTCCAATGTTTCTTCATGCATTCTTCAGTGTCAACTTGAAATTTTCTTGTTTATGATTCCCTCTTTAAAACAATCAATCAATGCTAATGCAGAGCTCTAAAGCACTGGTAGATCTAAATCTTGATCTACTTCAAGGAAATGTAAGCTTTTCATTATCACAAATGATTCCATAGATCCACAAAAGAGGAGACAGTGACAGACTTTGAGTATTAGCGGTGGCTTAAAGGATTTTCTGGTTGGTTGTAATTCTGCCTTGTGACCAGCTGCCCAAGGCTTGGATTGGTCCTCTGCTCCTGATGATCCCTCATTCAGCCCCAATATACCCTGGCTCCATCCCATGTACCACATCCCCAGCTCCATACCCATTGCTTCTGAAACCAACCTACACAGAACAAATGTGTCTTTCAAATTAAGAAAAAGTCTGCCCAAAGTATTTCCTCTCTATACCCATTATATATCAGGAATTCTTTTCCAACTCAAAGCAGTGATATAACTCAGTTTCTCATAAAGGACACTGTTAAAAGATATTTTATTTTCAGTTTTATAGCAAGACAATTTCAAAAACTACTTAATTTAAAACAATATTTTCTCAGAAATAATATTCTTAATTACTTTAAACTAAGGAAATTAATTCCCTTAACAAGCAGTTTATAACTGACAGCTTTTAGCTAACTCTATTTTCATGTCTCACCAATCACTTTTATCAGCGTGTATTCACTAATTTTTACCCAAGTAAATTCTACCCCCTTAAGGCTTACCTTTTGGGCCCCTGACTCTCCATGGCATGCTCACTCCACAGAGCTCTGGCCTGAGCATACAACTGGGAGCATGAGATCAAGACTGCAGCATAGAACTGCCAGGAGCCATCTGCTTATCTGACTGCCTATGCACACTCTCATGATGTCAAGCTTGTTTTCTCATGTGTCACATGGACCTATAATTGTGATTTCCTCCTGGGTTACACTTCTCCCTCTTATCTTGACAAGATGCCTGACAAGTTTCCCCCTATAATGAGAGGAAGGTTGTCCCCTCAAAATTCATATGGTGAAGACCTAACCCCACCCCATACCTCAGAATGTGACCTTATTTGAAAATGGGGTCATTGTGGATGTAATTAGATGAGATAAGGTAATATTACAGTAGGTTGGGTCCATAATCCAATATGACTAGTGAACTTATAAAAAGGGAAAAATTGAAAACAGACTCATACAGGGAGAATGCTAAGTGAAGATAAAGGCAGAAATTGGGGTGATGCTGCTACAAACCAAGGAATGCCAAAAATTGACAGTAACCACTAGAAGCTCAGAGTGAGGCCTGGAACAGATTCTCCCTCATAGCCTTCAGAAGGAACCAGACCTAGTGACACCTTGGTTTCAGACTTCTAGCTTCCAGAACTGAGAGAGTAAATTTCTGCTGTTTAAACCTCCCAGTTTTCGGTATTTTGTTACAGCAGCACTAGCAAACTAGTACACCTCCAGGCTGCATTTCTGAGCCAGTTCACAGTGAAAATGTTGAGTTTCATCACAGTGAATGTAGATAACCAAGATCTTAGACATTATCTCTTTTACTCCAAATTACTTTATCCATTCCTATTCCTTCTACCCCAGTGCAACTCTCCTTTGACTTTCCAACCCATCTTTCCTTCCCCCTTTCCTGCTCTGACTGAGAGAACTGTGAGTGTTAAATGAAACTGTCACCAGAGAGGAATAACACATTTCTGCTTCCCATTTATCTGGAAAAGTGCCAAGCTTAGTATTCAGCTCTCCATAAAGAGTTTTTGACTGACTGAATGAACAAATGACAGGACAATATATTTTTCCTGCCCAAGTTCAGTGAGAAATGTTGACAAAGATATTAATTAATATATTAATCAATTTGTCTATTTAATCAACACTTATTTACTGGGTGCCCACATTACATATTTGGTGCTGAGAAAAAAATAACACAGAGTACAAGTCTTCAAGAAATTCAAGCCCAGAAGGAAAGGTAAATCCACTCCAAAATAATCACAGTACAGTGTAAAGCATGTTATGACTACAGATATAAAGTGCTATAGGACTATCAGGTTGGCATGGGGTGGGAAGTAAAATCAGGCAGCTGTGTTCCAGCTGGACCTTAAGCAATGGAGGAGTTCACATTCTGCACACCAGCTAGTTCAAGTACATACCAAACAACTGTCACTAAAGATGATCCCATGGGACAAATATGGACAAGTTAACAAGAGATTTAAGATGCACCCAATCTCAGTCCCTCAGATTATCTGTCCATGTTTGGTCTAAAACACTGTCAGGAAAACAGCAAGGTTTTCTGCTCTTTGAGGAAGCTGGAAAATGAAAGTCTGGCTTTTGCAAATACTTATTTCAAGGGTAAAGCCCTAACTGCACTTGTGATACTGAGAGCTAGAGTCTTACAGAAAGAAATGGATGACTGATATAAACATATGAATGGTGAGTGCATAAAGAATAGATGAGATGGCCAGGAGTCTGCAACCCAGGTACATGACCTTGACCAGAATTGAACCCAGGACACTTTGGTCTGCGCTCTATCCACTGAGCCAAACTGGCTAAGTGAAATAAGCCAGGCAGAGAAAGATAAATATCACATGATCTCACTCATTTATGGAATATAATGAACAACATAAACTGATGAACAAAAACAGATCAAGAGACAGAGAAGCATCGATCAGACCATCAAACCTCAGAGGGAAGGTAGGAGAGGGTGGGGGAGAGATCAACCAAAGGACTTGTATGCATGCATATAAGTCTAACCAATGGACACAGACACCAGGGGGAGAGGGTATGAGTGGGGGGAGGTACTGGGGGGATAAGGACACATATGTAATACCTTAATCAATAAAGAAAATAAATAAATAAAATAAAACCTTAAAAAAGAATAGATGAGATTTCAAAGAAAGCATTTATTGTTTCCTATATTATAGCACATTGTCTCTCAATATGATTAGTTATCAGTCTCAGTTATCCAAAACTGGTATGAAATAAAGCATTTACACAGTTATGCTTCATTAATGTCAGCTAGGGGAGCATGAAAATCTCCATGAAGGTGAGTAATTGATGTGTAAATCAGAGCTCAATCACTCTGTAATAGAAATGGTCCCACTGAAAATATGCTTTTTGAACACAATCCCATAGAAGTCAGAAGGAGGGAGGGAGGAAAAAGATAGAATGTTTATTTATTAAAGATGATGATAATTGGCAATTTGTGTAATTTTCTCTTCAACAGAGGGTTGCTGTCAGAAGTGCTTGTATGCAAGTTGTGACCAATATAACCGGATAGTTTCCTTCTGTTCTAATAAACTCTCTCTGCTTTATTTAAATACTCAGAGACCCTGCTGTGACTGTTTAGAAAGCAAATTAAAACAATACGTTCATATTTTGAAACATGATACATGTTAATAATAGTAATGATACTAACTTGGTTAACAAAGCTTATTCTAAGTATGCTCACAATTGTTATTAAAATATTCTGTCTCTTTGCATTTGCTCTCTGAAGAACAATGAATACAAATGGACATTGTCTTGCAATTTAATATTTTAATATTTCACATTTTAAATAAAAATTACTTGATCAAATAGAAGTTCTTATTTCTATCATCATTATAATCTTTATCGTTATCTAAATTGTCATGATAGTATTTGCTGGCTTTTCTTCTCCACAGTAGGTTTAATAGCCAATATGCTTGCCAATTAATATTAAAAAGAAAGTGCTAGCTTTTTTTCTTCCAGAGCTTATGAGAAAAGTATTTAAGTCAATAGGAGAGGCAAGTTTATCTCAGGAGTCTAGTATGGACCCAATGGATTTACCCACAAATGCAAAATCTATTCTTGAATCTTGTCATAGTGAATACACACACTCCCTTACACATATGATAAGTATATTACATGTGGCAGCACAGACCACCAGTATTGGTACAGATGTGCTGTGCTGTGGAGGTGGCTTTGCTTATGTGAGGTCACCAGCCAAGACTGTCATTCAAAAGTATGGGTGTGCTGATTGCTTATGTCAGGTCCAGTGCTGGGCCTTCACCTAAATGTTCTCACCTTTACAAAATGCTTATATGAAGTGGACTTGCAATGGGTGATTTAGGGGGAGGGAGAGAAATTGGGGATTAACTGAGGAGAGTTTAGCTTTATCTGTAGTGGTGTGATTTTTTGAAGGTGAGTGTAATGACAAATAATCAATGTAATTACAAATTAAATAACTGGATCTGGTGTACACCGATATTTAAAAAATGTTGTTTCTCTTTTGAAAAGCAACAAACTCTTATACTTGTATGGTACTTTTCACTTCACAAAGCACTTACACAAGTATAGTCTTACATGACACTTGCAACAACCCTGAGAAATAGGTGAGACAGACATTCTAACCTCTCATTTCACAGATGAAAACATGGAGACCCAGAAGGGCTAACTGCCTAACATTTACACTGTCATTCATTTAATGGGGAATAGAATCAGGTATGAAGGCAAGGTTTCTACTTCCAGGAGCACTTTTCTTTTCTATTATATCATCCTGTGCACTGATTGCAAAATGCTTGCTAATTCTATTCTTTCAGAACATGGGAAGAGTTACTAAGTGTTAGAAGCAAAGGGGCATTATTTTAAGGTTTTTTTGAAAATAGCTTTCTATGGGTTATCATTATTAATGGGCTAGCTAATAGTCCATGTGATTTTTTTAAGAAAACAATGAAATGGAGGGACACATGCAAGATGGACTTTTGAAAGGAGAAGACCATGTAGTGGAAAGGTCTGAGAGAGTAATTCAGCCACTTAAATATGTGTGACTTTGAGCAAGTCATAGGCCACTCTGAGCCTCAGTCCCTGACATTAACACATTCAATCTCACTGTCACAGCCTTCTAAAGAACCACTTATCCAAAGGAGCATATAATGTAGGAATAGAAGGAGAGAAATTATAATGGATTAATCTAAAACTGCACTAACACAGTAGCCTCCAGCCAAACTTTGCACTTGCAAAGTGGCTTGTCTGAAATGAAATATGCTATAAGTATAAAATACACATCAGATTTCAAAGACTAAGTATGAAAATCGTGTTAAATACAAAAATTACCATTTTATACAGATTGCATGTTTAAATACACTGAGTTAAATAATATGTTAGTAAAATTAATTTCACCTGTTTTTTTTTCACTTTTTTAATATGTCTACTAGAAAATTTAAACTTACATAGGTGGCTTGTATTTGTGGCTCACATTATATTTCTACTGGGCAGTGCTAGGCTAAAAAAAGATTTTCTAGGTGTACTTAATCACCCACTTAGCTTAATCAATATTGGTTTTGGTGCTCTGCTTCAGAACAATAAAAGATTTTGTGCTTTGGGGTTCTGTGTAACAGTGTAACCTATGTTGGTCCTCTCTTATTATCTCCATTTCTCTATTCTCATTTGTTCCCTCCATCTCATTTTCATTTAGGCCTTGGGCACATATGCTAGTGTTTATTTTCTTGACTGTGGAATTGTCTAATTGCTGCATTATTGATCAACAATATGTGAGGTGTTGAGCTCTATTTGTGTAATATGTTTAATATGCTTCTACCCAATGTACCATATGGAGGAACTGCACTGTATATTATGAGCATATTAATGCTAAGACTCAATTGAGTATCACTGGTGCATAGTAAATTAGTAAAACAAAATTATGCTAAGTAGTCTCAGAACATCATGGTTCCTAATATTTTTAATAAGCATCATGAACACTATGCTAGTGTGTGGCAGCCAGTGCATGCCCTTCTCTGAAATATCAAAAGAGCCTAAGCATTATTTCACAGTTAATGTAAATTTAATTTTACAAGATGAAGGCATTTTTTTGGATACAGAAAGTAAAGAGATTAAATAATAGAATGTGACTTAATCTACTAATAACTGTGTCTGTAAATCTAAATTCTGGACAGTTTTGAAGCCTTTTATGCCTATTTTCTTCCTAAGCTTCTTGTAATTGCTGGGAAGAATTTTTTAAAAATATGTTCTTATTAATTTCTTAGAAAGAGAAGAAGTGAGAAGGAGAGATAGAAGCATCAACGATGAGAGAGAATCCTCTTCCGGCTGCCTTCTGCATGCCCTAACTGGGAATCGAGCCCACAACCCAGACATGTGCCCTAACTGGTAATCGAACCAGTGACCTCATGGTGCATGGGACAACACTCAACTCACTGATCCACACCAGCCAGTGCTTGCTGGGAAGAATGTTGATTAGCATAAGTCACCAGCAGCTTTTTTTTTTTCTACCTGTTTCGTCACTAGAAGTCCAATGCGCTATCCATTGCGCCACAGAGCCCACTATTTTCTACCTGTTTCACACATTATATTTAGAACTCCTTTTTTTCTACATTTCACACATTACATTTAGAACTTCTCAGTTTACTGATATTTTCTTGGGAAAGTGCCAGCCAATCTGTAGCAAAATAGAAAACAATCATTTATTAGCACATACTATTCAAGCCAGATGAATCAGCAGCCTGAGAGGATGAAACATTTTATAATAGTAACACAACATTCAAATATGGTCTGATGGAGGCATTCATTTGTTGATGGGCACCATGACATACAAGAGCACAGGCCCACACTCTGCAGCACTTCACCCTCTTGTTCCTTAGCGTGCAGTGTGCTCAACAAGAAGAATGTAGCCAAATGAACAATTTACTATGATTAGTTTAGTTTCATTTGTTAATTATAGATTCAACAAGAACTGAATGCTGAAGCTTTTCAAGTATCAGATACCCATTGATCCATAGTCCCCTACATCTTCAGTAATACTAGAAGTCTAATATAATTTATTGTTACTTTTAGAACACTGATTGGCTAGAGGAATTATACTCCAATAAATGATGACACTGTCATTGAATCAGCCTGTAATTGCTTCCATTCATCGTAATGTATGCTCTGATGCAAACTGGAAAGAAAGCAGATGATCAACTTCAAGCTTCAGCTGTTTCGAATTCCCCTGTGCGTCTAAGTTAATGGATGTTGAATATTATGCTAATATATATGGAGTGTTGCACTCAGTGGATCTATATACTCATATATTGCATGTATGGAGACTTCACAAAGATCTATCATCAATGACCACCCAGTATGCTTCATGGTAGTAAATGGGATGATTCTGCCAAGACCGGGTCAGCGTATAGAATCCTCAGCACCAGTAGGTCCTCTACTGCTCTGTCCCCCACCTCTCAGGAAAAAATGGAACATTCATTTCCCGCTGGAGTAGCCCTACCTTGGGCACAATGACACACACAAAAAAAAACTGTGCCCAGATGTTTGTGACTCATCTTCCTTGTTACTTTCTTGAGTAATCCTAACCTGACACCGTGCCTTTCCTCCAGTCTCCACTTACCCAGAACTCCATAAAACTTCTTCACCCTCAATTGCTCTGATTGATCTGTTTACTTTAAAAGAAGTTGAGTCCCTTGAGACTGCCATTGCATGTTTCCTGTGGTTTTTGTAGTAAATTAGCACAAACTCAGTAGCTTCAAACAACACAAATTTATTCTTTCATTTCTGAAGGTTGAAATGGATCTCAGCTAAAATCATGGGGTCAGCAGGGAGGTATTCCTTCTGAAGGCTCTGGAGGAGAATTGGTTTTCTTGTCTTTTCCAGCTTCTAAGGGTCACCTTCCTTCCTTGACTTGTGGCTCCTTCCTCCACCTTCAAGGCCAGCAGCATAGCATCTTCAAATCTCTCAGCTATGCTTTGGTCATCATATCTCCTCTGACTTTGACTCTCCTTTCTCCCCCTAATAAAAGACTCTTGTGATTACATTTAGGGCTCACTTGTACAATCCACGGTCATCCCTAGGGCTCAAGACCAGTAACTTAATCAGATCTGCAAAGTCCCTCTTGCCTTATAAATAACTAGAGGCCCAATACATGAAATTCATGCAAGGGGCTCAGCCCTCACAGCCCCGGCTGCCTTGGCCGGCCCTTGCAGCCCTGGCTTCATCCAGAAGGTCGTCTGGATGGCCATTCTGCTGTTTGGTCTAATTAGCATATTGGCTCTTTATTATATAGGATGTATTTTCAGGTTTAGGGGCTTAGGACATGAACATCACTGAGGGGAGGGCATTATTCTGCACAAAAGTTTAATCACTCTTATCCTCCCAGTGCCTAAGGACATTTCATAACATATAGTAGGGCTTTAATATTCTTAGCAGAGGTGATTGATTTATGTATAAGAATGATTGATTAAAGCTTTCAAATGCCCCCTCTGAAAAGTCACACTTGAAGAGTGTCTTAAAAGTAGGGTAGGGCAAAGCCTGAAAGTCTGCGTTCATCCACACCTGCTCTATCATTTAATGCCCCTTTGCCTCTTCAAGGTTTGACTTTTCTTACTAGTATCTATGGAAATTGCTGTGGCCCTCAAATAAGATAATGTATGTGAAAACATCTGTGAAGGTAAATTGTTTTAGCCATGTTATTTAGCATTATCCTTGTTATCACTAAGAGACACTAGATATTTGGGAGAGAGAGATAAGAGGGAAAATGCCTGGCTTCTACAGAGATGTAAGGTATTATTACTCAGTAAAACTAAATAAAAATAAACATTTGAAAGTGATCTCAAATATGTTTCTTATTCATATGCCAGTAGCTTAAGAGACTTACACAAGACATTTAAATAGCTTCAAATAGCTAGATGCTCAATTGCCCAAGGTAAGTGGGGTCATACTTGCCCTCTTATGTTCTACTTGAGCACAATGATCAGAGATGGATTCATCATGTTTACATATTACATAGTATTAAATCTGTGGTTACTCATTTATAAAAAACACTACACATTAACCCATCAATTTTATTGATTAATAAGAGGATAAGAGGGTTCTGTTAAATTACAGCAATAAAGATGACAATACATCTTCCAATAGGAGAAAATTTATCCTGAAAGGTACTACACACCTGCAAAACACTTTATTGTAATTCAAACCATGAATGTGAAAACTGGAGAAAATTGAGCAGGAAAACAATCTTCAATCAAAGCGTTTTTAGAAGGTATGAAGATCAAAGCCATCATTTTTCATTATAAGGAAAATAAAGTACAAATAGGGGAAATGGTCACCCAATGTCATCCACCTGGCCTGTGGCATGACTTTGGACTGGAGACCTGGTTTAGTGCTCTTTTCTCTGTACTACCCTTTGGGTTTCCTGGCTCTTATTCAGTGCTCTAAGCTCACTGCTTTACAACAGAAAGGGAAGGTGAAAGAAGAAGGGAAAGGAGCATTCCTCTACTCCAGAAGTTTTTAAACAGGAGGTTGAACAGATAAAATGCGTTTGGAAGTTTTCCTTTAAACTGCTTATGAATTACTAAAAACTAAATAGGATTTAGTGTATGCAAGCAACCCACACCATGTACAAAAAGCTCTAATATTCCAGCTGTCAGATTAGGTTAGGAAAAAACGTAGCTTGGAAACTCTCCAAAGAAAGCCTATGGTTTGGCACAAAGCAGAGAGAGTAATTTATAAAGGAGTTGCAGACTAAATGACCAAGTTGAGTGACAGGATGCTTTCTTTGTAAATGGTTGTCTCAGTGTTGTCTTATAGGCACAACCAGAGGCTCTTAAACCAATGCTCTGGCTAAACATTAGGATATAGTGGATGTTCATGGGGCCTATGTTTGCACACATGCACATCCACAACTTATAAGGCAGATTTATATTAGAGCATCTCAGAAGAGACCACAAGAATCATCTGCAACTGACCAGCCCTCTGTTCAATATGAAAAATCCTCCTGACAAATAGCAAGTTCAGTTTCAGGTGCTCATGCTCTCACAGGTTGGCCAAATGCTCCATTTGTATAAGGTGAGTCAAGGTGTTGGGTTGAATTCTTCCCCACTCCACCCCAGACTGAAAACCTTAATACTACATTGACTAGTATTTGCAACTATTTTTCACAGTGTATGTGGAATCCTGACTTTGAGGGTTTTTAAAGGAACACATATACCATCCAGTGGCACTCCAACTTCCAACTGACTCTTGAATGCCCTTACAGCATCATTTCCAAGGAATCTGGGATGTTAGACTCAGGTATTTACAAATAGATCAAGGTATTTACAAATATATCTACAAATAGACAAACTGCAGGTAAGTGCATGTGGGTTTCTATCTGGGAGTGATAAAACTCTCTGGATTAGAGTCTGGAAATCTGGGTTTCCATCTCAGGCCTATCACCAACTAGCTTGGTGACCTCAAGCGAATTTTTTTAACCCTTTCAGGCCTCAGTTTCCTCACATGTAAAAAAAAACAAAAACACAGCGTTTGTACTGGATAATTCCCAGGGTCCTTCTATGTTTGTATTCACCTTTTTGTAACTTCCCCTACTTTCTTTATTTTGTAAACTCATCCCTTTTGCACCACTTCTGAGCCAGCCCAGCTCTGGCATTCTCAGGAAAGGTCATTAATAACCTCACTGACTCCATTATCATCTAAGTTAGTAGATGGTGTTGTGTAGGAGCCAGATTTCCCCTAAATATCTCAATAAGAGTGAAACCAATAATCAGTCATTGCCATGAAACTCAACACATGAGTACAAGCTAGAATTGCACACTTAACAGTGTTTATATTCAAAATCTTTGTTTAAGCTGCCCAAGCCTCTGTATTAGATAACCCCCAATTCTCTGGGTGCAATGATTAACATACTGTAATTCCAAGTTAAAGTGTATTTCATTTTGAATTCTACACTCCCAATCTGTTGTCTAGTATAAATATTATAGTATGTAATATTAAAATTTAACTTTAACAAGTTGAGTCACAGTCATTGGAATTTGGCCAAGACTCTCACACTTTTCCATTATTTCCAAAGTAAGACCAATTTAAGAAATGCAAATCAGTTTCAATTCACTTCAAAATTTGGCTTAATGTCAAAGAAATTTTAATGAAATTCTGTGTAAGCATTAAACATGAAGGCATTTATATGATTATTAAGTTAGCATTCAAGTTAAATAGAAATTAGTCTTTGGTCTCTCTCTACTGGGTCCATAGGCCAGTGAACTCAAGTGATGTTTTCATTTCAGTGGAATTCCCATCTCATAGAAGCAGGCTTTTAAGTAGATACTCAGACACAACATTATCATCTGTGTCTTATCTGGTCCTTTATTACCATGGGAGCAAGGCTCTGCCATGGTACCCTAGAGACCTTGGAAGTAGGTAGAGGCTGAGCCACAACTGATCTGAGACTTGGTAGAATGCCTAGTGATCATCCGAAAACACAAGAGGACACAAGGCCTTGGAGGAACAGCTCTGAGGCCATCTCCTATTCACCTCCTTATATCCCCTGGGAGACAGTCAGGGGACAATTTCTCCTCAACTCCTGAGTTCTGGACCATGTACCCCCTACCCCTTTGAATGGAGCTGTAGAGTAAACTAATAACCCTTAGCTTCACTCTATAAGTAATTCTTTAGCAAAGGGGTATTCCACAGCTCACTCTGCAGTCAGAGGTTTTTTTCTTTCCCTGTTCTCCTTTTTAATGTGTAGCACAAGGAAGACAGGACCCGGGCCCTTTGGCTCTTTCTTCTTTGCACTATCTATGTGCATACTAAACTGGCTAAATCTGAAAATTATACTGCTGTATCTTGTCCAGTTGGATCAGCCAGGCTTTGGTCCTGACCTTGTCTTGTATGTGTCTTCTTCACAAATATATATGTGTGTATACACACACACACTGAATGGCCAGATTATTATGATCTCTGAATGCATAATAATCTGGCCACTCAGTGTATATCCTATATAAAAAAAGGCTAATATGCAAATTGGCCCCTTGACCAGGAGTTAGACCAGCAGGCAGGCCAGCCAACTGCCCATGTCCCCTCCCACTGGCCAGGTTGGCCAGACCACATCCATGCACAAATTCATGCACCAGGCCTCTTATGTATATGTTAGAGGCCCGGTGTGCAATTCTAGCTTGTACTCATGTGTTGGGTTTCATGGAAATATATATATATATATATATATATATATATATATATATATATATATATATATTTCCTCTCTCCAAACACTTCCTTAAAGCAATCTTCTGCAAAATCATGAACTTTTTTTTTATTTCCTTCATGAGTTTAAGCACAAACAATTTGTCAATATATTCTCACTACATATTCTTAGAGTGAGAAGGGATTTATTAATTTGGTCTGTAGCTTCTTATGGCAGGCAGTTTTTAATCAATATTATCCTCTAGAACCCTGAACCCTAATATAAAGAAGAGGAAACAATCCCTAGTGTTCTTAGACTGAGGGATCTCTGGGAAGGTGGCAGGACACTACTTTCCCGGAGGCAGAAAGAGAGAAGGGAGCTGAAAATCCAGAAATACTTAGAAGTATCCAGAGGCACTATGACAGTTGTAGAGGAAGAAAGATGATGAAATCCATGCCTAATGATTAAATGGCCTTGATTCAGAGAAGATGAGTTCACCTACCAAGGGCTGGGGCAGGGGGGGAGGACCCCTGTTCACAGAGAAAGGAAAGCTATGGAATGGCAGTTGTTAAGAAGAGATCAAACTGATTCAGAGATTTGCTGAGCAGCAATGAGAGAGAGCTTATAAAGGTTAGCAAGAATGAATATATTCTGGAATCCAGAAGCAGTTTTTTTTCTTGTCTTTCTACCCAGTAACCCGAGTGAAAAAAAAAAAATGGCTAAGAGGGCATGCTGACTAGGGACAGTAGAGTCACATGTCTGCAAGGTCAATTCCAGGCTCAGGCATGAATAGGAACAGTTGAACCAGAGGGAAGTGCCCAAGAGAAACTTTCTAACTTTGCCCTACTCTGGGTGGGGTAGGAAGAGGAAGGGAGGGGCAAGCTGTCCCTCACCTTATCAACATCTGTCATTACAGCTTGCACCAGTTCACTTACAGTTTCCCATCTGCAAGAATGAGGGAACTCTTTGAGGACAACAAAGAATAGAAATATTTCTCCAAATGCCTTATAATTATACTATAAAGTCAAGTACAAATGTTATTTGTTATATCTCCCCAATCACTGCTCCACTCATTTACCCAGAAAATCAAAACCAAATCATTCCATAAGGTCTCCAGTACATTTTAAAGGCCAATACAGGACTAACACCCTCCTGGGAAATGGCCACCTATGCTTGTTTTGTAGGAAACCTCCCCCTTATCAAGGAGTCTCCCAGGACTGCACAAAGGTCCTGAAAAGAAGTAAGTCTAATAGATCACCCTGACCATTCCCCATCCCAAGGAGCATTCTGTGGAGCCCAGTGCTATCCTGGAAGCTAGTCTAAGTGGGACGTGATCAACTTCAAGGGAAGCAGAGAAGGTTCACAACACTGGCCTGTGGACACTGATTGAAAGAGCTGGGAATATTTTTAGTTTAAAAAGACAAGACTCGTGACACAAAGAAGCTGTTTTTCCATTTCTGAAGGACAGTCTTGGGAAGAAGGAGCTGAATTCCCAGGGGGCCTATAGAGGAGAGGGTAGAGAGAGGTGGGCTTGGCTCCCCCAGAGGGGCTCAAGTGGTGTTTGCAGGATGGCTGGACTGAGAGTTGCTGATGCAAACAACAGAATGAGAGCCTGATAATCTTGGGAAGGCTCCACACCTCTGAAAATCTAATTTCCAGATTCTCTGAGGACTGCATGAGCCATATTCATTGTCAGTATACAATGGAATTCACATTTCATAAAATACGTGCTTTCCCACAATTCTGGGAGGGTCTGATTGCTTAGCCCAGCACTTCCTTTGCAAAGAACTTAGTAAGAAATCATCATTCTTGTAGCTGAGCTGATTCCTTAGCATTTTCTATGCTTCACTCATCAAACTATATATCAATGTGTCTTTTGTCTTAAGAAAATGAATAATAGGATTTTAATTAAATTACAAATTTACATATTACCAACTGGAAATTAATTTAATAAACAATTTGTTTCAATTGACTAATAGGAACAGATTAATGGTGCAATTAATCAAATATTTGACTTTTTAAAGTTCTGATTCATTAAATTAAACTAATAATTTGCCACTTGAAAGCTTATAAGGCGTTATCTCAAAGTTTTACATGTTCATTGCTTTTCTATTCACAATACTAGAAGCACATAATATTTTGTAAGTACGCTCAGAGTTAAACTGGTTCTGTCCCCTTCATTTATAGATGAGAAAAAAAACAGATCTAGAAAGGTTATCACCTCTTATACCTCCAACCACCCCACCCCGTACTTACACATACACACACACACACACAAACTCTTTTCACAGGAGGGCACTTACTATTCATTATGAGGTTTCTATTGCCCTTGGATAATTGTTTTAAAACAGGAAATATTTTGGGAAATTCATATTTTATTTTAATATATCTAATAGGACTATGGTAATAAAAGTTGCATTTATGTATAGAGCAAATGAATCTTCCTATGGGCAATGCTAACTAGCACATCAAAAAGAAATTTGAGTAAAACTGGTGTCTCACCATAACAAGAAATGCCTGCTAGAGACCACCACAGTTCATTCACCAAAGCAGAATTTAATTTTCCACTACAGTGTAACAGTTATATCAACCCAGAGAATGTGCCAAAGGCTTGAAGAAACTGCAACTATATATTTACAGAAATTAACATATCACTATGTATAAGCATTGTGACCATACTCCTAAAGGCATATCTCATAGCTACCTTCTTTTGTTCTAAAGTTTGAACATGGGTGTGAACACTTTGGCTCTAAGGAGGCCATACATTCATAGCTCTGTGAATCTTTTTATAATGGCAAGTCAAGATATGCAACAGAGGAGGCAACCCACGCTACAAATATATTTTCCAAATGGCCAAAGCAGTTTGTTTTCTCTTCCTAATTATCATTCTCTTAGACTCACCCACAGTATGTTACATCATTGATCAGTTCCACTTTTGGGGGTTATATTACATTATTAATTTTTCAAAATGTAGCTCTGTCTCTATATACATATATAATAGAAAACCTGCCATTTTAAGCATTTTCAAGTGTTCAATTCAGTGTCTTTAAGTACACTCAGAATGTTGTGCGGTCATCATCACTATCGATTTCCAAAACTCTTTTCTCCAACTTTCCAGAAACCCTTCTGCCTGGCTTCTGGAAAAGGGAGCTCAGCAGCTCTTCATCCTGCTTTGACTTTCTTTTACTATCCCCTTTCCTGATACCTTCTGCTCTTCCTACCCCCTAAATGATGAATCCCCTAATTCTCTGTTTGTACATGCTCTCTGTCTCCAGCATCATACACTTTCACTTCTTCACCTTAACCCAGTGTTTCTCAACCTTTCTAATGTTGCGACCCTTTAATACAGTTCCTCTTGTTGTGGTGACCCCCAAACATAAAATTATTTTTGGTGCTACTTCATAACTGTAATTTTGCTGCTGTTATAAATCGTAATGTAAATATCTGTGTTTTCCAATGGTCTTAGGCGACCCGGCTAGCGGTTCTCAACCTGTGGGTCATGACTGTAGAGCTGCTGCTGTAGAGCCTAAGACCATCAGGAAACACAGATATTTACATTACGACTCATTAACAGTAGCAAAATTACAGTTATGAAGTAGCAACGAAAATAATTTTATGGTTGGGGGTCACCACAACATGAGGAACTGTATTCAAGGGTCGTGTGGCATTAGGAAGGTTGAGAACCACTGTCCTGGAGGATGGCATAGCCACAATATGCCCTCTCAAGTGTTAAGCAATCTTTTTAAAACATATATTTTTATTGATTTTGGAGAGAGGGAGATAGAAACAGCAATGATGAGCCCTAACCAGTTCGGCTCAGTGAATAGAGCATCAGCCCGTGGACTGAAGAAGGGTCCTGGGTTCCATTCTGGTCAAGGGGATGTACCTTGGTTGTGGGCTCAATCCCCAATAGGGGGCATGCAGGGGGCAGTTTCTCATGGATGTTTCTAACTATTGTTCTTCCTTCCTCTCTGTAAAAATCAATAAAATATATATTTTTTTAAAAAGAAACATCAATGATGAGAGAATCATTGATCAGCTGCCTCCTGCACACTGGGTAAAGTCACCCATAGAGGCAAGATGTCAAAAAGTGATGTTATATGTTTAGGTATGTAGCTTCTCTTTGAATTTTCTATGTAGCTTGTGCAATTGGAAGCTCAGATAGAGTATGATAAATATTCCCCACATGGTTGTTTAGAGAATGCATATTTGGGATATGCTGTTGTAATCAGCACAGAGATGTCTTAAATTAATTCAGCACTTCTTCTTCTACCAAGCTCTCATCTTCTGGCCATCCTCTCACCTTTTAGAATATTAGTAGATGAAATAAAAAATAAAACTCATTTTCTCAATCTATTTGTTAAGAATTCTGGTAAAAAGTATGTAAATCAAAGACATTGTAGCTATCTAGGAAAATAAAATGAAAGGGGGCAATTGGGTTATTTGTTATTATAATTTAACTTCAGGGAGCTCAGCCTTATATTTGGACAAAAGTCCTTATTTCAGTTCTGCTTCAACAGTAAGACTGCACTCCCACACATAGCACACACTGTTCCCAGCTCTGCTTTGCTGACAATAGCACCTGAGCCATTTGCAAGGAAGTCCGAAGCCCTAAATAAAATAAGAGAGATCAGAAAAACTCCTGCAGGACAAATTATAGGGTCTTTCTGAAGGTTAGAAGGGATTGTATGCAGAGCTATTTATTGAATCCTCCAAAACTCCCAATTTGAGGGGTTTTGAAGAAGAATAACAGGCCATGGTGAAGGAAAATATAATATAAAATGCAAAGGAAGAAAACAATGTTCATCTCAATTCCCCTGGAATCCTTGGGTATTACCATTTAACATTTTTGGCCCTTGAAAAGTTGGGCTATAACCTCACTTGATAGCATAATTAGCTCTTTCATCATCATGGGTTGTCTGACAGTGAGGGGGTCTATGGTCAGAAGCAAAACATAAGGTACAATGAACTATTTCAGATCCAAAAATTTTGCTCAAGAGACATCCATTTTGGTTAGAAATTTCTTTCTGTGGAGGACTTGCCTATGTCTTCCAATAGCAGAATCTAGTTGTTTGGTCAATTTGTTTTCTTCATTAAGTAATTTATAACCATGTCTAAATAAACCCTTCTAATTAAAATAAAGCCCTCTTGCAAATCTACCTTGTCCAATTCTGCTATATTTCATCATACAACTAAAGATTCATAAATGAATGAAACGGTACAATTTTTAAAAAATTATTTCATTCAATCAAAGGTTATGCTTCAATTGTCCCCTAGGTAAGAAAATGAATTTTGTTTAATGACTCAAACAGATACTTAGAATTTTTATGAGTTGGTTATAGGAAAAATAGAATTCAGGTTATAAGTAACGTTCAGCTTCTTCTAATAATATAAACTATATATAGTATATATCTATAGTAATCAATCTATAGATATAGAGAAAGAGAGCGAGAGACACAAAAGAAAGTTCATTATGTATACTCTATATACTCTCATTAGATGTCACTTCTCTCTTTTTTATATCTTCTTATTATTTTTTTTTTACAGAGAGGAAGAGAGAGCAATAGAAAGTCAGAAACATCGATGAGAGAGAAACATCGATCAGCTGCCTCCTGCACACCTCCTACTGGGGATGTGCCCACAGCCAAAGTACATGCCCTTGACTGCAATCGAACCTGGGACCTTTCTGTCCACAGGCCAACATTCTATCAACTGAGCCAAACCAGTTAGAGCAATGTCACTTCTCTTTAAAGATGTATCATTTTCTCCCTGCCATAAGATAACTTAATTGAAAGCAACATTTTGAAATTCAAAGCTTTTATCATAACTCAGAGGAACTTTATTGAATCTCTTCCAGCAGCTAATCTTTCTAGTAACCAAATATTATGGTATCTTGGGGATAGATATTTTGTATGAGTTTCTTTTTTTTATTTGCATATTAGCCTTTTATTATATAGGATAATTGACATACACTGTTAGTTTCGGGTACACAATATAATGATTTGATATTTGTATATAGAGCAAAATTATAACCACAAAAAGTCCAGTTAACATTCATCATCATACAGAGTGACAACATTTTTGTGTGATGAGAACTTTTAAGTTATATTCTCTTATAATTTTCAAATATACAATACAGTATTATTAATTGTGGTCACAATGCTATACATTGCATGTACAGGAGTTGTTTTTAAGTTTGAACCTTGAAGTTTTTATATTTTGATTACTTTCACCCATTTACCCATTCCCCACCCCCACCTCTGGCAACCATAAATCTGTTCTCTGTATCATTTTTGTTTCTTTTTGTTTGTTTTGTTTTTAGATTCCACATGTAAGTGAGGTAAAACAGTATTTGTGTTTCTCTGATTTATTTCACTTGGCATAATACCCTCAAGGTCCATCCATGTTGTCACAAATGGCAAGATTTTCTTCTTTTTATGACTGCATAATATTCCTCTGTGTGTGTGTGTGTGTGTGTGTGTGTGTGAGAGAGAGAGAGAGAGAGAGAGGAGAGAGAGAGCATGCGCACACATGCGTGCATGTGCACGAGCAAGTGTGTCTTGCTTTCATGTCTTGACTAAAATAATGCTGTGATGCATGGGAGTGCACATACCTTCTCAAGTTAGTGTTTTTGCTTCCTTTGGTTAAATACCCAGAAGTAAAATTGCGTCATATGGTAGTTCTATTTTAACTTTTTGAGGACCCTTCATACTGTTTTGCATAGTGGCTGCACTAATTTACATTCCTACCAACAGTGTATAAGGGTTCCCCTTTTACCATAGTCTTTTTTTTATTGAGGTATTATATGTGTACATATCTTACCATTACCCCCCCACCCCACACCCATACATGCCCTCACCCCCCAGAGTTTTGCATCCATTGTTTATGCTTATATGCATGCATACAAGTCCTTCGTTTGATTTCTTATCTCCCCCACCTCTCCCTAACTTTCCCCCTGTGAGTTGAAAGTCTGTTTGATGCTTTACTGTCTCTGTATCTATCTTTTTGTTCATCAGTTTATAATGTTCTTTACTATCCATAAATGAGTGAGATCATGTGGTATTTTTCTTTCATTGACTGGCTTATTTCACTTAGCATAATGTTCTCCAATTCCATCCAGGTTGCTGCAAATGATGAGAATTCCTTCTTTTTTATGGCAGCATAGTATTCCATTGTGTAGATGTACCACAGTTTTCCGATCCAGTCATCCGCTGATGGGCACCTAGGCTGTTTCCAAATCTTAGCTATTGTAAATTGTGCTGCTATGAACATAGTGGTGCATATATCCTTTCTGATTGTTGTTTCTAGTTTCTTCGGATATATTCCCAGGAGTGGGATTACTGGGTCAAATGGGAGTTCCATTTTCAGTTTTTTGAGGAAACTCCATACTGTTCTCCACAGTGGCTGCACCAGTCTGCATTCCCACCAGCAGTGCACAAGGGTTCCTTTTTCTCCGCATCCTCGCCAACACTTGTCGTTTGTTGATTTGTTGATGATAGCCATTCTGACAGGTGTGAGATGGTACCTCATTGTTGTTTTGATTTGCATCTCTCGGATAATAAGTGACTTTGAACATGTTTCATGTGTCTCTTGGCCTTCCTTCTGTCTTCTTTTGAAAATATTCTGTTTAGGTCTATTGCCCATTTTTTTATTGGATCATTTATCTTCCTCTTATTAAGTTGCATAAGCTGCCTGTAGATGTTGGAGATTAAACCTTTATCAGTGATAGCATTTGCAAATATGTTCTCCCATGCAGTGGGCTTTCTTGTTGTTTTGTTGATTGTTTCTTTTGCTGTAAAAAAGCTTTTTATTTTGATGTAGTCCCATTTGTTAATTTTCTCTTTAGCTTCCATTGCCCTAGGGGCAGTGTCAGTGAAGAAGTTCTTTTGGCATATGTCTGAGATTTTGCTGCCTGTGGATCCTCTAGTATTTTTATGGTTTCCCGTCTTATGTTTAAGTCCTGTATCCATTTTGAGTTTATTTTTGTGTATGGAGTAAGTTGGTGATCTAGTTTCATTTTTTTGCATGTATCTGCTAAGTTTATATATATATGAAAGATTTCAATGTAAGGTAAATATAAGGTGACTGGATCTCAACATTAAGGTGGGAGTGGGGAGTAAGGGATCAAGGGGGGAAAGGGGACATCTGTAATACTTTCAACAGTAAATTTTTTAGAAAACATTAAAAAATAGAAGTGGCTTTAAAATGTTCTTTTACTTTAAAATTTTGAAAATCATGTTTTTAGTTATTATATTATCTACAAACTTGCCTATAGTATGTCAAAACAACCTCAAAGTGGGCTAAGGATGACTAAAGGCACAGTTGCACAGTAATATTCATTAACAATTAATTTTCATGTACAAGTCATAGCTAAGGAAATTCAGAAAACTTTGGGTTGCAATGGAGTCTTGGCAATTACAAGGTCCTAACTCTTCCCTGGGCTCCTGTTTTCAATAAAGAGCCAGATCCCCAGAAAAGTTTAATGAGTTTCCCACAAACTAGTAGGTAGTAGAAAGATTAAAGCCCAGGCTTCTAATGTAGCCCAATGTGGTTTGTCTAATGAATTAGCATAACCAGTGGGAGAAACAAAATGGAATTTAAATTAGGTACTATGAAAGTGATGACCTTGCCCCCTCTTTAGTGGGAAGTGGCAGGGAATGCAGAGGCAGATAAGGGAGAGAAGAACAAGGCAAGAGTTTCATTTTCTGTTTGTGTACTTGGATAACTACAAATGAGTTAACGCCGAAAGTAGATTCTTAGTCTGCTTCTCCACAATGCTAGACATCTGGATAAAAATTAAAAATTTTAGTCAAAACCCAAGGTATTTACAAATATAGGTGTGTGTTTTTAACCTAAATATTGGATTGTGAATAGACAGAGCTTTAATGTAGGCAAGTGGAAAATAGAAAATCGCAAATCTCCATGATTGGGTAGATTATTGCCTTCAGTTGAGGGGGGGGGGGAATCAAGGGTGGTATGTTCAATATGCATGAAGCATTTTGAGACATTTGCCATGATAGATATTTTTAAACTTTCTAGCCATACACAGAATGCAAAAAATTAACACAAGAATGTCTAAATTGGGCCTATTATATATACAAAAGAATAATGGGCTCAATGGATTGGAATGAATGCCATGTTTATCCTTTAAAGGAGGGAAGACATGATAATTCACAGGCAGCAAAGCCAAGCTCATTGAGCCTTCTCATGGCAGAATAAATATATCTTTTTTCATAATATTCTGCCTTCTAGTCAGTCCTTAAAGGCCCCCTAAAGGTATGAATAGGAAATAGATGGATAAACCAAAGGACTTATATGCATGCATATGAGCATAACCAATGGACACAGACAGTGGGGGTGGGGAGTGAGAGCATGTGCTGGCGGTGGGAGTGGCTGGCAAGAGATCAATGGGGAAAAAAGGAGACTTATGTAATGCTTTAAACAATAAAGAATTTAAATTAAAAAACAGATGGGAAAATCAGAGATGATTCATTTTAATCTCACATACAGTAATTTCTTCTAGGGATGAAAATGCAGACCCACAATAATGGTTTGGCAACTCTGTCTAAACTTTAAAACACCCATAATGACAATGGTGATATAAAGTTCCATTATAAGTCTTCACAACTTATCACACACCTCCTTTGTGCAAGGCAGCCATGCAAAGAGAATCAGCAATGGTATGTGAGCTAAGGAGAGTTTGTTCTTGGCTTCTGAGAGCATTTTTGAATTTCATGGTTCTGTGTACTGTGTATTAACTTTCTTAACCAAAAATGAGCTTGAATTCCCTCCTCATGAAAATGACAGGAAGCAGAGGCAGACACAAATTGTGCTGGGTAGAAAAGGTCATACAATCTTGATGTAGGCACTCAAGAATTGATGACAAAAACTTTGGAGCTGAGCAAAAACCTATTCTAGTTTACAAGAATAGATTTTCTTTTTGGGAATTTAAAAAAGTGTGAGAAAATTATGCATAGGATCTCTTACATAGAATCATTAATTCAGAAAACCTGTTTAGTCTTTTGAATTTGCCCATAAAGAAAGTTAAGAGTGAACTTCAATAAAGAACAAATGAAAAGTATGTAAGAAGTAGCCTGCTACAAAAACCTGGATACTGCTGACTCTGAAGGTTAGTTTCCACAAGTCCTGCTGGCTAGGATGGAGCCAAAGTGTTCAGCCTGCCAAATAGGGATCACTCCTCACATTGTTTGAAACTGGAACACTGTATCTCACTAATTTAATCTGGACCCTAGACTTAGATTTACATGTGGCATTAACAGACACTGCTCTCCCTCTAAAGGACAATTCAGCTTTCCATTTAATTCTGCAGTCATGCCTGGGATTTCACAAAGGTGTGGCAGGCTAAAACCTGATAAAACATAGCTTGTAGGTAGCACTGCTATGTTTAACAACTGTGTTATTTCAATGTTATGTGTAAATTAAACTATCATCAGTAAATTTCCCCTTTATCATTGACTCATTTTTAAATAGTTTGTCTTCATTTCTGATTGATCACGAATTGATAGTTTATCCTAAAAATTCACCTTACTGTCTCTGATGGCCCCCAAGCCTCTCCAGTAAGTCCTTAATGAGCTGTCAGCTCTGTGTATATTTTATTTAAAGAAGTTTTTCCTAATATGAAGATATGGTTGTTATTATTTTTAATGAATTGGTGACAAAGTACCAGACTAGATTTAATAGGAATATACAAATAAACTAAACATAGATCACTCTAATTCAGGCCTAAGTACAAAAAAAAAAAAGGTACAGAGCGCTACAGGAGTGTGGTGGACAAAGGTTTTACCTTTGACTAAATGATCTGTAAGAGTATATCAGAGAAAATGAGAATCTGAGGTGGATCTTGACAGATTAGTTAAGGTACATCAAGCAGTGTGGAAGGCATTTCAGAGAGAGTGAACAGCAGGGGTAAAAACAGGAGTCTAGAACACAGGGTTCCTGAGGATGTGCTATGGGAGGTAGAACTGGGGCTCAAATTGTGCTGGGGCTTAAATTACAAATCCAAATATCTGGCCTTGATACTAAATGAGAAGGAGAGGGTTGGAAGGCTAAACCATTACTGAACTCTTATAGGCAGATGAAAAAGCTGGAATACACCTCTAAATGACTCCATTCCCACTGTGTTCTGGGTATTTCTATTGTAAAGGGCTTAGGGTGAAGGGTCTCTTTTGCCTAGTCAAATAAGTCAATCCTCAGATAAGCAATTTCATTTTTATTTTCAATCCCTTTGGTAATTCATTAATGGGACAGCATCTGTATCCATTTAATATTCTTTAAACCCATTCCCCTAACAATTCCTACATACCAGTACATAAAAAAGAGATCTGTTTCTCAAGGCGATTCCCACCGAAACCTCCTTATGGATGTCTTCAAGACTTTACACCTGCAATTGGTTAATTGCCAGCACAATAGGCCACTTGAGCCTTCAAAATTAAGGATTTAACTTTAAGTGGGGAAATGTGATGATAAATGAAAGGCTGAATTCACACTTCTGATTTCTATGACCTCATATATTAGAGGGTGAAAATGAAGGAAAGCCATAATGAAGTCTAAAAATGATACTTATGGTCACTATTGAGTCTCTTGGAAAGAGCCTCTCCAATTTAGAAACTGGAGTGAAAGGCCTTCTTAAAATCTGTGATGTGATCATTATTATAGCCTCAAAAGGCAGCTTTGACACAAATACAGTGATTATTTTGTAACTCTGTGGAAGATCGCCCCCCCCTCTCCTTTTTCTCTCCCCCTCTTTTTCAAAGGCCAAAGTAAAGGTTAAAAAGATGATCAGGAAGGTCACATTTTCCAGCACCTCAAAACACTTGGGAATTTTCACCAATAGCAACATAAATATTTGCACAGTGCTTATATTCTCTTATTAATCAGAAAATTGCCTTATACCGTATTCCAGTTCTAGCTTCTTCCTATTACCGGACTGTCACAAGAAAAATAGCCAACTCATAAATCCAGCTCTTAATGAAGCCACAAAACTAGGACAGGTTTGATGACCATGTCTCCTTTTTACTTTGAAAGCTTCTAGAAATGTTTTCCCTACATGTACAGTGTCTGTCTCTAGAAGCATTTTCTTTTGCTAAAATGGCTGCATATACTTTTCAATTTGTGAATAATAGTGGTAGCTGATGGCAGTTAGAAAC
This sequence comes from Eptesicus fuscus, assembly GCF_027574615.1. Lineage (NCBI taxonomy): Eukaryota > Metazoa > Chordata > Mammalia > Chiroptera > Vespertilionidae > Eptesicus > Eptesicus fuscus. Next base: position 94,885,943 of record NC_072473.1, read on the forward strand.
CAACCTATTGGGAAAGCAGTGTATATTCAATAGCTTTAATAGAGAATTTATTTCCTCATATTTGGGCATCCTTGGAGGAAATACTATGCCTTACAAAACTAGTGCACAAGTAGAGACGACTTTGGTAATAGCATTTTCCAACATATTAAATGGGGCGGGGGAGTGGCGTACTTCATAGATGATAACTCTCTTAAGGCAGACCTGGTCAGATATATAGGCTGAAGCTGAGGAAAAAGTCCCTATTTTCAGAACTATAAAAGGTGTCTGTGTAGCTTACTATAGAATTTATACCAACTTGTATATAGTTTTGCAGTCAATAAAAATGAGCCAGTAAAATTCTACAACACATCATGTGTACACTGTATTGTGTGCTCAACACCTTAAGTCTCTTTCCATCACCATTTATTCCCCCTATAACCTCCTACACCCCCTCCCCGTCAATCATCACACTGTTGTCTATTTCAGTGAGTTATTTTTCCCTTTTGCCTAATCCCTCTACGCCCGCCCTGACTTGGCCACCCTCAACCCTGGCAGCTGTCAGCCTCTCTCTATGAGTCTGTCTCTGTATAATTTGCTTTAGCAGACAGAGGGGTTTTCCATGAGCAAGCTAAGAAATTAAATGTCAGTATATTTAAATGGCTTAAAATGCCTGATAAATAGCACAGGAAAATAAATCCCAGGAAAAACTACCTGAAAAGCTAATTCCTATTTACACACACTCTTTTTAATAAATATATATTTTAAGACTTACTCAGCACTAAATGCTTAATGGAAAGCTCACCAATATGAAAGGTATGACCCCTGATCTCAAGATTGTAATTATTTGGAGAAATAAGACCTATTGACCCATAAAGATAATTAACCAGATTAGAAACTGCCTAACAACTGCCAAATGAGTGGTATATATTATAAGTAGTAGAGGGTTTATAGAATGGAAAATCTTTGAAGACTGGAATGGGTAAGCAAGACTGCATGGAGGAGTTGAAACTGGAGACTTGCAAGATGGGTTGGATGTCTAAGGGGGCCTAGGGAATGGAGACAACAGAAGACTCAGGGCTAGGAGTGCACCCAGCCCACCCAGAGGACAGTGAGGGTCTGAGCCTGACTGAAGAAAGATCAAATTTAGGGAATCAAAGGTAGATGAGTATGGGAAACTAGTTTTGGGTTATTGAGGAAGGTAGGGGATGCAGGCTGAGGAGTTTGGACTTTATCATATGGCTTAGGGAAGAAGTAATTTTTGCCAAAGATTGCTGTGAACTGATTTGTGAATAAGATGTAAAATGGATTAATGGGGAAGTTACTACAAATAGGAAAAAATGCAATTGCATTTGGTCAGTGGGAGACAGTGGAGGAAATATTAAATAACAAATGAAAGGTCAGGTAATAAAACAAGGTGATGTAAGAAATATCTGAGTTTTATATGTTTCAGATTTGAACTAGCATGTCATTGTTAAGCACTTTTCATTCATATAGAAACTATCTCCTAAGGTGCTTAGAGCACTTTGGAGAAAATATTTCACTAAACCTCCAGGAGTTGAAGTGTTAATAGGAATGGGAAGATGAAGAGACATTTTAGCCAGTCCATTACAAATGAAGAAAATGAGGCACATGATGGCCAATCATATATGTACTAGGCTGAATAATGTCCCTCCAAAGATGCTCACATCCTAATCCCTGGACTCTGTGACTAGGTCACCTTATTTGACAAAACGGATTTCACAGAGGTGATTAAGTTACAGATCTATTATCTGGTGGGTCCAGTGTTATCACAGGGATTCTTGTAAGCAGAAGGCAGAGGATGCTGAGTCAGGGAAGGAGAAGGGGTGAGGGGACCATGGAGGCAGAGGTCAGAGTTATATGGGACCAATAGCCACGAAATGCAGGCAGCCTCTAGAAATTGGAAAAGACAAGAAAAGGGATTCTCCCCTAGAGCCTCCAGAAAGAACCCAGTCCTGCTGACCCATATTAGACTTCTGAACTCCAGAACTATACAATATCATATTTATGTTGTCTTAATCCACTAAGTGTGTGGTGATTTGTTACAGAAGCATTAAGAAATTAATATACATATGTATATACATATATACTTCTCACTCTCACAAACTTATGTTAACCATTAGACTATACTACCTGAGTTTTGTATTTAATTTCAACAAATTATAGACAAAATAGCAAGAAATTGAGAACCATCAGAAGCAGCAGGCAACAAGCCAGCTTCTCCCAAGACAGCACTTTCAAAATTCAAATGCCTTCCTGTAACTGTCACCTCCCAAGGCATAGCATTCTCAAAATCACAACACTCTCAGAACATCAGTTGCTGTCAATTTTAACAGTAAATTAGAAATCTACATGACAAGAATGTATCATAGAATATACTCCACTGCCTAACATGACAACTACTTACCCAGGGACTTCCCTACCTGATAATATACTTGGCCCTGAATGCCCAAGTTACAGCTTTCATTATATAGTTCATAAACGGGCCCTTTTCCTATGCTCCCATTGTGAACAGGGACACAGGATAAAATTTTTACAACGTTGAGCTCAGTAACAAGAATTATAAAACATCCTTTCAATAACTTACTGTTTTCCATGTTCACTAATACAATTCATTCAAAGTGCTGTTTCCTCCTTAACTCTATTTCACATTTATTAAGCTCCCAGAATTACAGGTTAAGGACAATTTATTGTTTACTTTGAGAATTAAATATATAAAAATATATTTTGTTTTAATTCTTAACACTTTGCAAAGGCTCATAACAACTAGTTGAAGCCAGTGTCATTCCATGAGGAGATAACCTGATGCCATTTCCTAAATGCCAGGTAGTAGCAGCACCCAACACATCAGCTACATATAGCTTGCAAACCTGTCCAGGCATGTTAGCCACAAAAAAATAAATGCAGTGGGAATGGCAGAAATTCATTTGGGGGCATCAGTCCTCAGCTGACTTCATAAATCACTAATATTGCAGACTAAAAAAGAAACAGCTACACACTTTTTATGGATAATACTATGGCTCCCTCAAAATGGAAGTGGAAAAACAGAAAGTGGAAGTACAACTTGTTCTGCCCTCACTAAATGCTAATTGTGTGCCGTTTTGTTGGTTTTCTGCTTTTTTATTATTTGGAGAAGAAATTAGTAAAGACATAGACATCATCTGACATGCAATATTGAGAAAGCAGAGAGCATCCTGATCATGTAGAAGAAGCCCTAAAGTAGGATTCAGGCATCCTAGATTCTATTAATGAATTTGCCATTAACATAAGTCACCAAAAAGATCAACAAGCAGACCATTTTTACCAACTGTGACCCAATACCAAGACATTTACAATTATGGTTATTAATAGCAGGGAAATGAACATAGTGATAATAATAATGCATCTATACTAGGTACCTGGTATATGCTCTCTTTCTCTAATCCCTAATTCTTAAAACAATCCTAATTTACAGAAAAGGACAAGTGAGGTTTAGCTGTGGGGCCCAGGAAATGCTTAGGGAAAAGCCCAAAGCTTTCACATGCTCTGCTCTACATTCACTCTACACCTTCATAAAAAAATCTGGACGTGGGAGGGGCAAAGGGCAGACCATGAATCTCATAGAAAATTCTTATTCTCTGGGTTGGAGGCTGCCTTTCCACAGAAGTATGGAAAGATCTGATTTGGTGAAAATCCTCATCCTTGTTTCCCAGCATGGTTGGCTGAACCATTCCATGACAGGACATAAGTCACCAGGGCCATATCTTATGTCTCTATCTCAGGTTACAGGCTTTGGTAAGGATTGTGTTATTTCTTTCCTGGTTACAATGCACAAACTAAGTTGGTAAGTGTGGGAGGGAAGAGGAGAAGAGTTAGCAAGAAAAGGACTTTGGAAGTTCTGCTTCAACAAGAATTAAAAACTGCAGAAAAGAAGGAATATTATCATAAAAAATCCCCAAAATATAGACTTGGTTTTGAATCAAAAGCCAAAAAAATAGTAAGAACCCATTATTATACAGCCAGTCATTACATACACCAATTCAGATAGAACATAGATCAAATAGATTGCCAGAAACATATCCATGTACATTCAGAGCTTAATATAACCCAAGTAGCATATAAGGCAGGTGTTAATGCTATTTCATAAACCACATTTCCATAGTATTTTAAATATTTATAGCTTGTTATAAATTACACCAAGTTTACATATCAAAGAAAAAAAATCACCCATGTTAAAATAGAGATTTTAGAAAATTATACATTGCACTTGGCTGAGTATAATCCATTTAATGTTTCAATGTCATGGAATATTTGTTTTACAATTACAATATGAAAGTGATTAAGATTCCACAGACCCTCAGGAATTTTGAAAATCTATATGAGACTCACTAATCCCTGGATTTGTATATCTGGATTTGGGTTAGTGAAGAGAAATAAAAAAATCATGCAACTGAACTAGATCTCACTAGTTGGTGATGTTCCAGAGGAAAGTCAATGTCAGCATGAGGAAAAGTGAAATTCAATACCCCAACTCCTAATACTCTGATTTCCTACAGTGGAATTCAAATTTTACCCTCAGTTCTGCAAGCTCAATTGCCACTCTCCTTTAGTGGAAACTTAAGTACATACTAAAGGCAAGATTTGGCTCAAAGACTTTCCACACTGCACTAAACATTCCTGTTGTTAAAAGCACCTTTACAAAGTAAGATTTAATTTCAGGACAAGAATGAAAAATGCATATTTCAGAGATGTTCAGAGAAGAGTTTAAAATATTTCACCAACACCCATACCAAACAAACAAAAAACCTTTGCCTCCTCCATAGCCAGGGAACTTCCCAAAAGTCACCAGGTAGCCACAATATCCCACTGATTCTGAAGATACAATTCCTTATCTTTGTTTCTTAGACTTTGACAACATTCCCATTCCTTTATACATAGATACTGCATGGTTTATATTTCTTTTAAGAAAAACTTAAAAACTTAAAATTAATTTTGCTTTGAAAATCTCTTAGTAGCTTTATCACACCATCTGGATAACTTTATTGACACACTAGAAGTCAAAATAAGGGCTGTGAATACTGGAATAAGCCTTGCCAGACTATAAAATCCATTAGCTGATCATGGCTTTGTTGTCAAATGTTCTAGTCAAATACCAAATATCTATATATCTATATCTATATCTATATCTATATCTATATCTATATCTATATCTATATCTATATCTATATCTATATCTATATCTATATCTATATCTATCTATCTATCTATCTATATATCTATATATATATATATATATAGATCTAGAGAGAGAGAGAGAGAGAGAGAGAGAGAGAGAGAGAGATATTAATGCTGACAGAGGATCCTATTCTCATGGGTCATATACAATCCTGGACCTCAGTAAAAGCAAGAAGGGCAGGTTATAGCTTTTGTATGTTGAGTTCCAGTGCACATAATACAACTGCTTCTTTATGTGATATATAAAATATTCCCTTTGAGAAGGAGTTCTGCAGATGGCAAGGCCTCACTAATTTTTTAAAAGACTCATTATCCCTATTGGAAATCCAGATAGGAAATGTTTTGAGTCTAAATCTTACCAGATACCAAGGGTCTACTGGGCACATTACCAGTATATAACTTATCTAAGAGAAAATAAACCATGCAGATTTTTAGAACCATTTCAAAAATGTCCTCATAATTAAATACAAAATAAAGTTTGCATGCCATGAACTCATTGATACAAATATTCAGATTATGAAAGAATTGGGTTTTAGTAGGTCACATATCTATGATGTACAGGAAATTCATCCAGAGTTTTGTGTGCTGCTTTAATTTTGCACTGTAGTACAGACAGGCAAAGTCCTCATATGACATTGTCCTAGGGACAACAAGATAATGAAAACAACCTGGGTTTTTGAATCTGGACAATTTGGGTGAAAGATTAATTTACTGGCCATTTACTAGCTGAGTGAACATAGGTGCGAGTTACTCTATCTTTCTGAGATGCTGTTTCTTCATCTTGAAGTACTTATCACATAGAAGGACAACAATGTTCTTTTTTTAAAAATACATTTTTATTGGTTTCATAGAGGAAGGGAGAGGGAGAGAGAGAGATAGAAACATTAGTGATGAGAGAGAATCATTGATTGGCTGCATCCTGCATGCCCCGCACTGGGGATTGATCCCGCAATGTGGACATATGCCATGACTGGGAATCAACCGACCTCCTAGCTCATAGGTCCACACTCAACCACTGAGCCATGCTGCCTGGCTTGGTTTACAGTTTTCTAGTGATTTGTAGTTGTTTCTTGGAATTGGCGTTTTCTTAATTGATAAGCATAAAATTTAACTTTCAATGCAATGACACATTCACAAATATTGATCATATATTAGGCCACAATGCCCACATCAAGCATTTTCACAAAATAGAAATAGTAACACACCAATAACACTCTTCAATAAGAATGCAATAAAATTAGAAATCACTAACAAAATAGAAACTGGAATGTCACTTTTATCAAGAAATTAAGAAGCTCCAATTAACAACTTCTGCATGGAAGAGGAAATACAAACTGAAATTAGAGATTAAAAGATGGAAATGAAAGCACTGCATATAAGAATCTATGGACATTTTAATGATGTTGATTCTACCAATCCATGTTGTTTTTATTTTATTTATTTATTTATTTTCATTTATTAATTAATTTCTTTATTGATTAAGGTATTACATATGTGTCCTTACCCCCTATTGCCTCCCCAAACCCCACTCATGACCTCACCCCCCTGTTGTCTGTGTCCATTGGTTAGGCTTATATGCATGCATACAAGTCCTTTGGTTGATCTCTCCCGCTTACCTCCACCCTCCCCTACATTCCCTCTGAGGTTTGATGGTCTGATTGATGATTCTCTATTTCTGGATATGTATTTGTTAATCAGTTTATGTTGTTCATTATATTCCATAAATGATTGAGATCATGTGATATTTATCTTTCTCTGACTGGCTTATTTCACTTAGCATAATGTTCTCCAGTTCCATCCATGCTGTTGCAAATGGTAAGAATTCTTTCCTTTTTACCGCAGTGTAGTATTCCATTGTGTAGATGTACCACAGTTTTTTAATCCACTCATCTACTGATGCGCACTTAGGCTATTTGCAAATCTTAGCTATGATGAATTGTGTCGCTATGAACATAGGGTGTATATATCCTTTCTAAATGGTGTTTCTAGATTCTTGGAATAAATTCCTAGAAGTGGGATCACTGGGTCAAATGGGAGTTCCATTTTTAGTTTTTTGAGGAAACTCCATACTGTTCTCTACAGTGGCTGCACCAGTCTGCATTCCCACCAGCAGTGAAATGAACGAAGGTTCCTTTTTCTCCCCATCCTCGCCAGCACTTGTACTTTGTTGATTTGTTGATGATATCCATTCTGACAGGTGTGAGATGGTACCGCATTGTTGTTTTGATTTGCATCTCTCAGATGATTAGTGACTTTAAGCATGTTTTCACATGTCTCTTGGCCTTCCTTCTGTCTTCTTTCGAAAAGTATCTATTTAGGTCCATTGCCCATTTTTTTTAATTGGGTTGTTTATCTTCCTTTTGTTAAGTTATATGAGTCCCCTGTAAATGTTGGAGATTAAACACTTACCAGTGATAACATTGGCAAATATGCTCTCCCATGCAGTGGGCTTTCTTGTTTTGTTGATGGTTTCTTTTGCTGTGCAAAAGCTCTTTATTTTGATGTAGTCCCATTTGTTTATTTTCCCTTTATTTTCCATTGCCCTAGTAGCGGTATCAGTGAAGAAATTGCTTCGGCCTATGTCTGAGATTTTGCTGCCTGTGGATTCTTCTAGTATTTTTATGGTTTCCCATATTATGTTTAAGTCCTTGATCCATTTTGAGTTTATTTTTTGTGTATAGTATAAGTTGGTAGTCTAGTTTCATTTTTTTGCATGTATGTGTCCAATTTTCCCAACACCATTTATTGAAGAGACTGTCTTGACTCCATTTTATGTTCATGCCCCCTTTGTCGAATATTAATTGAGTATAGTGGTTTGGGTCAATTTCTGGGTTCTCTATTCTATTCCATTGATCTATATGTCTGTTCTTGTGCCAGTACCAGGCAATTTTGAGAAAAGTGATTTATAGTATAGCTTGATATCTGGTAATGAGATCCCACCTACTTTGTTCTTCGTTCTCAGGATTGCTGCAGCTATTAGGGGTCTTTTTGTATTCCAGATGAAGTTTTGGAAAGTTCGTTCTAGGTCTGCGAAATATGCCATTGGTATTTTAATGGGGATTGCATTGAATCAATAAATTACTTTGGGTAGTATGGATATTTTAATGATGTTGATTCAACCAATACATGAACATGGTATGTTCTTCCACCTGTTTATGTCTTCCTCTATCTTTTTTTTCAATGTCCTGTAGTTTTACATGTATAGGTCTTTTACCTCCTTAGTTAGGTTTATTCATAGATATATTAGTTTTTTTGGTGCGACTGTAAATGGGATTGTATTTCTAGTCTCTCTTTCTGTAAGTTCACTATTGGTGTATAGAAATTCCATAGTTTTCCGGCATTGATTTTATATCCTGCTACATTGGTGAATTCATTTATTAAGTCTAATAATTTTTTGATGGAGCCTTTAGGGTTTTCTATGTACAGTATCATGTCATTTGTGAATAAGGACAGTTTTAATTCTTCTTTTCCAGTACTATGTTGAACAGGAGTGGTGAGAGTAGGCATCCCTGTGTTGTTCCTGTTCTTAGGGGAAATGGTTTTAGTTTTTGCCCATTGAGTATGATGTTGGCTGTGGGTTTATCATATATGTATTTTATTATGTTGAGGTATGATCCTTCTATTCCCACCTTGATGAGGGATTTAATTAATAAAGGGTGTTGGATTTTGTCAAATGCTTTTACTGCATCAATGGATATGATTATATGGTTTTATCTCTCAGTTTATTTATGTGGTGTATCACATTTATTGATTTGCAGATATTGTACCATCCTTGTATCCCCAGAATAAATTCCACTTGGTTATAGTGTATGATCTTTCTAATGTAATGCTGGATTTGATTTGCTAGAATTTTGTTGAGGATTTTGGCGTCTATGTTCATGAGGGATATTGGTACAATCAACATCTTTAAAATGTCCATACTATACAAAGCAATCTATAAATTCAATGCAATCCCCATTAAAATACCAATGGCATACTAGAACAAATTCTCAAAAAATTCATTTGGAATATAAAAGGACCCTGAATAGCTGCAGCAATCTTGAGAAAGAAGAACAATGTTGGAGAGATCACAATACCAGATATCAAGCTATACTACAAAGCCACTGTTCTGAAAACTGCCTGGTACTGGCACAAGAACAGACATATAGACCAGTGGAATAGAACAGAGAACCCAAAAATCAACACAAGCCAGTATGCTCAATTAATATTTGACAAAGGAGGCAAGAGCATACCATGGAGAAAAGACAGTCTCTTCAATAAATGATGTTGGGAAAACTGGACAGATACACTAAAAAAAAAAAAAAAGAAAAAGAAACTAGACCACCAACTTACATACACAAAAATAAACTTAAAATGAATAAATGACCTAAATGTAAGATGGGAAACCATAAAAATCTTAGATGAAGCCATAGGCAGCAAAAGAGGAGACATTTGTATTAGTAATATCTTTACCAATACAGCTCCTAGGGCAATGGAAACTAAAGAGAAAATAAACAAATGGGACTACATCAAAATAAAAAGTTTCTGCACAGCAAAAGAAATCATCAATAAAAACAACATGAAAGCCCACTGCATGGAATATCATATTTGCCAATGTTATCTCTGATAAGGGTTTAATCTCCAACATTTGCAGGGAACTCATACAACTTAACAAAAGGAAGATAAACAATCCAATGAAAAACTGGGAAACAGACCTAAATCGATATATTTGAAAGAGGACATTCAGAATGCATAGAGACATATGAAAACATTCTCAAAGTCACTAATCATCCAAGAGATGCAAATCAAAACGACAATGCGGTACCATCTCACACCTGCCAGAATGGCTTCCAGCAATAAGTCAACAAAGGACAAGTGCTGGAGAGGATGTAGAGAAAAAGGAACCCTTCTTCACTGCTGGTGGGAATGCAGACTGGTGCAGCCACTGTGGAAAACCTTATGGCGATTCCTCAAAAAAATTAACAATGGAACTGCCATTTGATCCAGGAGTACCACTTCTAGGAATATATCCCAAGAAATCAGAAACACTAATTGGAAAGGATTTTTGCACGCTTATATTCATAGCAGCACAATTTACAATAGCTATGATTTAGAAACAGCCTAAATGCCATCAACAGATAAGTGGATTAGAAAACTGTGATACATCTACACAATGGAATACTACACTGCTGTAAAAAAGAAGGAATTCTTACCATTTGCAACAGCATGATTGGAGCTGGAGAGCATTATGCTAAGTGAAATAAGCCAGTCAGAGAAAGATAAATACCACATGATCTCACTCATTTGTGGAATATAAAGAACATTATAAACTGTTGAACAAAAATAGATAGAGGCAAAGAAGCATCAGATTGTCAAACAAAGCAGGAAGGTGGAGGAGGTTTGGAGGGGTAAGAGATCAATCGAAGGACTTGCATGCATGCATATAAGCACAACCAACAGACGCAAGACACTGGGCGGAGGGGGGGTTGAGGGCATGTGGCAGGGGGTTGGGGAGGCCAGGGGAAGGTAAATGGGGGAAAAAGGAGACATATGTACTACTATTTGTAATACCTTAAGCAATAAAATAAAACTTTTAAAAAAAGAATCTATGGATGGGATGAATTTAAAACAATTATCAGATGAACATTCATTGCAGTAAACACTTTTACTTATAAAAATGAGAGACTGGAAATAAATGAGAAAATAACCAGGTCAAGAAACTAGAAAAGAACAACTTATATCAAACAAAATTACAAGGGAGAAAATCCTATATAATAAAAGGCTAATATGCAAATTGACCAAATGGTGGAACAACCAGTTGTTATGATGCACACTCATCACCAGGGGGCAGAAGCTCAATGCAGGAGCTTCACCCTGCTGGTCAGTGCACTCCCACAGGGGGAGTGCCACTCAGCCAAAAGCCCTGATATGGGCTCACAAATGGCAAGCACAGCAGCAGTGGTGGGAGCCTCTTCCCCCTCCATAGCAGAGCTAAGGATGTCTGACTGTTGGCTTAGGCCCACTCCCCCGAGGACATCCTCTGAGGGTTCCTGGACTGTGAGAAGGCACAGGCTGGGCTGAGGTACCCCAGCCATATGCACATTGAGGGCAACCAGACTGTCAGGGGAGGGCTGTTAGGGGTGACCAGGCAGGCAGGCAGAGGCGGTTAGGGGGAATCAGGCAGGCAGGGGAGCAGTTAGGGGCATTATGCAGGCAGGCAAGGTGAGTGGTTAGGAGCCAGTGGTCCTGGATTGCGAGAGGGATGTCTGACTGCTGATTTAGGCCCGATCCCAACCCTGGGGGTCCCGGATTAGAGAGGGTGCTGGCCAGGCTGAGAGACACCCCTCCCCCGCGTGCACAGATTTTGTGCACCGGGCCTCTAGTCTATATATAAAAGCCTAAGCAACCGAACGACCAGTCAACCAGTTGCTCTGATGCGCACTGACCACCAAGGGGCAGATGCTCAATGCAGGAGCTGCTCCCTGGTGGTCAGTGTGCTCCCACAGCCAACCTCCCACGGCTGGCCAACCTCCCTCAATCCCTCCCCCCAGATGGCCAACCCCTGTGGTCCTTCCTTCTGGCTGGCCAGCCCCCCACAATGGCCCCATGGGAGGGGCCCAGCCGGCCAACCTCCTGTGGCCCCTCCCCCCAGCCGGCCAACCTCCCACAGTCCCTGCCCCCCACCAGTCAACCTCCCATGGTCCTTCCCCCTGGCCTGTCAACTCTCCACGGCCCCTCCCTCTGGCCAGGCAGCCCCCTGGATTGGCCCCAATCACCAGCCAGGCCAAGTGACCCCACCATTGAATGAATTTGTGCAGTGGGCCTCTAGTGATAAAGATAAAAATGAAAAATAATGACATATAGAACAAAAAGTAGATATAATCAATAAATCAAAATACTGTTTTTAAAAGTTACTATGAATTGAAAAATGCTAGCTAACTTTAATTTTAAAAAAGAAAGCACACCTTTACAAAATGAGAAATGGGGCAGAACTACCCATTTGAAAAAGAAGAAATGTAAAAGTTTGCAAGAGACTACTTTTCAGACATCTATGCAAAAGTTGAAAAGTTAGATAAAATTGATAATGTCCTAGAAAAATAGATGTTGCCAAAATTTAGATTATTTGATTTAGAAACCTTAACAGATCAACATCCATGAAAGGAGCAGAGAAAGATATTCATGAACATTCTTACAAAAATGCACTGGGTCCGGAAGTGGGCCTTCACCAGAACTGAACCCTTCTGGCATTCTGATCTCAAACTTCCAGCCTCCAGAACTATTAAGAAGTAAATGTCTGTTGTTTAAGCCACTCAGTCTGTGTTATTTTGGTATAGTAGGCCTAGCAGACTAAAACACATCTGAAACCTTTATAGCAGATTTTTCCATTTCTATACTATTCAAAAATTATCAGCTTGCAATCACTTAATAGTAAAACTAGATTGAATATAATTGAGCCTTTGATGATTCAGGAGACACTTCTAAATTTTGTAGTACCTCTAGGTCATGATTGTGAACATCAATTTATTATTTTACAGCACAGAAATGTCAATTAATAGATTTCATGTTGATACAATGCCACATAAATGAGTTCCACCCATCCCAATTTATTGCCTGAGTTAATGAGAGTGAAACAACTTTTTCCTTTTTTAATTAAAGCATTAACTCCAAGGGTACCTGACCTCATTTCTAGGCATTCCACAGCTCTGTTGTCCTAAGACCATGATAAGAATTTGCCTTGCTGAAACCAGTTTGGCTCAGTGGATACAGCGTCAGCCTGCGGACTGAAAGGTCCCAGGTTTGATTCCGGTCAAGGGCATGTACCTTGGTTGCGGGCACATCCCCGGTAGGGGGTGTGCAGGAGGCAGCTGGTCGATGTTTCTCTCTCATGGATGTTTCTGGCTCTCTATCCCTCTCCCTTCTTCTCTGTAAAAAATCAATAAAATATATTTAAAAAAAAAGAATTTGCCTTTATGGGCCAAGAACCATAGTTAGAGTCATAGTCATCTAGAGGTAAAGAAGAACATTAGCTCAGGTGGCATGACTCAGTGATTGAGCATAGACCTATAAACCAGGAGGTCAGGTTTGATTTCTGGTCAGGGCACTTGCCCCAGTTGTGGGCTTAATCCCCAGTGTGGGGTGTGTAGGAGGCAGCTGATTAATGATTCTCTCTCATCATTGATGTTTCTATCTCTCTCTACCTCTGCCTTCCTCTCTGAAATCAATAGAAATATATATTTTTAAAAAAACTATAAACCAAACACTGTAAAGAGAATTAAATATATTAAAAAGGGTGTTCTCAAAAAGGCATTTGAATATATGAAAAACCACCTTGAATCAGAAATGAAAAAACTGCAATTAAAAATGTAAAAGAAAAATGGAAAGGAATAAAAGGTGAGTTGATGAAATACAGGAAAAAAATTGAATACACAAAATTATCTGTAAAACAAAGAATAAATAATCAGGTGCACAAAGGGAAAATAGACTCAAATAAAATGTAATGAGACATTGAAGAAAGGTACAAAGACAACCAAGAAAATGAAAATTACATAGAAAAAAAAAGCAAAAATGGTCAGAGAGAAAGTAGTGGAAACAAAAGGAAGGCAAGGAAGAAATAATATTCATAATATTAGAGTCCGTGGAAAAGAAATAATGCTGGGACAAAAATGTTTAAACTCATAATATATGAAAAATAGACAAAGACCTGAATCAATTAATTTAAAGGGCTTACTGCATACCTGGGAAAATTATCTGGAATATTCAGCTTAAAGACATATGGTAGTAACAGTATTAGATTTGAAAGATAAAGACAAAACTTCAAGGTCTCCATCAAACAATTTACAAAGGCAAGAAAATGAGACCCACATCATAGTTTACAAAATCAAGGCAACAATGGAGCAGCATTTACAAAAAAAAAAAAAAATCAATGAAAGAAAGTCACTAGATCTTTATCTAGCAGGTCTATTATTCAAATACCAAGGGTACAGAGAAAAACAAACAGATTCAGCATATAACAATTTAGGGAATTCTGCACTCATCAGCTCTTTTTGTAATTTTTTTCATCTCTCTTTGCTCACTGCAAAGCCTGATATCAGAGCATGGGTTGGGCAGAAGCATGAGAGCATGCATTGGGATATGGTAATTTTCACCTTTTTACTCACAGTTATTTCACACTTTTGGCATTCTCTATCTTCCAATTTCACTGAGCATTTATTTTTGCAAAGAATTTACTTTTCATATGCTGTGATTTCTTATAGGTTGGGAGGGGGATCTTTCAAGATAGCCAGTTATCTTTCAAGATAGCCAGTTATCCTACTGGTATTGCCCTCAGCTAACTGGGTACAATTTTAAAATATGAAGTTGTGGTACTATACTCAGCCATAAGATTAAATAATGTCATTTGTGACAACATAGATGGATCTGAGAATACTATGCTAATAGAACTAAGTCTATTATGCTAATAGAAGCTAAGAACCTATGATTTCACTCATCAGTGGGATATAAAACTGAAACTCAAAGACAACAGTATGGTAGTTACCAGAGAGAAAGGGGTAGGGTAGTAAAAAGGAAAGGGAGCCAAATATATGATGATGGAAGATGATTGGCATTGGGTGGTGGTCACACAGTGCAATATATAGATCATGTATCATAGAAATCTACACTTAAAACCTATATGATCCTGCCGAAACCGGTTTGGCTCAGTGGATAGAGCATAGGCCTGCAGACTCAAAGGTCCCAGGTTCGATTCCAGTCAAGGGCATGTACCTTGGTTGCGGGCACATCCTCAGTAGGGGGTGTGCAGGAGGCAGCTGATAGATGTTTCTCTCTCATCAATGTTTCTAACTCTCTATCCCTCTCCCTTCCTCTCTGTAAAAAATCAATAAAGAATTAACCGGGAGGTTTTCATGATGGCTACCGGCAGGAAGGTAGGGAGGGAGAGTGTGTGATCAAGTGAAGGAGTGATAGAGGTGTGGGTGGACGTGTGTGGGTGTGTGTGTGAGTGAAATAGGGACAGTTAGACCCTGCAGTTCTTCCAGGGGGCTTCCAATCCAGGCAGTCTTAGCTGGCAAAACCCTGCAGCCACTGCAAACACTCCGGAGAGGACACCAGCGGCACACACACCCCGCCATCTTTAAGAATGGAACTGCTAGAGACTAGAATCCTAGCCTCGCCATCACCCAGTCTGGTCTCAAAAGCAAACCTGGTCACTACAGCCACTCTGGTAGAAGACCTGCCACCCCAGCTGCAGACGCACGAACCCAGAGACCTTCACCTCCAAAAGTACACCACTGAAAGCAGTAAGTACAACCTCCCCCTCCCCAGCGCTGGAACTCAGGATCCGCCGCATCCCCAGCCCATAGGCACCCAGGCACTCCACTACCCAGGCAGTGCTTGGGAACCACTGAGAGCCCCCAAGGGTGTGATTCTGCACAGTCAAAGGTGCACGGCCCTGCAGTAGAATTTCTGAACTGCCTCTTCTTAAATAACTGCCCACAGACACCCCCGCTGTGCAACTTCAGTGCCAGGGCCCCTTAGAGTGTATCAGAGCTCTGCTCGGGTGGGCACACCACCAGTTCGGGCACACTTCCAGAACCAGCAAACTCAAGGCCACAGACAAGGGAAGACACCCTGAGCCCATATATCCAAGGGGTCCTCTGGGGAGCTGCTTTGAGCCCCTGCTGGATGTGATTCTGTACAGCCAAGGACACGCTGCCCCACAGCAGAAATTCTGAACTCCTTTCTCCTGAATAATTTCCCACATACACACTAGCTGTTTAACTTCAGTGCCAGGGCCCCTCAGAGTGCATCAGAACTCTGCACGGGCAAACGCACTACCAGTTCGAGTACACTTCCAGAGCTGGCAAACTCAAGGCCACAGAAAAGGGAAAGCACTCTGACTCCATATCCACAGGGTCCTCTGGGGAGCTGCTTCAAGCCCCTACTGGGTGGGATTCTGTACAGACAAGGTCACGCTGCCCCGCAGCAGAAATCCCGAAACCCCTCTTCCTGAATAACGGCCCACATCCACCCTAGATACTCAACCTCAGTGCCAGGACCACTCAGAGTGCATGAGAGCTCTGCGCCTGCAAACACACCTCCACAGAAGCGAGTTTACAACAGGCAGGCACCCTGAGCCCATCTACACACAGGGTGCTAGTGGGAGCCACTGGGAGATCTCCCAACAGACGGTTCCTGGGTGCCACTGTGAGTCCCCACTGGACATGCACGATTTCAACTAAGGGTGCAAGACAGCAAAAACTGGGACACTCCCCTCCATAGCTGCTGACTTCTAGACACCACAGTTGTGCCTCTCAAGCTTTCAGGCCTACATCAAGAGAACCCAAGTAGCTCAAGTAGGGAGCTACACTAGATTACCAAGCCCTGGAGAACTGAGAGATTACACCAGTAGCACCATACCCAAAAGAACCTGGGTAGCAAAGCAAGTGGATCTACAATTAAAACATTACAGAGAGAGACCCCGCCATCTTTAAGAACGGAACTGCTAGAGACTAGAATCCTAACCTTACCACCACCTAGTCTGGTCTCTGAAGCAAACCTGGTCACTACAGCCACTCTGGTAGAAGACCTGCCACCCCAGCAACAGAAGCGCAAACCCTGAGACCTCCATCTCCAAAAGTGCGCCACTGAAAGCAGTAAGTACAACCTCCCCCTCCCCAGCGCGGGAACTCAGGACTCCTCGCATCCCCAGCCCATAGGCACTCGGGCACTCCACTACCCAGGCAGTGCTGGGGAACCACTGAGAGCCCCTGAGGGGGTGATTCTGCACAGTCAAGGGTGCGCAGCCCTGCAGTAGAATCTCTGAACTACCTCTTCCTAAATAACTGCCCATGGACACCCCTGAGGTGCAACTTCAGTGCCAGGGTGCGTCAGAGCTGTGCGCCAGCGGGCACACCACCAGTTCCCGCAAAATCCAGAGTGGGCAAACTCACAGCCTCAGCAAGGGAAGGTGCCCTGAGCCCATATATCCACAGGGTCCTCTGGAAAGCTGCTTTGGGGCCCTGCTGGGTGTGATTCTATACAGGCAAGGGCGCGCTGCCCAACAGCAGAAAATCTGAACTCCTTTCTCCTGAGTAACTTCCCACATACACCCTAGCTGTTTAACTTCAGTGCCAGAGTCTCTCAAATTGCATCAGAGGTGTGCGCCAGCAGGCACGCCACCAGTTCGTGCACACTCCAGAGCCAGCAAACTCACAGCCACAGCAAGGGAAGGTGCCCTGAGCCCATATATCCACAGTGTTCTCTGGGGAGCTGCTTTGAGCCCCTGCTGGGAGTGATTCTGTACAGCCAAGGACGCGCTGCCCCACAGCAAAAACACTGAACTCCTTTCTCCTGAATAACTTCCCACATACACCCTAGCTGTCTAACTTCAGTGCCAGAGTCCCTCAAAGTGCGTCAGAGCTGTGTGCCTGCAAACACACCTCCACAGAAGGGAATATACAACAGGCAGGCACCCTGAGCCCATCTACACACAGGGTGCTAGTGGGAGCCACTGGGAGATCTCCCAACAGACGGTTCCTGGGTGCCACTGTGAGTTCCCACTGGACACGCGCGATTTCAACTAAGGGTGCAAGACAGCAAAAACTGGGACACTCCACTCCAAAGCTGATGACTTTTAGACACCACAGTTGTGCCTCTCAAGCTTCCAGGCCTACATCAAGAGAACCCAAATAGCTCAAGTAGGGAGCTACACTAGATTACCAAGCCCAGGATAACTGAGAGATTATACCAGTAGCACCATCACCAAAAGATCCTGGGTAGCAAAGCAATTGGAACTACAATTAAAACATTACAGGAAAACATGGGGAAACAGAAAGGAAATTCTCAAAGGAAGGAACAGGAAGAATCACCAGAAAGGGAGTTAAATGAACTTGAGAAACTGAATAGCATGCTACTAAACAATGATTGGGTTATCAATGAAATCAAAGAAGAAATTAAAAACATCCTGGAAACTAATGACAATAAAAACACAACATTGCAAATCCTATGGGACACAATGGAAGCAGTCCTGAGAGGGAAGTGTATAGCTCTACAGGCCTACCTCAAAAAACAAGAAAAAATGGTAATAGATCATCTAACTCAACAACTCAAAGAATTAGAAAGGGAGCAACAAGAAAAGCCCACAGTGAGCAGAAGAAAGGAAATAATAAAGATCAGAGCAGAAATGAATAACATAGAGACCAAAACAACAATACACAAGATCAACAAAACCAAGAGCTGGTTCTTTGAAAGGATAAACAAGATTGATGAACATCTAGCCAGGCTCACCAAGAAAAAGAGAGAGGACCCAAATAAACAAAATCAGAAATGAAAGAGGTGAAATAACAACAGACCCCACAGAAATACAAAGGACTGTCAAAAAATACTATGAACAACTCTATTCCAACAAACTAGACAACCTGGAGGAAATGGACACATTCCTAGAAAAACACAACCTTCCAAAACTTACTCAGGAAGAGACTAAAAATATCAATAGGCTGATACCTATAGAAGAAATTGAAGCAGTCATCAAAAAGCTTCCAGCAAAAAAACGGCCGGGGCCAGAAGGCTTCACAGGAGAGTTTTACCAAACTTTCAAGGAAGAACTAAAACCTATCCTCCTCAGACTACTCCAGAAAATTCAAGAAGGAACACTTCCAAACTCCTTCTATGAAGCCAGCATCACCCTAATACCAAAACCCGATAAAGATAACACAATGAAAGAGAATTACAGGCCAATATCCCTCATGAACATAGATGCCAAAATCCTCAACTAAATTCTAGCAAATCAAATCCAGCAGTATATCAGAAAGATCATACACCATGACCAAGTAGGATTCATCCTTAGGATGCAAAGATGGTACAATATTCGCAAATCAATAAAAGTGATACATCACATAAACAAATTAAGAGATAAAAACCATATAGTCATATCAATTGATGCAGAAAAAGCATTTGACAAAATCCAACACCCTTTCTTTATAAAAACTCTCAGCAATCTGGAAATAGAAGGATCATACCTCAACATAATAAAAGCCATATATGACAAACCCACAGCCAACATCATACTCAATGGGCAAAAACTAAAACCATTTCCCCTAAGAACAGGAACAAGACAGGGATGCCCACTCTCACCAATCCTGTTCAACATAGTGTTGGAAATACTAGCCATTGCAATCAGACAAGAAGAAGAAATAAAAGGCATCCAAATTGGAAAAGAAGTAAAACTGTCCTTATTTGCAGATGACATGGTACTGTACATAGAAAACCCTAAAGACTCCATCAAAATATTATTAGACTTAGTAAATGAATTTGGCAGAGTAGCAGGATAAAAAATAAATGCTAAGAAATATATGGCATTTCTATACACCAATAACGAAATTACAGAAAGAGAGACTAAAAAAGCAATCCCATTTACCATCACACTAAAAAAATTAAGATACCTAGGAATAAACTTAACTAAGGAGGTAAAAGACCTATCCGTGGAAAACTACACAACACTGAAAAAAGAGATAGAAGAAGACATAAACTGATGATAGAACATACCATGTTCATGGATTGAAAGAATCAACATCATCAAAATGTCCATACTACCCAAAGCAATCTATAATTTCAATGCACTTCCCATTAAAATACCAATGGCATACTTTACAGACCTAGAACGAACTTTCCAAAAATTCATCTGGAATAAGAAAAAGACTCCAAATAGCTACAGCAATCCTGAGAAAGAAGAATAAAGTAGGAGGGATCTCAATACCAGATTTAAAGCTATATTACAAAGCTACTGTTCTCAAAACTGCCTGCTATTGGCACAAGAACAGACATATACATCAATGGAATAGAATAGAGAACCCAGAAATCGATCCAAATCACTATGCTCAATTAATATTTGACAAAGGAGGCATGAACATACAATGGAGTCAAGACAGTCTCCTCAATAAATCGTGTTGGGAAAATTGGACACATACATGCAAGAAAATGAAACTAGACCACCAACTTACACCATGCACAAAAATAAACTCAAAATGGATCAAGGACTTAAACATAAGACAGGAAACCATAAAAATACTAGAGGAATCTACAGGCAGAAAAATCTCTGACATATGCTAAAAGAAATTCTTCGCTGATACTGCTCCTAGGGCAATGGAAGCTAAAGAGAAAATAGAAAAATGGGACTACATAAAAATAAACAGCTTTTGCACAGCAACGGAAACCATCAATAAAACAACAAGAAAGCCCACTTCATGGGAGAACATATTTGCCAATGATGTCAACGATAAGGGTTTAATCTCCAAAATTTACAGGGAACTCATGCAGCTTAACAAAAAGAAGATAAACAACCCAATCAAAAAATGGGCAACTGATCTAAATAGACACTTTTCGAAAGAAGACAGAAGGAAAGCCAAGAGACATATGAAAACCTGCTCTAAATCACTAATCATTAGAGAGATGCAAATCAAAACAGCAATGCGGTACCATCTCACACCTGTCAGAATGGCCATTATCAACAAGTCAACAAATGACAAGTGCTAGCGAGGATGTGGAGAAAAAGGAACCCTCGTGCACTGCTGGTGGTAATGCAGACTGGTGCAGCCATTGTGGAGAACAGTATGGAGTTTCCTTAAAAAACTAAAAATAGAACTCCCGTTTGACCCAGTGATCCCACTTCTAAGAATTTATCCCAAGAAACTTGAAACATCAATCAGAAAGGATATATGCACCCCTATGATCATAGCAGCACAATTCACCATAGCTAAGATTTGGAAACAGCCTAAATGCCCATCAGCAGATGAGTGGATTAAAAAATTGTGGTACATCTACACAATGGAATACTATGCTGCAGTAAAAAAGAAGGAGCTCTTACCATTTGCAATAATATGGATGGAGATGGAGAAAATTATGCTTAGTGAAATGAGCCAGGCAGAGAAAGATAAATATCACATGATCTCACTCATTTGTGGAATATAATGAACAACATAAACTGATGGGAAAAAATAGATCCAGAAACAGAGAAATATCAATCAGAATGTCAAACCTCAGGGAAGATTTCTAGCCACACTAGCAATCATCAGATGTACGGTAATTTTACCGTGGAAAAGAGGGTAAATATTTTGGTCTTATGCTCCTGACCCTTCATGGGTAAGACCCCTTACATGGGCTGATCCCCTGACTAATGTAGTTACCAATAATACCAAACACCTTGGTCATCCAGGAGGTCCATGGGTGGGGCAAGAAAGTATAAATACACAGGGGTCTCCACCCAGCTTCCGTTTTGTATGACACAAAATCAAAACAATGCCCCTTTTTGTGTACAATTAAAGAGAGGTTTCTGGCTTGTGTGGACACCAAAGAAAGGGTGTCACTACTATCACTACTTGCCCCTGGTAGAGGTGCAGAAAATGTAACTAAGACCTTGTCTATATAAAAAGAAATGAACAGCCAGTTTGAAAGGGAATTGCCATGGACTAGAACAAAGAATATCCTTACATGATATTATTCTACACTGTCATTAAAAATTTTCCTAGATTTGGATCACCCCCAGTACTTATAATAGTTCCTCGCACCCTTGGGGATAAAAAAAATAAATCATCTGTTTGGTGCTTGGAGACAAACTTAACACATCTCTTGATACTTTAGAATTACAACAGCATAATATGCAATTATCCCAAGCAAACTTACAAACTGATTCTTTGAATGTCTGGCAACAATTTAAAAAGGACATGTAAGGATTTAATCCTTTTCATTGTGTAGAGGGTCTCCTGGGAAGGCACCTGAGCATTCTATATTGGTTCCTCTTACACTTTAGGCCAAGAGAGACCCTCTTCTCACAATTCAATTGCTCACAGCTGTTGCATGAGCTCTCTGTTCATGTCGAGGTTGAAGTCTCGTGATGACTGGTGCCCTGGATCTGTCTCTCACCCAGTGGGGCGAACTGAGCCCTCCCTGGAGAAGAAACCCGGGTTCCACAAGATATGTGATCAGTGCTAGGGCCCCGCCAGCAGGTGAGGGGATCCCAAGGCAGGTGCTGGGCATGGAGGCCATGGGGGCATAGGCTACCAAAGAGACAAAACTGAACCTCACGTCACCCTGCTTGGCCCCGGAGGATGGCTGTTATCCAGAGACGGGTAAGATTCCTCAAGGAGGGAACAACCTAAAACAGGCACAGTCGCAGAGGGGCCATCAGGAGAGAATTTGGGGATCAACAGAGGTGGGGCACAGACCCTCACCCCCCCAACATTGCAGGGGCCTGAACCCTAACCCCTGCTGAGGGAGGTCTCCTGCCCCCATGGCTGCTTCGTGCTTCCCATGCCCAGCTCAGATCAGGACCCAGGTGACCAACAGAGACTGGGCCGACAGCAGCAGCCCTCTCACTCCAACAAGAATTGTTTGAGTTGTCTTGTACCCATGGTGTAGGGAAGTGGGTTTATGATATCTAAATCCTACCACCAGGAATGCTCAGGACCTACTCAAGAAGGCAAATAATAGCTTCCACCAATATTTACAGGGTAAAATAAGATTGTTGTTAGAGTAATAAATTTGACAGTAAAATAGTAGTCAAGTTTTCAGGCAAATTTAAATTGGCTAGTTGAAACAAGCGAATATTCTAGAAAAATCCATTGTACTGGACAAAAAGGTGTTCCTAAAGTGTTAACTAAAAATTTTATTGGTACTTCATCTCATGATAAAATTGTGCACCATGTAATGAACCTAAAACAGTAATATTATAGTGCAAAAAAATAAAATTTAAAAGCCATCAAGACTACATTATAAAATTTTCAAAAGCCTCCTAACATTTAAATCAAAAAAGGAGGGGGTAGTAGAAGAATATCATGTAAGGAAAAATAACCTGTAAGTAAATTACATCTAGAAAATTAATACTTTAGAAAATTAATTGTAAGGCTAAAAGCAAGACACCCATGAAAAACACACAAGGTGTCAAAACAAGCCAGAGGAAAATCATTTGGGCAAAAAATGAAATAGGACCCCAAGTCAAATTTATAGAAAATATTCCTGTATTAACTTTTGGTTGAGAATATGTTTGTATATTTTCAGAAAACAACTCCGAGACCATGTGGATTCCAGCAACAGAGAGGAATCGACAGGACTACTCCAGCCATGAAGACAGAAGAGAAGCAGTCCAGAGATGGAAGACGCTGATGTGGCCTTCCCATACTAGCAGTTAGCAGCTGTGCATCACTTCAAGTTGTCCAGGACCGAACCAGAGAGACTCGGACCTGCATTTCACCATTTGTCCACCATCCAGAGCTGTAATGTCAGTGCTGACATGTACACATAAGGAACTGTTGGACATTGAAATTGGGTCTCAAAAGAACTGTTGGCCCAGAAAGAAACTCACTACAGACTGATTCATTTGCCTATCACCATAACCATTATTGCTTGTCTCACTTTCGGTTCTTATAAGTGTATTTCTAATAGCACATGATCTCACTCATCTAGGGGAAATAATGAACAACATAGACTGATGAACAAGAACAGACCCAGAAACAAGGAGGCATGGATCAGATTGTGGGGCCTCAGAGGGAGGGTTGGGAAGGGTGGGGGTAAAAGGGAGAGATCAACCAAAGGACTTGTGTGCAAGCATATGAGCCTAACCAGCGGTTAAGGACAACAGGGTGGGTGGGGGGATGTGTGGGGAGGGGTGTGGGATGGGAATGGGGGGATGAGGACAAATATGTGATACCTTAATCAATAAAGAAATTTAAAAAATTAAAAATAAAAAAAAATATATTTTTTAAAAAACCTATATGATCCTATTAACCAATGCCACCCCAGTAAATGTAATAAATAAATAAATTAAAAAAAACAAAAACATGATGCAGATGACATGTTAAACAGTACCCCTAGTGGTCTCAAAGAGTTTTTTCAGCAGAGTAGGGGAGGGTGGGGGAAAGGGGGAGAGATCAACCAGAGGACTTGTATGCATGCATATAAGCATAACCAATAGACACGGACTCTAGTGGGTGAGGGCGTGACTGGGGGAGTGGGGTGGCAATGGGAGGATAAGGACACATATGTAATACCTTAATCCAGTGGTTTTCAACCTTTCTAATGCCGTGACCCTTTAATACAGTTCCTCATGTTATGGTGACCCCCAACCATAAAATTATTTTTGTTGCTACTTCATAACTGTAATTTTGCTACAGTTAATGAATCATAATGTAAGTATCTGTGTCTTCTGATGGTCTTAGGCTCTACAGAAGCGGTTCTCAACCTGTGGGTCGTGACCCACAAGTTGAAAACTGATAGCAGGGTCACCTAAGACCATCGGAAAGGCTTAATCAATAAAGAAAATATTTTAAAAAGATGCCTCATTCCCCAGGCAAGGAGTAGCTTTACAATTCTGAGATTGTGATTCATTAGCTATACATAGTGGTGGGCAAATGTAGGTTTTCAGTTGTGAGTATGCAAAACACAAAGTTATTCTTATATTCTTATTTATTAATTAATCATTGCGTTATTTATTATTGTTATTAAACTACTTTTGCCCACCTCTTTATATGCTACATCTATCATTACAATTAGTACTTAAATAGCAAGTTCTTCCCACACAGTATAACAATGATCAAAAAAATAGAAAAGAAAAGAAAAAAATAGAAAAGATAAAATATTCCCAAATATTTTTTAATTGTTCAGTCATAATCTGTTTGGTGGAGGCTCATCCTAGTAAATACTTCTTGGCAAGCTGGCAGGGAGTGTAAGGTAGCAGACACATAGAGGGTCTGTTCCACTACATTGGGAGAAAATGGGAATTGTCAATAAACTTCCTACACTTGATTATCTTTTGTATGGTGAGCTTCACATTTAATAAAGAAGCAGCTGCCACTACTGAATGATGATTAATCAATACTGGTAAGCTTACATCCTAAGAACTGCTGAACTTAAGCTTTTCTTTCCCTTCTGCATTTACAAATAAAGGGTTCACAATTTGACTTAAGCCTGTCAACTTAACCGGAAAATATCAAAGTGCTATTTAAATGACATTTGCAGAGAATGATATTTTCTTCTGGCCACTGCTCCTTAATGCTAATTATAACATCAGATTAGTGGATTTAGGCCAGCAGAGGAGCAATGCCTCTTCATATCCCTTCTTAAAGCAGTCCTTTCCATCTCTCTTGCCCGCACTTGTTTAGGCCAATGAGCAATTCCTAAAAGGCACTTCATTGACAATATGCAAGATAACTATATAAAGAACTATAGTGTTGCTAAATTCCATATGGGACTTTATCAAATCTAGTTAGCCTGGAAAGATAAAAACACCTGCAATTTTTCAGGTGCAAAGTCTTCTCTATACAGTCTCCACCAAATGTGGATGGTAGCAGGAATTAAAACGAAAAAAAAAAAAAAAACTAATCTCAACTTCATTAATCAAACAAATTTCATCTGTCATCATTTCAACTCATCAACTACAATAATTTTTTTACATTTTTTAGAATAATAAAGTTATGGTGGTTTATTACTTTTGGGGAAATTTTCATGGCCAAACACACATATACACACTTAGATCCTCAGAGGGGAAGATCACTTTATTATTATTCTTACATATATTATGCAAGTTTGAAAAATGAGTATGATTTAAAATCTAAATGTCAGGTCTTCCAAGAACAAATCTAAGTATTTCTAAAGTTCTATAATAAATAACTACATTTAATTTCTTTTTTCAGCATTTGGCACTTTAAAAGCTCTTTTACAATTTGCACCTATCCTACTTAAGTTAATAATTGACATTTCTTCTTCATAATGCATAATGTTAACCTGAATACTGCTGTGAATCTGAGGTAAGCCAGGAGACTAGTATACTCACTATGAAACCAATGTTTCAAGATCATATTGATCACCTATCTCTTGTTCTTATTTTGTTTTTTAATAAAGTCTTGCTTATTCTTCACCCTGGCCAAAAATGATTTCTCCATGTTAGAGAACACCATGCCAGCACAACCACATAGAGCCAAAAGGTTTGACTTGATGAAACCATATGGCTTGAAATGAATGTTTAGCCAAGTTAAAAAGTGAGACTGTTCTTTTAAAAAAAAACAGCACTTACTGACACTTGAAGGAAAAACCCTGGGTCTTGTTTCCAACTGTTTTACCTACATATTTTTCAAGACATCATACTGTTAACAAAGTTACATTAAAAACAATATAAGCAATGGAAGGATATTTTTATGGAAGGGATGCTCTCCATTGTCAATTTATGCATGCCATAAAGTCAGTAATGTATCCTGCATATGACACAATTTATCTTCATTTCACAGGGTCACAATAAGTACACGG
The DNA here is from genome assembly GCF_027574615.1 of Eptesicus fuscus. NCBI lineage: Eukaryota > Metazoa > Chordata > Mammalia > Chiroptera > Vespertilionidae > Eptesicus > Eptesicus fuscus. Next base: position 94,912,421 of record NC_072473.1, read on the forward strand.
ATGCATTTCCTTCAGGAAGCCCACAGATGCTAAACGAGACATCCTCATTTTGAAACAAACCTGGGCCAGTTTGGATGAATAGCTTCAAGAACAAACAACTATTGCCTGGCTGGTATTTCTCAGTGGTTAAGCACTGACCCATGAAGAAGGAGGTCATGGTTCCATTCCTGGTTAGGGCACGTGTGGGGGTTGTGGGCTCTATCCCTAGTAGGGGGCTTGCAGGTGGCAGCCAATTGATGATTCTCTCTCATCATTGATGTTTCTGTCTTTCCCTCCCTCTTCCTTCCTCTCTGAAACCAATAAAAAGCATATTAACAAAGGATTCAACAACTATTTAAGTATGGTGCCACTGTTCTTGTGTTAAAATTGGGGAAAAAAAAACATGTTTGAAAATGTTCTAATTATTTTACTTAAAAGGGGATAATATGAAATGAAATAATCTGAGCACCTTAGTTATAACTCAGATATAGTGATTTTTCATAATATGAAAGGAGGCTTAGTTGATCAAGATAAAGATTTCAAGGTAATTCTATCCCTGTAGAATTAACAAGAATGAAATCATTCTGAACCTTAAAGACAAGCAGCATGTCACTGGACATGTTAATCATAAAGTGTTAGTCTACACTATTATTTAGAAGCTGCTAGTGAGAGTGGTAACATTTTGTTTATTTCATCTGCTTTTCTCTTGTGACCTGTGCTCTGACCCCATTACTGTTCTTAATTGAATAAATAACTCTGTCTGATGGTTGCACTGAGTTCAGATTTCCCACACCATGAAGTGTGCAAGCAGGGATAGAGAAACTAATGCCACGGAGCAGTGGCAGAGAAAGGATACTATTGGTCATTTTGCTTTGCTTTTGTCTGTTTGGGCTTGATTATTTTTCATTCCCCTTTTATTTGAATGAAATGGAGAGGAACCATGTCCTAGAAAGAGACAGAATCCTATACACTCCTTAAATGATTGTATATTCCCATTGTCACATCTGGAGATATGTAGGCCCAAGAGAAAGTTTCAGAGATAGAAATGATCTGATAGATCATAGCTAATACCTATCAGACGTATTTTTCCTCTTTCTTAGGCAGGGGTCCTCAAACTTTTTAAGGGGGACTATATTCCAGTTCACTGTCCCTCAGACCATTGGAGGGCCAGACTATAGTTTAAAAAAAAAAAAACTATGAACAAATTCCTATGCATACTGCTAAGTCGGCTGTTAAGCAGGACAGGCAGCGGCGGCAAAAACACCCGGCGGGCCGGATAAATGTCCTAGGCGAGCCGCATGTGGCCTGCGGGCCGTAGTTTGAGGACCCCTGTATCTTAGGCTTTGAATATGAGTTACACAACTGTCCTTTTATAATGATGCAATTACTTTCTAAGATGAAAAATTAATTATTAGAAGTATGAAGATTTTAAGATTATATTTCTCACACTCAGTCTACCAAATGTAGGCACTCTCCAAAGTGTAAACAATAAATATAAAATATTTAAAAAGGTCTCCAAGACTTATCATAGGGAAACTAGCTGGAGAGAACCCTGATAACCAAGGGCAAAAAGTGGAGACCACATAGAGATTGGGAGGAAGTGTGGAGGCTCAAAAGGGCTGGCCAGGCTCAATAAACAACAGCTGAGTTTCTGGAAAGATATTTCAGCTGTGGCGGGTTCTCATCGCCTAAATACCACCCTGGGCTCCCCAAAGCTTCAGAATATACATTCTTCTCAAGTGCACATGGGTCATTCTCAAAGATACACCACATGTTAGGACACAAAACAAGTCTTTACAAGTTCAAGAAGATTGAAATCATATCAAGCATTTTCTCAGATAACAATGGTATGAAATTAGAAATCAACTACTATAAAAACACTCAAAAACATTCCGACATATGGAGCCTAAATAGAATGTTATTAAACAATGAATGGGTTTACCAATGAGATCAAGGAAGAAATCAAAAACTGCCTGGAAACAAATGGAAATTAACACATAACAATCCAAAATCTATGGGGACACAACAAAAGCAATTCCGAGAAGGAAGTTCATAGCACTACAGGCCTACCTCAAAAAATAAGAAAAATCAATATTAACTATTTAACTCTACAACTTAAATAGAAAGAGAACAACAAGAAAAGCCCAGAGTAAGTAGAAGGAAGGAAATAATAAAGACTAGAGAAGAAATAAATGACAAGAGGCTAAATAAACAATACCAAAAAAAAAAAAAAAAAAAGCAATGAAACCAAGAACTGGTTCTTTGAAAAGATAGGCAAGATTGATGAACCCTTATCCAGACCCATTAAGAAACAAAGAGAGAGGGTCCAAGTAAATAAAATCAGAAATGAAAGCAGTAAATTAACCACTGATACCACAGAAATACAAAGGATTGCAAGAAAATACTATGAACAACTATATGCCAACAAGCTGGACAACCTGGGAGAAATGGACAAATTCTTTAAAATATATAATCTTCCAAAACTGAATCAGGAAGAATCATAACACCTGAATAGGTCAATAACCACAGATTTAAATAGAAACAGTAAAAAAAAAAAAAAAAAAACCTCCCAACAAACAAAAGCCTTGGTCCAACAGCTTCACAAACCTCCAAAGAACAACTAACACCTTTTCTCCTCAAACTATTCCAAAAAATCAAAGAGGAAGGAACACTTCCAAGCTCTTTTTATGAGGCCAGCATTATCCTAACTCCAAAATCAGATAAAGACACTATAGGAAAGAGAATTACAGGCCTACTTGTATATCCTTAATGAACCCCTAGATGCTAATATCCTCAAAAGTAGCAAATTGGATGTAGCAATTTATTAAAAAGATCATATACCATGACAAAGTGGTATTTATTCCAGGGATGCAAGGCTGGTAGAATATCCACAAATCAATAAACAAACTGAAAGACACAAATCACATGATCATATCAATAGACACAGAAAAAACATTGGACAAATCCAACACCCATTTTTTGGAAACTATCACATTTATTTTATTTTCCTTTTTAATTTTATCTTTGTTGTTTAAAGTATTACAGATGTCCCTTTTGATATTTATTTTTTAATTTAATTTTATTGAGCTGACATTGTTCAACATGAACATATAGGATTCATGTGTGGTTTTCTAAATTATAAAGGCTGCATATAGCACCATGTGTTTACCACCCAAAGTCAATTCTTCTGTCACCTCATATTAGGAGCCCCATCTTCTCCCACCCCCCTCCCTTTGGCAACCACCACACTGCTGTTTGAGTTCGTAAGTTCCAGTTTTATATCCCACATACGAATGAAATCGTATGGTTCTTAGCTTTTTCTGTCTGACTTATTTCACTGACTTATTTCAAGTTCCATCCATGTTGTTGTAAATGACACTATTCCATCCTTTTTATGGCTGAATAGTATTCCATTGTGTATATGTACCACATCTTCTTTATCCAGTCCTCTATCGCAGGGCACTTTGGCTGTTTTCATGTCTTAGCCACCGTGAATAATGCTGCAGTGAACACAGGGGTGCATATATCTTTGCGAACACATGATTTACAGGTTTGGGGGTAAATACCCAAGAGAGGTATTGCTGGGTAGTATGGTAGCTAGCTCTCTTCTTAATTTTTTGAGTAATCGCCAGACTACGTTCCATAGTGGTTGTACCAGGCTACATTCCCACCAGCAGTGAATGAGGGTTCCCTTTTTTCCACAACCTCTCCAACATTTGTTATTGTTTGTCTTGTTGATAATGGCCACTCTAATAGGTGTGAGGTGGTATCTCATTGTAGTTTTTTTTCCTGTATTGATTAAGGTAATACATATATGTTCTTATCACCCCTTTGCCCCCAACCTCCTTACTCATACCCTCACCCCCCTGTTGTCTGTGTCCATTGGTTATGCTTATATCATGCATTGTAGTTTGAATTTGCATTTCCCTAATTGCCAGTGACGTTGAACATCTTTTCATATATCTATTGGCTGTTTGTATGTCTTCTTGGGAGAGGTGTATTTTCATGTCTTCTGCCCATTTTTTGTTTGGTTAGATCATTTATTTGTTTGGTGTTAAGTTTAATGAGTCATTTATATATTTTGGAAATTACACTTTTGTCAGAGCTACTGTTTGCAAATATCATCTCCCATTTGGTTGGCTGCCTGTTTGTTTTGTTGTCGTTTTCTTTGTTGTGCAGAAGGAAGCTCTTGTATTTGATATAGTCCCATTCTTTTATTTTTGCCTTTACTTCCCTTGCCTTTGGGGTCAAGCCCATAGAATGTTCTCTAACACCCAGGTCCATGAGTTTGATACCTATATTTTCTTCTATGTAACTTATAGTTTCAGGTCTTATGTTTAAGTATTTGATCCATCTTGAATAAATTTTTGAACATGGGGACAAACTAATCCAGTTTCATTCATTTACATGTGGCTTTCCAGTTTTCCCAGCACCACTTATTGAAGAGATGATCTTTACTCCAATGTGCATTTCTGGCTCCTTTTTCAAAAATTATATGTCCATATACATCAGTTCTCTATTCTGTTCCATTGATCTATATGTCTGTTTCTCTGGCAATACCAGGCTGTTTTGATTATCGTCTCTGTAGTATAATCTAAAGTAAAACTCTCAGCAAAGTGGGAATAGAGGAATCATATCTAAACATAATAAAGACCATGTATGACAACCCTATAGCCAACATCATACTCAATGGGAAAGATTTAAAATTATTTCCCCTAAGAATAGGAACAAGAAGGGATGTCCACTTTAACTACTCTTATTCAACATAGTACTGGAAGTCCTAGCCACAGTAATAAAACAATAAGGAAAAGGCAACAAAATTGGAAGGGAGGACGTAAAACTCTCATTATTCACAGATGACATGATACTGTACATAGTCATCCCTAACGACTCAACCAAAGAACTACTAGATTTAATAAGTGAATTTGGCAATGTAGCAGAATACAAAATTAATATGCAAAAATAGATGGCATTTTTATATACCAAGAATTAATTCTTAGAAAGAGAAACTAAACAATCCCATTTGCCATGGCAACAAAAAAATTAAGATACTTAGGAATAAACTTAATCAAGGAGGTAAGAGACATCATTAAAATGTCCGTGATACCCAAAGCAATCTATACATTCAATGCAATTCCTATTAAATTACCAACAGCATATTTCACATATCTAGAAAAAAATATTCCAGAAATTTATATGGAGCAGCAACAACAAAAAACAAAAACAAATAACCACAGCAATCTTGAGAAAGAATAAAAAAGTTGGAAGGATCACAATACCAGATATAAAGTTATACTACAAAGCCACTATAATCAATACAGCCTGGTACTGGCATAAGAACAGGCATATAGATCAATGGAACAGAACAGAAATCCCAGAAATCAATCTAAGTCATTACGCTCAATTAATATTTGACCAAGGAGGCAAGAACATACTATGGAGTCAAGACAGTCTCTTTAAAAATGGTGTTGGGAAAACTGGACACATACATGCAAAGAAACAAAAGTAGACCATCCACTTTCACCATACACAAGAATAAAATCAAAATGGATAAAATACTTAAATGTATGTCATAAAATCATAGACGACACCATAAGTAGCAAAATATCAGACATATCTTGTAGCAATATGTTTACAGATACATCTCTTAAGGCAAAGGAAACTAAGGAGAAAATGAACAAATGGAACTACATCAAAATAAAAATATTTTGCACAACAAAAGAAACCATCAACAAAATGAAAAGGGAGCCCACTGTATGTGAGAACATATTTGGCAATGATACATCTGATAAAGGGTTAATATCCAAAATATATAAGGAACTCATACAGCTTAACAAAAGGAAAACAAACAATTCAATTAAAAATAGGGAAAAGGACATTAATAGACACTTCTCTAAAGTGGACATATAGATAGCCAAGCTATATATGAAAAAATGCTCAGAGTCACTGATAATTAGAGAGATGCAAATTAAAACGACAATGAGGTATTATCTCACACCTGTCAGAATGGCTACCATCAACAAATAGGCAAATGACAAATGCTAGCAAGGATGTGGAGAAAAGGGAACCCTAGTACACTGCTGGTTTGAATGCAGATTGGTGCAGCCATTAAGGAAAACTGTGTGGAGATTCCTCAAAAAATTAAATATGGAACTGCCATTTGACCCAGTGATCCCACTTCTACAAATATATCCTGAGAAACCTGAAATACCAATCAGAAAGAATGTATGCATCCCTGTGTTCATAGCAGCACAATTTAACGATACCTAAGATCTGGAAACAGCCAAAGTGCCCATTAGTATATAAGTGTATGAAAAAGCTGTGGTACATTTACATCATGGATTACTATGCAGCAGTAAAAAAGAAGGATCTCTTACCCTTTGAGACAGCATAGAGGGACCTGGAGAGTATTATGCTAAGCAAAATAAGCCAGTCAGAGGAAGATAAATATCATATGATCTCACTCATATGTGGAATCTAATGAACAAAAACTGATGAACAAAATAGATCCAGAAACATAGAAGCATGGAACAGACTTTAGAATCTTAGAAGGAAAGTGGGAAAGGGTGGATGGGTGAAAAGAGATAAACTTTTATGCATATATGCATAACCCATGGACACAGACAATAAGGTGGTGAAGGCCTAGGTCTGGAGGTGGAGGTAGGTTAGAAGAGATCGATGGTGGGGGGGGAGGAAGGGGGCATATGTAATACTTTCAACAATAAATATTTTTAAAAAATAAAAAAGGTCTCCAACAACTGGAGATGATGATTGATTATTTAACCTTCTAAAGCACAAATTAATGTTGTCAAGATTAATGGATGAAACCTTTATACTGTAGTAAACCATTTCCTATGATCAAAGTAATTTTCCTCAATTTATTTCTGCATAAAATGAAAAGAATTTCCATTTAGCAATAATGTGCTGGTGGGATATGTGGTTATCCAAAGGTAATCACTGCCCTGTGGGAGCAGAGGTATTCAGCTGTACCTTTTGCTTTGTGACTCCTCAGGGGGATGATTATCTTATGATAATCATATAGCCCACCCCATTGTGCTTTGTTGCTTAATTAGCTACTGCATGAAATGTAGTTCTGTTTGCATCAACTTTATGTCTACTATAATTGCCCTGAATCGCAGTTCCAAGATGAAAAAAGTGGATCAAATAACTACATATATTTTGTTTGATTAATCATGAAAAAATCATTAAGGGATTAAAGTGAAACCATTTTACTCCTGCTGATCATGTTCCGCAATTTAAAATTATTTTATGATCCTGATCAATGTAATTCATGAGAATGGCTGCTAATTAGTTACACTAGCAGGTGGGCCATGCAAAATGTATTCACTTAATAATACCATAGAACAACATGCAATTAAGTGTTCCTGTGTGAATTTTACCTGGTGCACAAAAAGGAAGTCCCTGGCCAACTCACCTTGCTCTTTGAGATTACAGCTCTCCCTTCTACATCCACCCCTGCTTCCTCAACCCTTTCTAGGACCTTTCCTAGGGTGACACACAAAAAACAGCAGGGCTAGAGATTTTAAATGCTATTAAGCATTTTTAGCTTAAAAGCTCTCTTCTTTGTTGCAATGCCCTGAAAGTAGAGGAGTCTCGTATACTCCACCAAGGCACTATCTATTTCACATTCACAAATTGGAGCTTCGTCCTAAAAATATAATTCGGGCACCTTCATCCTCATCTCCAGCACCTGATGTTGCTAACCCTTTCTCTGGAGAGTACAACTACTGTAACCCATTGGTTGTTGCCTGGTGACTGACAGGAAGTGTAGACATAGCTTTATTACTGAGTTCTTCATTAGCAATGCTAAGTGTTTATTGGGGAGCTTTATTGTCACAAGATACATCATGTTCCCTGAGGAATTAGTCAATATATATTGTCATTGCCACATTTTTATTATGCAGAAATACAAATGGGGCTGTAAATACTAACATTTCCAATATACTCCTGGTTAAACTACTGAGTCACATCAATTATGTCAATGTCTACAAAAATACGTTAATATGATTTTCTTGTGCACTGAACTACTGGATTTTATTAAACCCTGGTAACTGGCATTTAGGATCTGCCCCAGTGTTCACATGTCACTATTCAAATTGAGAGAATTGAAATACTAAAGAGTGATGCTAATGCAAAAAATTAGGAAAAATCTGGATTCTTAGACAGAGGAGATGGAAACACAGCAGTCCTACTTTATGCTATTTTTAGAAGCTATCTCTGAAGTGCCCATTTGGGTTAGTTCCATTGCAGTTACAAGCAATTAAAGAGAGACCAGCTTAGATGAAGGGGTTTTTGTGCAGCTTTACTGGTCCATTGGCTAAGTAGCCACACCAATGTGTAAGTGGTCATCAAGTGGTGGGGGTGAGGCTCTTGTTCTTTGGGATGCACTGCAGCTCATTTTTTGGTGTGAGATTATTTCTCTTTCAGAATTAACAATTGAGGAAGGCTTTGCTTCTCTGCTGATGGACTTCAATATTTTTGTTGTGACCATCACACTATTAGTAGGAGTTTATGTTATTACTTTGTTCATTTTCTATCTCAGGGTATTTTTCATGGTTGTGTTTGCAAAAGGGAGCAGAAGATACTTGAGGTTTTATTAAATTTATTAATGCACATGATGATAAAGAGTGAACTAACTCCAAAAGATTTGTTAAGACAAACAGCAGTCTCCAGCTCTGCATTTCACCCTCATCTCCTTCCCCCTTCTCAAGAAACAACTGCTTGGAACTTTTCTTTAGTTCATTCTTTGGGCACTTATGACCATTTCTCTAACACAATTTTATATGCTAGTGCTTGATTTGCCAATTTCAGTTATTTTATATTGACTCTCCTCTATGGAGGATGGGCATTTAGCCTTCTTACTTTTCACTTTCCCCACCACATACTGAAGTACTTCCCATCCCTTCAAATTCCCAACAACATGTTTATATCAAAATTTTAGTTACATCAAAATTGATTTTACATTATTATGATTATATATGCTACTCAACACTAAGCCATATACTAAACTATGATTTTATTTTCCTGCACAACTTTTTGGAGTTAATAATTATCTTTGATTTTTATTTTAGTTTGGTTTACTTTTGTACCCACTTATGACTAATGCAACCCCAAACTCTTTACCACTTGTGAAAATACCTTCACTCACATCAGCTACCAATTTCATCTTTTTGATAAATTTTATTCAGAGCTTTCTGACATACTCCAACCTAGATTGGTTCCCTCTATATCTAGGGATCTCTTCACTATCATCCTGCAACCTAACTTTGCCTCTCTCCTCTGTTGGTGTTCCTGTTCCCTATATGGATGTCACCCTCTCCCTCCATTTATTCTTTCACTTTGCTGAATAAACATATCCTCTGGTAGCTTACTGATAAAGGACTAGCTGGAAGCAATATTTTATGAGATCTCAAGTGTCTGAAAATGTCTTCATTACACCATTCTACTAGACTGATATTTTGGCTAGGTAATTTTCTTTGAGAATTGTCTTCTACCTTCCAGTGTTGCTATGAATTTCAACCCACTAATTTCTGTCACTTTATATTATACCTGCTTGTTCCTACCTCCTTCTTCCCTCCCTCCCTAACTCTCTCTCTCTTCTTCTTCCTTCTATCCCACTAGAAGCTTATGGAAATTTCTCTTTATTTCCTTTTTTCTGGAATGCAACGATGTGCCCTGGCTGCCAGCATTCTTACGGAAGCAGACTGGCCTAGTGGTCTCTGAATTTAGTTGGTGGTACATGCATGTTTTCACCTAGTGTCCCTGTTCCCAGGAAAGTACCCCAAGACAACAACTTTCTATTTTACCCTCTCCAGAGAATAAACATCTCATTTTTTCGCAGGGGTGGAAAAATAGAAGAGTATAAGAATGGTGGAGAGGAATTATGTATCTAACGTCTCCTTACACAGCATTCAAACAATCCTCTATATTTTTATATCCTATTTACTCTCACTTCCAGGGATAGCAGCACCACCAATTCCTAGGGTTTTTGAGGGGACTGTGAAATAAATTGGATTGATTCTCAGCTTTTTCCACTGCTGACTTAGGACTTGGATTTCTAGATCTACATCAGTTTTATTTATCCTAATGTTTTCTACCTTCCCAAATTCTATTCCCTCTTCCATTTTCCAAGTACTTAAGGTTTATGCATTTTAAAAGTCTCTTAATTTTAATTTTAGTGTGGTTTTGGGAGGGAGTGAATTAAATGTGTGTGACCAATCTACCACCAAGTCAAAGCAGCTAATTCAATTATGATATCTCTCTTGATCTCTCTTTCTCTTATGTTTCTGATTTTGCACAGATAGTTTTGAAAACTGAGCAAGAACCTAAAATAAGGTAAAGAGAGGTCTTAGGGAAGGTGTCCCAGATGTATTTCTGAATAGATTCCAGACCTTCATGTATTTCTGAATAAGTTTCAAACCTTCATCAAGCCTGGCCAGCTCAGGCTAAGCAGTTCAAAAGGGCTGTCCTATAAGTCTAACCAAGGCACAGGCCCATGAACATTCAGCCACATCCTGCTCACAGTTATGCTTACATGTCTGCAGCTCCTCAGTTGAAGCTGACATTTCATAAACTGAAATCCATAGCCTAGTGTTCTTCATACCACTACCACTACTAACAAAAAAACTTCCACGTGCTTATCCATGTACAGTTTACAGAGTATTTAAACATAAAATAAATCATTTAATTAATATTCTTGCAAATAAATTGTGATGAAGGTCATCTGTATTTTCTAGAATATGGTTAAGAGCTTAGACTCTGGAGTCAACATCACCTGGGTTCTTGTTTGTATGCTCATTATTTGTATGCACCAGAACAAATTATCCAAATTCTATGACCCTCAGTTTCCATATCTGTATAACAGATAGCTATTGTACTAAAACATTCTGAGGTTTTTGTAAAATTTAAACAAGATTGCACATTTAGTGCATTCAGCACATGGCTAGTACATAGGAAACACTTGATAAATAGTAGCTATTACTCTGATTCCTAGTCTACAGATGATGATTCTGGGATTCAGAAAGGTTAAATGATTTATCCAAGTTCACAGTGCCAATGAGAGACAGAGACTAGAATAACAAATACCATCTTATGCTTCCTCTACAACACAAGTGGTTCTCATTCCTGGTTACACACTAAAATTTCACAAGAGCTGTGCAAACAGCCATACTAGGGCACACCCCATAAGTTCAGACTTAAGTGCTCAGAGTGGATTCTGGACGCAAGTATGTTTTCCAAGCTCCCTAGACAATTGCGATGCTAAGCCAAGATTTTAAACCTATGCTATTCACCAAACTTCCTCCTTCGTCCCCAGGTGGCCTTGAACTGTTTATGTTATCTACTACCAGGTCCCTTTTCACAGCCATGTTTTAGACTCCATCTCAGTACAGAGACACACAATCATGATGCACTATTTATTTTTTAAAAGTGTTAAACCAATATAAAATTTGTTCTCTCCCTACTCACTGTTTGACTATCACGGGAATTTTCTGGTTTACAGAATTAACAGTTGGTCAGAAATTATTTGAATTGAGCATGTCAAATTTCAGCTACAATCTTGTCAAGTTCCAGCTATAGTCTGGCAATTTTTTCCTGAATATGTAGGAAGGTCATTGTGTGCAGTCAGCCTGGGCCCCCCTGCAGGGTCTGCAGAATGATCTATTTCAAATATTGTTAGGGCAATCTGAGGTTCCAAACCAAATTATTTAAAACAGGCTTCTGTTTTTCCAAGCAAGAAAAGATACAAAGCAAGGCTGCATAAGGGGAAAAAAACAAACAAACAAACAAAAAAAACCCACAAATGCCACATGGCTACTTGTGGATGAATAAAAAGCCTAGAGGAGGAAAAGCAATAGGCTAGCTCAATCTCAAAGCTGTCAGGGACAGGTCACCCTACCTGAGTTCAGTTCACGGCATATGGAGTTGATGAGGCCAAGGTCATAGAGCTGAATCCCCAGGAGGCACTTAGTTGTATTCTATCCAGAGGCCACATGCCACAGCCCCTAACCCCATCCAGCTGACTTGAGGTGGAGTGTAGGCCAGTGGTCCTAAGGAAGCCCAAGTCCCATCACATGCAGACCATGCCTCCAGTCAGGCAGGCCAGCAGCACTACCATAATCACAGAAACTCACAGATCATTTTTATCTTCAGCAATGAATGAAAGCTGTCATCACATATCCAGGGAAACTTATTGGAGGTACTTCTAGAATTTAATATGCTCTTTAATCAAATTCTATAATATTTATCTATATTTTAAAAAGTGCATTTAGAAAAAAAATACATGTATTCTCTATTAGAAGGCCTTGGGCTTAGCACATTTACTTCCCACGATTCTGAGAATAATTAACTGGTCAACATTCAAATTAAAATGAAAGGGCCAAGGAATTTTCTAAGGGTCAAATGGGAAGATGGCTAAAAAGAACAACATCAATCCTTCCAGGAACTTCTTCCATAATAAATCAAAACTAATTTGTATGGCCCACACGTAGTTCCTATGGACTTGGATGATTCTCACCTGCTTGTCCTAGAACAAAATCTGCTGTTCACAGAACTGCAAGCTCTAGGCAGTATCAGTTGGCCTCTTCATATAAGAAACAATTGGCATTGTCGGGCTCCTGAGCACATTTTCATAATCAGCCTGATGATGGGTTTACAGCAGTCGCTCAATTGATGGTGTTAGACAGGGAATAAAGAGAAATGTCAGGAGTGCCCTCAGATCTGACATAACAAGGCAAACATCAGTCATTTGGCTAAAAGGCTCATAAAGGCTCCTTCAGTTGCGGTGCAGGAGCCTGTTTTAGGCAAAGCTAATGAGAAAATGTGGTAGTAAACATTTTAATTAGATAGGAACACGTTGTGAGAAAGTTGCATTGTTAAGAAGAAAGAGAAGTCCCATTGAAAATGGTGTGTAGTCTTACCCTGATCAGAAATGACCTGTCTGTATTTTGAAACAACTGTCTGAATGGAAAGATGTTTGTTTGTTTTTCAAAAGTGTTCCACTTAATTTTCCAATTACTCAAGAGTATGTGAAATTAATACTTGAATGTGGTCACTTCTAGGGAAGGCAACATTACACAGAATGTAATCTTGGCCCTCTCAGAAAAAAAAATTCACTAATGATGCAATAAATACAGTTTATGCCTTGAAATTGTTGATCATGGCTGAAAACCATTAAATAAGGGATTTAGATGATAATATACAAGCCACATGAATCAGCTTGATGAGAGAGAGAGAGAGAGAGAGAGAGAGAGAGAGAGAGAGAGAGAGAATGAATGAGGCTCATTTAACTTGAGACCTAGAGCTGTCAGTAGTGGGGAGCTGGGCCTAGAACCCAGGTCTCCTACCTCTATAGCTCTGGAACTCTTCATCCTACAGTTGAGACAGTGGACTGACTTGTAGACAATTTTGCATGAACAGCCAAGTGTTCTTTCAATTCAAGCACTGCCCAAGAAATTGACACCAGCTAATTATGATGATCTATATCCCCCCATAATCCCTGTGCCTCATGTCTGTGTGTGGATCTTAGGTCCTATATTATACATATATTTTAATTTTCTTTATTGAATAAGGTATTACATATGTGTCCCTATCCCCCCTGCCTCCCAACCCCTTGCCCATGTCCTCACCCCCCATTTTGATGGCACTATCAGTGATAGCAGCACAGCAAGAACAATAAGTTCAAGAGGAAAGAAAGTTAGAACAAACACATTTTGAGGAGAATTGCTAATGTTCAGATCAACATTCAAGTTCCTCATTTATATTGATACGTCTAGAATACCCAGGTAGCAACAAGAATAATTGGAAGAAAAAGAAAAACAGTCACGTCATGTTTCTAAGGGAAACAGATGTTATATAGAAAAATGCATGTGGACACACACACACACACACTGAGTTGGCATGTACTGGTACTTTATGAATGGGATAAATCTCAATAGTGGTCATATTTTTTCTGCAGTTATGTTCCAGTCATTTTGTACACATGATACATCTCCTGCCTATGTTTACTCCCTCTATGAAATCATAATGAAAAATACCTATTTTACTGGATCTTGAATGTAGGAAACATTTCCTAATGGAAGATTTATAATAAATATGGAAATGCCATACTTTGGATATTAGTAAATGCTGGGCTCAGTTCTACCTCTCTCTCATGACTCTCAGATTCTTCTAGAACAGTGGTCAGCAAACTCATAGTCAACAGAGCCAAATATCAACAGTACAACGATTGAAATTTCTTTTGAGAGCCAAATTTTTTAAACTTAAACTTCTTCTAATGCCACTTCTTCAAAATAGACTCACCCAGGCTGTGGTATTTTGTGGAAGAGCCACACTGAACGGGCCAAAGAGCCACATGTGGCTCGTGAGCCACAGTTTGCCAACCACAGTTCTAGAAGATTATATGAGTATTTCTTGTGAACCACTATGATGCCACTGAGAGCATCCCCACACTCTCTGACACCCTGGGACCTCGTATGAGAAAATGTTGGGGTTTGCTCCCACTTTCTAGCAGAGAATCTGGGGAGAAGAGGATGTGTTCATGGAGAATCACCCAGGTATCATGGTCTCCAGAGATGAAAGAAATAATGAATAGAAAGGAGGGAGGTGGAAGGAGGTAGGGAGGGAGTATAAAATGGGAAAGAGACTGAAAAAATCCTAAAAGTAGCATAGAGTATGGATATGCAGAGTTCTCGGTGGACTACCACAATCAAGGCCAGGTGGCCTTGAGCAATATTATCTTTAGATAAAAGGGAAGGGCTAATTATATATTGATGGTTTTGCTTCTTTCTTTTTTTCTTCTAATAGTCAATGGCTGTCTTTGCTACTCATACAGCCAGCAAATCCAAGAACAGCTCTGTGTTCACACTGCCAGCTCTGCTCTCTGTAGAAGGTAGTATATTTTAATGTCTACCCAACTGTGTGTTTTGTGGTAATGATAAGCAGATGCTTTTACTAAGGCTGACCTACACTCATGTTCTGAATCACTCTTGACATGGACAACTGCTCAGTGCCTAATATATTGAACACCAGGGCTTTAGTTTCACTGAAAGGTGATATTGCTGTGGCAATTTACTGTTTTACCTACTTCCATTTCTAGGTGGGTCTCCTCTATAATGTGGCCTTTTGAGTTTACAAGAATATAAGTTAAGCATCTGCCTTAAAGCTGCATTATTTATATTGGTATTTTTGCAGTTTACTTTCTGCAATGTATTTGGGGTAACAAGATTGCTATATAGTATAACTAGAGGTCTGGTGCATGGATTTGTGCACTGGTGGGGTCCCTCAGCCTAGCCTGCAGGGATTGGGCCAAAACCAGCTCTCCGACATCCCCCGAGGGGTCCCGGATTGCAAGAGGGTGCAGGCCAGGCCAAGGGACCCCACTGGTGCATGATTGGGGCTGGGGAGGGACCATGGGAGGGCTCCAGGGTGTGTCTGGCCAGTCTTGCCCAGTCCCAATTAGCCAGACCCCAGTAGCAAGCTAACCTACTGATCATAGTGTCTGCCACCTGTTGGTCAGTGCACATCATAGCTACTGATTGCATGGTCAAATGGTTGAATGGTCTAATGGTCACTTAGGCTTTTATATATATATATATATATATATATATATATATATAGATATATATATATATATATAGAGAGAGAGAGAGAGAGAGAGAGAGAGAGAGAGATTAAGCTGGTGAAAGAGTGCTTAGTTTGTAAGGAGTTGGTGAAATTTTCCTGAGAAAGAAATGCTTACCCTAGAGCCATGGTCAGCAAACTGTGGTTTGCGAGCCACATGCGGCTCTTTGGCCCCTTGAGTGTGGCTCTTCCACAAAATACCACAGCCTGGGCGAGTCTATTTTGAAGAAGTGGCATTAGAAGAAGTTTAAGTTTAAACAATTTGGCTCTCAAAAGAAATTTCAATCATTGTACTGTTGATATTTGGCTCTGTTGACTAATGAGTTTGCCGACCACTGCCCTAAAGTGACTTGGGTAACATACTAAATGACAGACAATTACAGAGCTTCTGCAAATCTACTTGTTAGTGGCTTCATGGTTCACACAGCCACATTGAAAACTAGGATACAGAGGTTTACATGGAATGAAGCAAAAAACACATTTAAAATCTCATAACATCCCCACATGCAAATAGATAAATACTCCCTTTCCAAATGTCACCAGTCAGGTAATTTCTAGGTAGGTGTTGCAGTATTTTCCTGAAACTAGAAGAAATAGTCATCCTCCTCTGAAACCAAGCTCCCTGACTTCCTGCAGCACCTCTGGGAGGTCAGGATTCATATTCAAAACACTTCATGTAGTAGCCCTTTGGGGATGAATATTAATGAAGAAATGTTCTCATGCCAGAGCCCACACTTTATCAGAGTGTGAAGGGTACAGTCTGTTAAGAGTGACTTTTTAATTTCTCATATTTAACCCTGCCAGAAGTAACATTCATGGCATCAGTGACAGGAAATCTAAAAGGTCACATCAGCAAAGTGAAATGCCTCTATATTTTCCCATATGTTGAAAGAGAAAAGTCCTCGAAGTCTGTAAAGTTATCTTGTCAAGACACTGGGACCTGATGATCTAGGAATAACATAAGCACATTTTCCACCTCCAGTGCTGCAAATGCCAACCTAGCTCAGCTCTTAACTGGCCATGTGCCATGCAGATCCATGGATGGCATGATTTCAAGTTATTTTAGTCAATGGCATACCTTAGCTCATCTGAACTCCATGGTGAGTATGGACAACCAAAATCTGGCTCTATCATTGCATTACTACAAATCATATTGCTGACTCCCCATTAAAACATAGACCCTTAATCAATAAAGAAATTAAAAAAAAAACATAGACCAGGTGCACTATTTATATTGGTATTTTTGCAGTTTACTTTCTGTAATGTATTTGGAGTAACAAGATTGCTATTTAGTGTAATACACTAAATGTACTGTGATTCACTTTTTTTCTAGCTTCATATCAGCTCTCTCAAACAATCTGGTACAAATTATTTTAAAAAAGAAGAAGACAGTGGCAAGCAGGTGCCTGTATAAACATGACTTTGCACTGATAAGCTAGTGTAAATTGTCTAATTTTTTGATATTTCTGCCTTTACTTAAAGCACAACTATCACAATGGAAGGCAACATACTAATCAGTTTGCACTCAAATATTGACTTTTAAAAATGTAAAAAAAAATGGTTGTTTGGATCAGAAATTTTCAACCTTTTTCATCTCATGGTATGCATAAAATAATTACTAAAATTCTGTAGCACACCAAAATATATTTTTTAATCTGAAAAAATATGTATAATTTTGATTCATTCACACCAGACAGCTATTATTGTGTTGGCTGTTGTCATTTTTTCTTATTTGACAATATAAAGGAAAAGAGGTCAGTGCCCCTGACTAAATAGTCAGGTACTGCATGTTTTAAAAATTCTTGTAGCACATATGTTGAAAATTGCTGGTTTGGATACAAAAAATTCCCATGATAATTTTTGCAATTTGAATCACTTAACCAATGCATGGGCTCACTGAGTCCTTTATTGGAATCCAGGAGTCATAGGTCAATCCTTCTCTAACTTACAGAAATAATTCCCCCCCTGGTTTTATCTCTTGGTGCAAAGTGGCAAATTCAAAAGTTGGAAGGGCTAACAAAGGGGAAACCCGATGAAGTGACAACTGTGAAACTTGCACTGCCTGCAAGTTTTGTCAATGAAACCCTTAAAGCAAAAGCATGATTGACACTCCATCATTTCAAAGAGTGACTGTGCGACTCACATAATTGTATTAGAAATATCTGCATTTTACATATATTAACAAATATTGCTGCTTCTGGATTAACACTGATATTTTATTAACTTGGAAAGATATGCTGTGTATATGCCCACATGAGTACCGTACATGCACTGTATAAGAAACTGTACTGGGGAGAATGAAGGCATAGGCTGTTTTCCTGGTGTTGAAAGTCCACCAGTACCATTAGGAGTCTTTCTCAGAACTAGTGAAGTCACCACAGCTAAAGCACACTGCTGTTTCCTGAAGAGGAGCTCAGAGGACTGCCTTTTGGGGGAAGCAGAAACTCATGAAAACTTGATATAATCAACTACTGCTTCATGGAATGCCTATTGCAAAGAGCATGCAGGGTAACCAGGAAATTGTAAGATGTGAACACAGAGTATTGGACTACCATCTACAAAAATAGTTAGCAGATAAAAAACAACTATATCTCTAAATCAATTTGTTTTTCCAATAGGAGTTCTTATAACTCTAGATTATATCTGTCCTCTTTGCAAAGGTATATGAGCTAGCCAAACTATGCTATTGAGTTCTCCTTCACTTAGCAAAAGATGAAGGTAGCTTTACTAGTAATGTGATGTTTCCTTTTAAGAGCTCAACTCAAACTTTCACTACAGGCCTTTCTCAAGATCTATCACTCTAACGCTGTAGCAGTTATACACTAGTGTACTCTTTCTAGGAGTCTGTAGCCCTCTTAAAACCACATTTTTGTAATCACCTTTATTTTTTCAATTATGAAATTTATGACATATTTCATGCTGCATATTACAAAATTCTGAAGCTATTCACAGGCACTTTGCTCAATAAAATATTCATACACTAAAATGCATGCTTTTTCATCATGAGTAATACGTTTTAAAGTAATTTCCCGTGGCTCTAGGAACACTGAGAATGAAGGTAAAACTAATAGCCCCTTCCTGTACCTAGTCCCTAAAATATACAAAATTCTGTCTGCATAATGCTACAAGTGTTTTTGTTTAATACAGAAGCTATCTACCCCTTTAGATTGTCTTAGTGAGTCCATAAAAGAGCAATAGAGTAGTCGAACTCCAATGGAAAAGATAATCATTAAGAGTATTGAACTGGGGTTAGGAGAGCAGGAAGCATTGCTACATCATTCAATGCTGGGGCCCCAGTGCCAAAAATGGTGTCTGGCACCTTCTGAAAGGTGCCCAGTACATAAATATTCGTTGGAAGAAAATCAGGAAGTAGGGAAGAATAAGGGAAGGAGGTAGGAGAAAAAAGAGGGAAGAAGCAGAAGAAAAAAGAAAGGAAGGAGAGGGAAAAGAGAGAGAAGGGATTGGGGGAAGCGAAGAAAGGAAGGCTGTACTAGCTATGTATCCTTGTGCAAGTAATTGACCCTATAAGCCTCACCCCCTATTGAGTCAAATGAATAGGGTAGACCAAATAATTTCTAAAATTCCTACCAGCTCCAAAACTCCAGTATTCTATTATTTAAAATGTCATTTGATGTCAATGACAATAGAGATAAAAAAGTACTTTGCTCATCAATGGAATATATAAAAATATTCATAAAGTGTTCCTTATTAGTCCAAACACTGGAGAATTATTTGTTTCAAATATTTAAACTCCACTGGAAAGATGAACTGAGTATATATTTGCCTAAATTATAGACTGACAGAGCTCATATTCATAATTGTTTCCATAGGTTTACTAAAGCACTTATCACCACTCTAGTTCAGCAACTTGTAATAAAGTATACTTAAGAGAAATGAAAGATAATGTCACCTAAAATGAACACATGTTGCATATTAATCTCTTGAAACTCTAACAGCCTAAAAAGTATTTCCATAATGGTGTGGCTGAGATTATCTTCTAATTAAAGTACTGCCACCACTTCCAAAATTAATACCTTCCCATAAGTGAGGTAATGCAATTTTTCCAAGTATCAATAAAACCCTATAAGCTAAGGCTAGTTAACGTGGTGTGTCTGCTGAGCAAGTACTTATATTACAACATGCAGGGGTATTTGTGCAACTTCACATTCAGTATTGTTGCATTTACAGCACACAAATTTAGAACCCTTTTTTTAAAAATATTTTTTATTGATTTCAGAGAGGAAGAGAGAGGGAGAGAGAGACAGAAATATCAATGATGAAAGAGAATCATTGATTGGCTGGTTCCTGCATGCCCCCCATTGGGGATTGAGCCCACAACCTGGAATCGAACCCAGGACCCTTCAGTCCGCAGGCTGATGCTCTATCTACTGAGCCAAGCCGGCTAGGGCTAGAACCCTCTTAAAAGAAAATTGTATTTGTTCAAGTTTGAAAAATAGTCTAAGATCATTCACTTCATCTGAGTGTACACCAACCAAGCTAAGTTCTTGATATACACACAGTTGTAACTGTGCTCCAATGATACGCTTTCTTCATTATACATACTGAAGGCAGTGACCTAAAGTAAAGAACTGCCATTACCCATTCATTTGCTGGCCTTGGATTGATATCTCTTTATCTCCTCTCTTTTCCTTCCTTTCTCTTTCTTTACCTCTCCCTTTCCTTCTCTCCCTGTCTCTCTGTCTTCCTCTATTGCATTCTTGATCTTCTAATGTAATAGCAAAAGTTGGTCGAGCAATTACTTAACTCAAGGAAGTTCATAAAATTCAGCCCCTCTTCACACATCTATACTAATAAAAGGATAATATGTTAATTAGGGAGGGCGTCTTCCAGATGTCCATCCGGGATTCCATTCAGACAAAGCCACAGTGGCTGTAAGGCCCAAGGTTCATGGCAGCCATGGGCTCAGGTAGCCATGAGCCTGGGTGGCTGCAAGGCTCAGGGCTCACAGTAGCCGTGAGCCCTGGCAGCTGTGAGGCCCAGGGCTCAGGCCTCGAAGCTGCCACAGCCGGCAGTGGCAGCAACAGTGGGGCAATGGGGGCAGCACCTTCCCCTGATCATCCCAGTAGCCTCCCACAGAGGGCAGCCAGACCGGCTTAGGCCCACTCTCCATGGGGAGCTGGCCTATGGGGAGTGGGTCGGAGTATACGCACAACCCCTGAGGACTCCTGGACTGTGAGAAGGGGCAGGCCGGGCTGAGGGCACCCCCAGTGTACGAATTTTCGTGCACCAGACCTCTGGCCTATAATAATAAAAGTGTAATATGCTAATTAGACCAGATGTCCTTCCAGACATCCTTCTGGATGATCTTCCAGATGAAGCCGGGGCTGCAAGGGAAGCCTGGGTCCCAGGTGCTGGAGGGAAGCCGGTGCTAGCAACCAGGGGAAGGAAGGCTTACTCTTGCATGAATCTCGTGCACCGGGGCTCTAGTATAGATATATTTTAAAACTACCAACAGTTTCCCATTACCTACAGAGCAAAATTCAAACTCCTTGAACTGACAGTTTGAATCCTTCACTAGAAGCTACATGATCTTGGGTAAGTTACTTAACATCTCTGTGGCTCAATTTACCTTTACCTGTAACTTGGGGATAAACGTAATAATTATCTCATAGGGTTGGTGAGAGAAGTAAATGCATTGATATGCAGGGTGGGGCAAAAGTAAGTTTACAGTTGTGAGTATATAAAAGTTTATTATTGCATTATTATTTATGAATTATTGTATTATTTGCCATAGGAACAACTGTAAACCTACTTTTGCCCCACCCTGTACATATGTAAATAGCAAAGAACAGTATCCAGCACACTATAATTCCCATATAAATATTAGCTTTTATGCTGCGCCATCCACATGAAATATCAATATACATTTCAGGCTCTACCACCACTGCTCCCATCCTGAATATTGTAATTTAATCAGACTGATTTATTCCTTCTTTTTAAATTATACCTCCTGCTCTCCTAACTTTGTCCTTTTTGTACCAAAAAATAACAAATATTTATTGAGAACATATTATGTGTCAGGGACTCTGCTACATGTTGCATGTGTTAACCTGTTTAAAATTCACAAGATTTCTATCAGACAGGTAGAAAGGTAACTGATACCTGGAAGGATAAGTGATTTGATCACAACAGTGCTAATAATTAGCAGAGCCAATGATGAAATCCAAGCATTCTGAATCAAGTGCTCTCCTCAAAATCACTGGGATGTCCTACTTCTATTTGTACCCACTAGCTTTTCCATCTTCTGCTATGGCTCCCCTGTCTCCCTCACCTACGCATGTGCTTTCTAAAACCATCTCAAATCTTATCTTTCATATATAGCAAGACTAGGTCAGTCCTCAGAGTTCTTCACCTCTAAACCTTCAGAGCAGTCATACCCTCCTTGGAAGTTGGGACAATCCATTTTTCAAATAATTATCTAACATCCTGGAATAGCACCTCTATTTTCTCTAATTCTAAAAAATTTGAT